>NC_137678.1:20179307-20331973 GCF_963989245.1 Nansenia antarctica
GAGTAAGACCTGGGAACACCACCACTGGTGTGCCCTTGAGTAAGACCTGGGAACACCACCACTAGTGTGTACTTGAGTAAGGCACTTAGCCCTAAGTTACTCCAGGGAGACACATGTAACATAATTGGAAGTTGCTTTAGATCAGTGGTTCTCAACCTTTTTTGGGCCAGCGCCCCCCTGTCCATTATCCAGGTCTCTTACCGCCCCCCATCAAAAAAAGTAGGCTTATTTTCTTCCCTGAATATTAATGTTGACTAATATTCTGTGTTATATCACAGAACAACAATAACACAGCAGCGATTTCACACATGTCCGGTGCAGAACAAACAGTAGGCTACAAAACTGTATATTACAACTAACATTGTTTGTTTTTTAAGTGTGTTGGTGTTGCATTTCGCCAAATTGCTGTTTTATGATGCTAATATTTATTCATTTTTGATTGGACTTTGGGGGGGGGGGGGGGGGGTGTCACAATATGGCGGCAAACGCTAGGGGGCTATTATTTAAATACTTTATTTAGTATTCTATGGTATTATTTTCATAAACTGACCACTTAGTTCGAATTTCTCATATCAAAACATAACAAAGTTCCAAAGTTCAGAGCTCTGCGCTCTGGGAGCGCTCAGAGATGGGTGCTCTGACTGAAAACACGGTTTTGCCCGAGCGAACTGCCCTTTCGTGCATTTACGAACGTACCCGTAATAACACTGCTGACAGCTGATCAATCGCAAGCAGACAGAGTAGTGGTTTCCTATAGCAACAAAAGACGCTGACAGCTGTTCGGAGTGCTTATGTGTTCGTTTCCAGGACATCAGAGGAGCAACATATCACAAAAAAGCGATCGTATATTTTAGTTTGTAAACGTTAAGACGAACACATCGCAATGCTAACCTCAGAATGGCACTAGGGATAACATCCACAACAACACTTGACAGTAATACATTTATGTAATATACTGTAATGAACCTGCGAGGGGAGGGGACATTCGTAGCTGATTTCTCTAGGTTCGATTATTGGTAAGCGACAGAGAGCTTTCCGGACTGGTTACAATACGATCGCTTTTTTGAGATAGGTTGTTCCTGCTGTGATGTTCTGGTATGGTGGTATGGTATAAGGCACTAAGACTCGTGACAACAAGACAAGGGAGTCTATCTGTGGAAGTCCATCGAGGAAGGCCTGAGAGGAAGCCAGGGTACTAAGTACCTTCTTTTCCAGTTGTTTGTAGTGTTGCTGTCTTCTCTAGTCACCCCGGTCTACTGAGTGCGCTTAGCTACTCCTAGTTCTGTTGGTTCTTTAGCCCTCTTCCCCTCTACAGACTTTTACCACAATGTGCTTTCTCCCTATCCCTGTTCTTCTGACACTCAGGAGGACACCTAGATGCTACATCCCCCCTCGCAACCCTTCCAATCTCATCTACCCACCTTTTTCTACTGACCATGACTTTATCGCCGCAGGCGGTCTCTGGAATTGCCAGTCGGCGGTCCGGAAAGCTGACGCTATCTCAGCTTATGCATCTCTTATGGCCCTCAATTTCCTTGCTCTCACTGAAACCTGGATCACACCAGAAAACACAGCCACACCGGCAGCCCTCTCTGCCGCCTACTCCTTTTCTCATTCCCCTAGACCAGGGGTCGGCAATTAGGTTTGGCCTCGGGCCCAAAATTTTTTTTGCCACTAGATGGCGGGCCGGAACATAATCAAAGGATAATTTAAGTAATTGATTGTTAAAAAATGTGACACGTTCTGCTTTGACTTTTCTTTCGAGAAATGTACACATCGCTAGTCAACTAACACAGCTTGTTTTGTGAGCCTGCTAACAATGTAAAGTAGCGTTATAATTAACTAGGTAGCAGTCCAATCCATTTCGCTGCAGTATTTTGGCTTGACTAGTGAGTTTGTGTTGTGATTCTCAACAACGTTGAAACGTAGTTTCACCCTTTTCCATAGTTTTGAATAATAAATGTGTGGACTGACGATGTATCGCAGCCTAACTTATTCTAATAATTATTTAACATACTTTTATTCTGAATGATTCCCCCCTCCTCCAGACAAGGTCACATTATTTATTATTGGATTGGTTGTTTGCGTGTCGGGTGAAGTTAGCTAAACATTTAACCTGCTAACTAGCAAGAGAAACATCATGTCACTCTCCAAAGGTCTAAAGAGGAAAGTTGACGGTGAAAACAGGGCATTTAAAGAGGAATGGACAGCGAACTATACGTTCATCCTACCTGGTTTCATCAATGCAAAGCCGTTGTGAGACTCACATCTTCCCTGCTCACAATGTTCCCTTTCTGTACATGCGAGTCGTCCTTTTCGTCAATGAATGTGATAAAGACGCACGAGAGGAATCGATAGATGCATTAAAAATAAAAATAAACTGCCTGCGGATTAAAGTGACGTCAATATCACCAGATATCAAGCAAATAGTGACCGATGGGAGATGCCACTTTTCACATTAAGTGAGTACCAAGCCTGTCGTTATTGTATTTAATAACCTAATTGTATTTTGTATATTTTGAATGAATGGCTTATGGCTCATTGTACTTATTATCCCTAATAGCGCGTTTGCTCTGTCGTTTCAGGAGCATAGGCCTACCACCACTTTTGCGCCGATTTTGTTGTCAATGTTTTTCAGAAAATTAAACAGAATTTGCTTTGTTACTGTTCATATGTGTGTTGCAGTCACATACGTAAACATTACGTTTGAATGATTTAATGAGCTGATGTTATTTTTTTCAAACCACACCGCATGTCGGCTATTTCAGCACCACGCCTTGTCCACCTGTTTATGATTCACTCTGAGGGGTTCAGCGTCAGTGCACTTCGGTGTACCCCGCTGCCTGATTGTCTGTCCCTGTGTCATTCACTCTCAACATGAATAAAAGTACAATAAGCATTATTCAGGTGGTGGTAGATTTTCTATTCGGACATTATAGGCGCGGTGTGGGACTGTCGGTCCGATATTGTAAAAAAAAAAAAAAAAAAAAAAAAGTGGATTCTCAAAATTATCTGCTGGGCCAAATATTATTGGTGACGGGCCAGCAATGGCCCACGGGCCGCCTATTGCCGACCCCTGCCCTAGACCCTCTGGTCGAGGGGGAGGCACAGGACTCCTCATCTCGCCCAAGTGGTCACATACTGTCCTTCCCCTGGCACACTTGTCTATATCCTCCTTTGAATTTCATGCCGCTTTTGTCTCCTCCCCGGTCAAACATTGTTGTCATCTATCGCCCCCCAGGCCAGCTCGGTGACTTCCTAGGCGAGATGGATGGCCTTCTCAGCTCTTTCCCTGATGATGGCACTCCGCTCGTACTACTAGGTGACTTCAATTTCCAATCTGAGAAGCTTCTCTCATCTGGAGTACTTGACCTTCTCCTCTCCTTCAGCCTTACCCTGTCCCCCTCTCCTCCGACTCATAAGGCAGGCAATCAGCTCGACCTTGTCTTCACCAGATCTTCCCACACTTCAAACCTTACCGTTACACCTCTTCCAGTTTCTGATCACCACTTTATATCCTTCTCCCTTCCCCTCAAAACTTCCACTTCCCTCTCAGCCTCTAACCACTTAAGACCCTCTCGTCGTAACCTACGTACCCTGTCCCCCATCGCCCTCTCTTCTTCTGTCCTATCCTCACTACCCTCTGTCGAATCCTTCTCTCTTCTATCCACTGATGCGGCATCCTCAACCCTCCTGTCCGCTCTCACCTCATCCTTCGACACCCTCTGTCCACTAACCTTGAAGCCAGCTCGATCCTCTCCTCGAGCTCCCTGGCTCTCTGAAATGCTACATGCTTGTAGACTAGAGCTCAGAGCAGCTGAGAGGAAATGGAGAAAAACTGGCCTTTCTGATGACCTTAACCACTATCAGTCTCTCCTTGCCAACTACGCCTCCTCTGCATCAGCTGCTAAAGCATCCTACTATCATTCCAAAATACATTCTTCTGCCTCTAATCCTAGAAAACTGTTCTCCACTTTCTCTTCACTCCTTAATCCACCTCCTCCCCCTCCTCCTTCCTCCCTGTCCGCCGATGACTTTGTCACCTTCTTTGAAAAAAAGGTGGACGACATCAGCAGCACCTTTTCCCCCCCACCTCTCCCTCCTCCCACTAACAATGCTAACACCCCCTCCAAACTCTCTCCTCGACACTCGGTCTCTGGATTGTCATCTTTTTCCCCCCTCTCCCCCGATGAGATTCTCACACTTATCACATCAAAGCGGGCAACCACATGCCCTCTTGATCCCATCCCCTCCCCCCTTCTCCAATCCATTTCCGCCGATATCCTTCCTTACCTTACCACCCTAATCAACTCCTCCCTATCCACAGGATCTGTCCCAGCGGCCTTCAAAATAGCCAGAGTCAAGCCTCTCCTCAAGAAACCTACCCTTGACCCATCATCTGTCCACAATTACAGACCTGTATCCCTTCTCTCCTTCCCTTCCAAAACCCTTGAACACGCGGCATCTAAACAACTGACTGACTATCTCCGGAAGATGGATCACTTAGACCCCCACCAATCCGGCTTCAAGGCTGGGCATTCCACTGAGACTGCGCTCCTTGCTGTCACGGAAGCCCTCCACTCTGCCCAAGCTTCCTCCCTCTCCTCTGTTCTCATTCTCCTTGACCTGTCTGCTGCCTTCGACACAGTCAATCACCAGATCCTTCTCTCCATCCTCTCAGACCTGGGCATCTCTGGCACCGCACACTCCTGGTTTTCTTCCTACCTGGCGGGCCGCTCCTACCAGGTGACCTGGAGAGAATCGCTATCTTCTCCACGAACCCTCTCCACTGGGGTACCCCAGGGTTCTGTCCTAGGGCCCCTACTTTTCTCCCTCTACACCAAGTCTCTTGGCTCGGTAATCTCTTCACATGGGCTCTCCTACCACAGCTACGCAGACAACACTCAACTCTTCCTGTCCTTCCCCCCGTCTGATGTACACGTGGCAACCCGTATCTCAGCATGTCTCGCTGACATTTCAACTTGGATGGCTGACCACCATCTCAAGCTCAATCTTAACAAGACCGAGCTCCTCTTCATCCCCGGGAAAGCCTGCCCTCTCCAAGACTTCTCCATCACAGTGGAGAACTCTACTGTAACCCCCTCCCTGACAGCCAAGAACCTTGGAGTGATCCTGGATAACCGACTATCCTGTGCGGCGAACATTGCAGCAACGGCTCGCTCCTGCAGATTCTTCCTCTACAACATCAGAAGGATACGACCATTCCTTACCAGAGAGGCAGCGCAACTCTTGACCCAGGCACTGGTCATCTCCCGCCTGGACTCCTGCAATGTACTCATGGCTGGGCTCCCTGCTTCAGCCATTAGACCTCTGCAGCTCATCCAGAATGCTGCTGCCCGGCTGGTATTCAACCTCCCCAAATACTCGCATGTCACCCCTCTCCTTCGCACCCTGCACTGGCTCCCGATAGCAGCTCGCATCAGATTCAAGACCCTGGTGCTTGCATACCAGGCAGCTAAAGGGACAGCCCCTGCCTACCTGAAGGAAATGGTAACCCCCCAAACCCCTGCCCGCTCACTCCGCTCCTCCACCTCGGCTGGCCGACTGGCCCCACCTCCTCTACACAGCAGTCGGGCTGCCCGATCACGTCTCTTCACAACACTGGCTCCCCGCTGGTGGAATGAGCTCCCCACGGCTGTCAGAACGGCAGAGTCACTACCCATCTTCCGTCGTAGACTGAAGACCTATCTCTTCAGGTTACATCTTAACTGCTCCTCCTGAGACATCTTCTGACCCTCACCACTACGTCTCCTAAAGACACCCGCTTTCCCCTCTACTGTGTCCCTAAGAACTTCTATTGCCCCCCTTGTACTGTTTCTCAGTTTCTCCAGTAAAAATAATAATAAAAAAATAATAATAATAATAAAAAACTTTAGTAGAAGGCGATAGGGAGAAGGTTTTTCCTTCTATCAGTGGCCCCGGGCCCGAGCTAGATTACTCTTCCTGCAACGAATGGTGGATTGCTGATTCACATGCTTGGTATTCAAATGTATTGATTGTAAGTCGCTTTGGAATAAGGCGTCTGCTAAATGCCAAAAATGTAAATGTAAATGTAAGGCAGGGGTGCCCACACTTTTTTGAACCAAGATCTACTTTTCAAGTAGCCAGTCTGCCAAGATCTACCAGTCTAGTTTAAACATCGCAAACGTACACGCACGTACTACAAACACACACACACACACACACACACACACACACACACACACACACACACACACAGTTCCCAGCCTGCATAGTACAATACACTTTCTCTCTCCCTCTTTGCTATTCTCTCACACACACACACACACACACACACACACACACACATACACATACACGCACACACACACACACACACTTGCCAGTCTGCATAGGAAGCCATAGCACAAACTCTCTCTCCCCCCCCCTCTCTCTCTCTCTCTCTCTCTTACACACACACACACAGAGTCACTTTCTCTCACTCACACACTGACAGCCAGTCTGCAGTACCATAGCCAACTACTGATCCAACAAACAGAAAAGTCAACCAGATACAAAACAGGTAATTCCCTAGTTTGAAAGGAGGAAATACATGCATTTCTCTACCTTAGTGGGAGACCTGGCACTGGGAGGAGGCAGCTAGTTTCTAGTAGTCAGGGCTGTAGGAGCTGGTTGTAAGGTGTAGGCAGGCTTGCAAGGTGTCATCAGCCACTGTGGATCTGTCATCGAAAAGGCAATCTGCAGCCTTGAGAAACGCTTTTTTCACAATTTCGCCGTCTTTGTTTTCTTCTTGTGTTTAACAAGAACGTGACTGACGCGATAAGAAGCTATCGTTGCAGCCGTACGTTTTCGCTCTTTTGCCACATTTCCCTTCTTCCAAACAGCCATCGTAGATCTGCAGATCAGACAGACGCACTTCCAATATCACATTGTGTAAAAAAGTCCTCCTCCCATTCTGGATGGAAGTTGTACGTTATTGGTTTCTTACTTGGTCCAGCTTCCCCACTCATTTGTATACCCTTTCTTTAGTATTACATAGTAAATAGTAGAAATTGGAAGGCTAACTAGGTAATTAGTCTCGCCGGTATTTAGTATTTTGTAGTTGGCGCTGTTGACTGCGCATGCGTGGTGAACCGTGTGTTAGGTGAAAAGATCAGATCGCAGACTGGCTTACCTGTACGTCAATCAAGTGGCAAAAGCCATAGTGAGGATGGATGATAGGCGAACTTTTTTTTTTTTCTCCTTTTGGGTTTTGTTCAATGCCATGCGATCTACCCATACTACCTTTGAAAAGACGGTTTGTCCGAGCGAACTGACCGTTCGTGCATTTACGAACGTACCCGTAATAACACTGCTGACAGCTGTTTTTCATGAGAAAAATACTTTATGCGTGACCGCCCCCCAAGAACACCTCAACGCCCCCCTTTTAAAAATATTTGTTCCAGCGCCCCCCGATGTTGTCTGAACGCCCCCTGGGGGGCGGTACCGCCCCCATTGAGAAACGATGCTTTAGATAAAAGTGTCTGCTAAATGGGAAAAAACGTAAACATTCTCCACTCACCCGCTTGAGGATGTTGTGGTACATCTCCAGAAAGACCTGGTCCAGGGCCAGACTGAAGCCCTCCACACTAACCACCCTCAGCAGCCGCCCAGCGCCCATGTGCTCCAGGAACGCCCACACCGACATGCCCTCCTGCCACACAGAGGCATCCTGGGATAGAAGGTCCTCCAGGGGCTTCCCGTCCCACTCCTGGTTCATCGCCTTGGAGATCTTCTTCAGAAGGTACTCCAACTGCGAGTGTTAGAAGATGATCCCAGTGACGAAGAACATGAAGTCACTCAAAGTCACAATAAACATTCACAGCTTCTCTAGCTGGTGAAAATCAAGTTCGATAGATGCACATCCATAGCCATTATTAAATAGTCATATAATATAGTATATTTGTAAGTAGTCGGCTAGGTTTGTCATAAGGAACTGTGATCTAGCAGGCTTTAAGCTGGTTAGAACACCCCTTTCAACATTAAGTGTGTTTACACTATTTTTTTAAATGCAAGCCAATTGATTAGGCAGTGAGGTCTTGCCCCATGCAAAGAATAGTGTTAACCAAACTGGATACAAAACAAAACCACTTTTATCGCCAGTAACGGCTTCCCCAGTTTGACCCTTACAATGTACCATAATTACATTTTTGCTGAGCTCACGCATAGATTGTATTTTTTAACAACAATGGAGAAGGACATGGAGAAGGACATACCAACAGACTCACTCATAAGCGGCATTTAGCCAACAGGTTTCCAAAGCTACTGTCGGCGTGTGAGATGATCAGCCTCAGCAAGTCACTGTGCAGATTTGTATATTGATCATTTAATCAGTGGTTATTTCTAGAAGAAGGTGATTTGTAGAGCAATGTCTTGCAAAAAAGAAATTTTCGGTGATTGTGTCTCCATCCACAAAGCGTGCATTGGCCAAGAGTTGAGCCAAGACTCAAGTTGCAAAGCAAACTGCCCACTGCCACGTATCTTCTCCAAAACAACATTTTCGATGTCTGCAGACATGTCATCAATGCGTCTGGCAATCGTCTTAATGAATGAATGAAACAATGTAGGTTATTTTTATCATCTTGGGGTAGGCCTATGCAGTGGCGAAGCTACCAGGGTGGCAAGGGGTGGCAGCTGCCACCCTTGAAAAAAGTCCTGCCACCCCAGTTACACAGACCAACTGATATAATTTGTTGTATTATTATTATTTGATCTTTATCTTTATTTTTAATCAGAATTTAGTGTAAAATCCCCAAATTTCCAAGTTTGAAAAATAAACTCACTGTCTGTTCCACCCCTCCGTCTCGAAATGGTTGCACCCTTTTTCACGTGAGAGATTTGAGTTTGCCGGCTGAGCTGTCTCTCTGGTGCTGTGCCGTGTGGAGCCTGTTCAGGTAATGTTGGATCAAATGTAGATTACCTTAAACACGAACTGCAGCAGATTAGAAGATTGTTGGATCAACAAGCAACAAATGGAAGTCCCTCCAGTTTAATGGAATTAGTTAATTTCTTGGATCCATACAAGACGGTTTTCTTGGAGATGTTCAGATTATCTAAAATAACTGTATTATTGCCGGTCACCAGTGCAGCATGTGAGAGGAGTTTTTCAACTCTTAAAATAATAAAGAATCACCTGCGCTCTACCCTGGCAGAGAATAGATTAACAAGTATTGCAGTTCTCAGCATTGAGTCTAAACGTGCAAAAGCTCTGAATTTGGATGAGTTTGTGAAGCGATTTGCTGCACAGCATAGCAATCGTCGCATTCAGCTTTTGTAAATTAATTTATTTGTATTATTTTTTTTATTTTATTTTTTAATAGCAGATTTTGTGGCAAGTTTATTTGTATAGCACTTATACAACAGGGGCAATTCAAAGTGCTTTACATTATTTAAAAATACAGCAAGAGGAGCATAGTAAGAAAATAAAAAGTACAATGAATAAAAGCAAATATAAGAAGTAAATAGATAAAACATTTAATAAGACAATAGTTAATGGAAAAAATACATTGATAGAAGTGTTTGTGTTTTTAGCTTAGATTTAAATATTTTAAGGTTTGGGCCTGTTTGATTTCTTCAGGGAGTTTGTTCCAGGAGCATGCAGCAGCGTGATTGAAAGCTGCTGAACTGTGTTTTGTTTTTACTCTTGGAATGATTAGCTGATTAGTCTTAGCTGACCTTAGGGACCTTGCGGGAATATAGGGTGGGAGGAGATCTGATATGTATTTTGGTCCAAGACCATTTTGTGATTTGTATGTAATTAGGAGGATTTTGAATTCAATTCTCTGAGAGACTGGTAGCCAGTGCAGGGATCTCAGGATTGGTGTAATGTGTTCAAAGTTCTTTGTTTTTGTTAGGACCCTAGCAGCGGTGTTTTGGATGAGCTGCAATTTACGAACAGCTCCTTTAGATAGGCCTGTTAGCAGGCACGCGGGAAGGTATTTTGACTGGGGGTGCTGAGGTGCTGTCTATATACGCTACAGGGAAAAAAATTGCCAGGGAAAAAATTATAACGATTTCTCTCCCTCCCTCCCTCCCTCCCTCTCGCTGATTGCTCGTTCGCTCACACGCACACAGTGGCATAACGACGGGCCCCAATGCACGGGCAATAATAGTTAAGCACGCACGCACCCACACACTACAAAGACGTAACGTTAAATATTTTACCAACAATGTGTTGGAATTTACAGTAATTTCCACTCAGCTCACAGTGTCCCACAATGTCCACAAACATGATGTTGACCATTATTACAGACAGCACTCCATGTCGATTGTTATTGCCTCTTAACGGAAGCCCTTCGCTGCCGAAGAATCGGATGGATCTGAATATCAGTTCTAATACGTTTCTGGCCGTCTGTTGCTCTTTCTCAACAACGTCCGACAGTAGAGCATTAATGGGAGTGTTGTTAAGCGAAGCAAGCAACTGCATCAGCATCTTCTTCCAACTCCACTTCAATTGTTCTGGCTGATTTAGCATTTTTGCTAAAGAACTCAGAGATTCCCTAGCAAGATATGACCATGTGATCACTAACATTAAAACTAACAAACACATTTTTACATTTATTACAAAAAACACATTTATTTTTATTCCCAAAAGCAACAATAGTTATTATATTGTTTTAAATTATTGTTTGAATAATATTTTTATTTTTTAAATTCAGGCAGGAGGAGCTCCTTCTGCCTGCCGCTAGGGGGTGCTGCAGCACCCTCAGCACCCCCCTTCCCGCGTCCCAGCCTGTTAGTAGACTACAATACTCAAGTCTATTCCAAACAAATGCATGGATGAGTTTTTCAAGGTCTTGCTTGGACATGAAACCTCTCATTCTTGTTTGTTCTGACGATCAAGTTCAGTGCGCATTGTTCATGTTCCTTGTTTATTGTCTCAGAATGAAAGAGATAATAAAATGTTTTTTTCTCCCACAAACCTATGTCTTTGTAATAATTTACTGGATGAGAGAGAAACCTGTACACATACACACTGGTGTGCACACACTAGTTCTATGTAGAACAGGCTGTAAGGGATGATACATATACATAAATGTAAGACATTAAGCTAGCCACTTATCAAAATGATGGCCACACTAAAATATCTGCTTGCCACCCCTTTGCCACCCCATGTATAAATCTCTAGAATCGCCACTGGGCCTATGGGCATACAATCGTTAGGTTTTTCAGTCACGTATTCACACACCCTCCTGTCAATCACCTGGAAGAGGCCGCTTTGCGGACGGCGATACGCTTTTCTCTGATTGTTACCATTCTTAAGCCGATCTTTTTGGGCTCGTCAACTTCTAACATTACACTCTGTAATATCATATTTCTTGGCTCCTCGACAGTTGTTTGATGCCTCTGCTTCATTGACCACCATGGTCTTAAAATTGGCATCGTAACTCCACCTCTGTTGTCTGTTAACTTGACCAACCACTTGAGCCAATTTCTTCGAGCTGGTCCGAGTGTGTCTCTGCAGTGTCTCTCCGCGGGTGTGTGTGTGAGTGTGTCTCCATCTCTCCAGGCACCGTCACTGGGGTGTGTGTGAGAGGGAGAAACACAGTGGCTCGCGTGGGGAACAGTCTTTTGGCGCCATACGTTGTTGTGAATTAATATTGACGTGTAAAAGTCTAGGCGCGAATATAAGACGATGCAACTTTTTCAGACTTTTTCCGAGGGAAAAAACCCCTCTTATATTCGGGTCAATACGGTAAGTGGAATTTGATAATTTCCCACGGCACATCTGATGATCTCTCACGGGCACAGTGGTTGAAAAACACTGGGTTAAGGCGATGGACTGCTAATCCATTGTGCTCTGCAATCCCATCCTCGTCGCACAGCCTTTCTGCTTGACAACCCTGTATAAACAGAGGACATCGCGGTGGTGGAGAAACAATGCAAAGCATGCGGTACATCTTTCGTAGAGCACATTCAAATGGGACATCATCGAATAACTTCTTTGAGCGCGGAAACTTTTTCAATATGGAAGTCACAAGCTAAAAAACCCTGCAGGAGGTCATCTGTATTGAGAAGAAAACATAACAAAACAACTCTGGTGGGACTCAAACCCACAACCTTTGAATTCCTAAAAGGTAGAAGCCTAGAGCTACAATGCGCAACAGAGCCTCGGGCTGGATTTAATGTAAGCCAAACAAGAGAGTATTTGACAGTTGGGAGAGTCTATCAAAATTGGCAAGTCCCTGGGTGGGATCGAACCACCAGCCTTCCGGTTAACAGCCGAACGCGCTAACCAATTGCGCCAGGCGAGGGGAACGATAGTCTGTTAAGGGTGGGGAAGAAAGTGAAAGAGGGGGAAGAAGGGGGAAGAAGAAAAGTGAGGAAAAAGAGAGGAAAAGGGGAGAAAAAGAGGGAAAAGAAAAGGAAGAGAGAGAAATTGAGGCTTCTTTTCCATTATCTACATGTTTAATAGTCTCAATTTATTCTAAACAATTAATGCACAATAAAAAATGTCGCCATTGCCATTTTTGTATGGGGGGGGAAGAATGGTTCAGAAGGTCACCGGTTCAAATCCCACCATAAACAAGAACAATTAAAAATGTCTCCAAAAGTGTTGTTTTGTGTAAATTCAAAATCACTTGAGCCAAAAGTTGCTTTTTGTGACATAACAGAAGTTTATAGACACTAGCTGTTGTTTTGTTGATGTTTAAACACCAATAAAAAGAATAATAGTATAATATTATATATTATAATAATAGTACAAATAAACAAGTTAGCCTCTTAAAAGCCCTGAGGTTGAATGAATAACTTTTTTACAAAGAGAAGAAGAGAGAGTTACTCAGAATCAGAATCAGAATTGCTTTTATTGCACCAATGTACAGGTACACAGAGTAAAATTCTTGGGTTCAGGTTCATTCAACATTGGCATTGCAGCAGAATACAAGATCAGTAATAAAATAAAGTATGATATAAAAACAACAAAATCAACAATCAATAAGCAGGATATGAGAACAACAAAATAAACAATCAATAATAGCAGCAATAGTATCAGTAGCATCAATAGCAGCAGAATGCAAATCAACAATAAAAGTAAATGAGCAGGGTGATAAGAGACTACAGCAGTACTACAGCTGCACCAGTCATGCTGCTGTAGAACAGTGGTGTAAACAGCTGTGCAGATTCCAATGACATGGGATGTAATATCATACAGTATGCAATAATATAGTTCAGATATGATACAGTACAAGTTCAAGTAGTAGTCAGGTGGTGCATAAAATGCTGTGCAGGTAGCAGTGAGATGTAATACACTGTCATACACACCGTCTATGTCTCACTGCTACCTGATGTAATACACTGTCATACACACCGTCTATGTCTCACTGCTACCTGCACAGCATGTTATGCACCACCTGACTACTACTTGAACTTGTGCAATATGGTACAGATAAGGAGCAGTACATATGTTTCAGTAGAAGTAGTGTTCAAGTAATCAGGCAGTATGTAGTTAGTTATAATACATATTATTAATGCAGTGGGGTTGGTTTGGAGGAGACAGACGTTTGCCTTCCTACTTCCTCATCTTATCCAACTAGTGCTCCTTAGTCAGAGACTAAACGAGGGACAATGCCAGATGAGGGGCAGGTGGACCTTTGGGACAGCCAGATGAGGGGCAGGTGGAGCAAACAGGGTTGAGAAAACGACAGGAGGGACAGCAAAGACAAGGGCGGTAGGGGGGGGGGGGGGGTGTTGGTGGTGGGACGCAAAGTAAAAAATGAAAGTGGGGTCAATGGTGTCGTCTTGGAAGTCCTCATCCTCTAGTTCCTCCTTCGTGGCCAGGTCCTCCAGCAGCTGGTCAATATCCTCTGCCTCAGGGTCCATGTCCTGCAGGGTTCTCCCTGTCTGCCTGTACAGGTAGTCCACACCAATCATCTCTCCTTTTTGACGAAAGCAATAATCTTGTTAGTATAAACATACACACAAGCACAGATATGTACAGTCAAAATACAATACTCCAGAATTGTTACAGCACTACTGGTTAGATGCTGAACTGCATTTGATTGTCTGGTACTTGTACTCTGCAATGACAATAATGTTGAATCTAATCTAATCTAATCTAATATCTATCCCTTCCCGTCCCCTGACTATAACCATATACAATACACAGTACCGTGAAGGCTATACACTGGGACTGATCTATACCTATGCCTCTCTGCCTGAGCTTTAAAGAGCAAATAATAAAGTTTGGATGAGTAGGAAAATATTAATAATAATAATATAATAATAATAATTAATAATAAGTCATCAATCAAATACCAAAACGACTCAAAGTTAGAGGCTCTACACACAACATACAGTATGACATAGTACAGTATGCGTAATGTAACACTTACAGACTATTTATAGACAATAACCCACTACACATCAGGCACACACAACAAATGTGCCAGTTCAAAATCTTTCCACATTATAATGCACTGTTAATACAATCACATCTCTAATATCCGATCTCGTCAGCACATAAATACATGAAGGCTCGCGCAGCTGAGCTCAATGACAGCCACGTTATGAATATTTCGCCAGCAAACCAGTGACAACCACATATTTCATCATGAGATATTAGTCATTCAACTAATACAAGATAGCTCTGATTTAATAACTCATTATCGTTGTCTTTATGCCCTGTTTTCAACAAACGTAGAACTAGCTATCTATCGGCGGGCATCACCGCGTCTGTCTCTCGTCAAAAACGAGAGGTGCAAAGTGTTGCTATGAACTGACAACACCGTATTAATTTATATTAACAATTCCGTTGATAAAAACAATTTATAAAGCCAAGCTCAGTATCTGGACTTACCATAAACGGATGCAGTGAAGCTGAAGGTGACAAAACCGATGGACTGACAGTTCGAAATGTCATGAGTTGTTTGCATATGACGTGCACCACCAATAAAGCATTTGGGCAACATGATTGGCCACCACCACTAAAAGCATTCTAAAGACATGATTGGCCACCACCACTAAAGCATTCTAAAGCATTGATTGGCTGCACTAAAGGAACCACTAAAATGCGGGCGACATGATTGGACACCACTAAAGCACTTGGCGATATGATTGGATGTGCACGTTCTAATGAACCAGACTAACGTGCTCTAGGTAGCGCCACAGAGACTTTTAGGGGTACATTTGTTGGACCCTTTTTTTAAAGGGGGTTGGGTTCAAATGCGGAAGACATTTTACATTTAACAGACACTTTTATTCAAAGCGAATTACAATTTAAGGGACATTCTCCCTGGAGTAACTTAGGGCTAAGTGCCTTACCCAAGTGGTGGTTTCCCAGGTGTGAGTTGAACTCAGGACCTTCCGATCACCGGTCCTACCACTACCCCCACAAAAGGCTCCGCTGAGATTCGAACTCAGGATCTCCTGTTTACTAGACAGGGGCTTTAACCAACTAAGCCACGGCGCCTACACAGTGAAAACAAAAAACACCAGCCGGGAGGGCATGTTGTGAGCCCACCCAAGAACAAAGTGATTTTGTTAGAGAACAGGCAGAGTTTTGGCCTTGATGCTCCAGAAGAGGCTACACCGTTTGGACGGCATCGGTTCAAACAGACTGGTTGGGGTGACTGGGATCTTGCCTCTGTAAGGGATCTTTGTCCCCACGCCAAACTTCTTAAGACATCCATGTCTATTAGTGATGCATTATTATAAGTCATCCATGTCTATTAGTGATGCATGGGTTGACTTATACAGTGGTATGAGGTTTGTGTCAGGGTTTGGGTCTGGATCAGGGTTTGGGTCAGGGTCTGGGTCAGGGTCAGGGTTTGGGTCAGGGTTTGGGTCAGGGTCTGGGTCAGGATCAGGGTTTGGGTCTGGATCAGGATCTGGGTCAGGGTTTGGGTCTGGATCAGGGTTTAGGTCAGGGTCTGGGTCAGGATCTGGGTCAGGGTTTGGGTCAGGGTTTGGGTCAGGGTCAGGGTCAGGGTCTGGGTCAGGGTTTGGGTCAGGGTTTGGGTCAGGGTCAGGGTCAGGGTTTGGGTCAGGGTTTGGGTCAGGTTAGGGGAATAAGAGGCCCTGCTTGCCCGAAGGCTCGCAGAATGCACGGGCACACTAATCTTTTAGTTTTTTTCTCTACTTTCAGATCTTTGTTCAGATTATGTCGTCGACCATCCATAATTCAAGACTCAAGGATCTCCGGCTTCAGAACTTCAGTACGTATCCAGGTAAGCACCCAATTTAACTGTATTTTTTATTTTATTTTTAAACTTTTTTCAGGTTCTATCAGATCACAGGTAAGTGTTTTTTTCCTTTACAGATTTTTTTCAGGACTGGACTGTACATATTAAATGAGAGGTAAGTTTTTATATTTCATTTAAACCACTGGGTGAAATTGTGTTTAGTTCTTTAATCCAGTGTCTTTCCCTCATCATTCTCTGTCTTTTTGACCAACAGGTTCCAGATTCCAGGCCTACAATCAGGAGATTCTCCCTACCATGATCTCTAAAATGTTCGTACAGTAGGGTGGATTCCTCAATCCGATTTATCCTGTAAAGGTGCTGTTTTAAACGTTCACAAAGTTTGTTCTTAGTTTCACCAATGTACCATTTAGAACAGACCCCACATTTTATTCCATATACCAGGTTTGAGGACTCCAAACCCAGAACATTCCAGATTGGAGCCCCTTTGTCTGTATATATGTTCGTAATGTATTTTGGTGTTTTTAAATGTCTTTTTAGTTTATTTTGTTTATCGCTTTTTAATGCTGCATGTACTAGCAAATCTTTTATATTTTTATTCCTCCTAAAGGCTGCAATAATTTTAAAACCCACCAACGGTTCGACGATATCTTGAGTCCTTTTAAAATTACTTTTAATCATTTTATTAAGTTCCATCGAGGATGGGGAGAACATGGAAACAAAAGGAATTATCCTGCAATTGTCCCCTTCTTTTGCAGGTCTATCCCCCCTGCTGAAATTTTGCTGGACCTCAGCTTTGATGGTCCGGAGGAAAGTTCTCCCATAACCCCTCGATCTGAGGACCTTGAAGAGGGTCCTCGTGGCTGACTCCGCGTCCTCCTCTGCTGTGCAAATTCGCTTGAATCTGATAAGCTGTGATTTCACTATTCCCCTAAAAGTATGTTTGGGGTGATAGCTAGACTTGTGCAACAGCGCATGAGTATCTGTGGGTTTAAAATATACTCTTGTGCCCAGACTATAACTCCCCTCTCCTCTCTTAATAAACACCTCTGTATCCAAAAACTCGATTTTCTCAGGTTGAATATTGAATTTTACAGTGATTGCCTGATGATGCGTGTTTAGCACATTGATAAAAGCCTGGAAGTCCTCCCTTGTGTGGCTCCAGATGCCAAAAATATCGTCCAAATAACGGACATACAGTGCTGGGAGTTTCGGGCATTTGGGGAAGACAGTACGCTCCCAATCAGCCATATAAATATTGGCATACGCAGGGGCGAACTTCTTCCCCATAGCTGTCCCATGTACCTGAAGGAAACATCTGGAATCAAAGACAAAGTCGTTTCTAGTCAACCCTAACTCTAAGAGATGGAGAAGAGCCTCATCTGGTCTAGAAGGGTCTGGATGGTCGTTAAATAGCTCCCGCACCGCTTTGAGCCCCAATGGGGTCTCTATGTTTGTATACAGGGAGTCAATGTCGACCGAGAAAAGCATCGAACCAATAGGAACCTGGGTGTTTTTCAGTTTTTCCACAAATTCATATGTATCTTTAATGAAACTTTCATGAATTTGGGATAATGGATTTAAATAAAAATCTATGAATTCTGCTATTCGATAGGACTCGCTCCCACAATCGGACACAATCGGCCTTCCTGGGGGGACCTGATGTGGAACTGTCCAGGTCTCTGGATCCTTGTGGATCTTTGGCAAGAGATACAGTTGCCGTGGACGTGGCGGATCCTCCCCATACAGGTAAGTCATTTGTTTGGCCGATATAACTTTCTTTTCATACAGGTGAGACACCGTCGCTCTAATCTGTTTCTGGGTCTCCAGTTGCAGAGAGCCAGTTAAAGGTACGTAGTGTGTTCTATTTTCCAATTGTCTGTTAGCCTCTGTCAAATATTGATTTTTATCCATTATTACAATTTTAGAGCCCTTATCGGCAGGCTTAATAATTATATCCTGGTTCTTTTTTAATTTGTTCAATGCTTTTCTTTCCCCTTGTGACAGGTTACTTTCTTTTTCACAGGCCCAACGGATTCCCTCCAGGTGCCGCACATCTTCCCTGATCAATCCCTTAATAGGGTCCGAGATGGAATTCCAATCAGGTTCCCAATGAGAGGGATTGATGAACGGTTCCCTGGTGAAATCCGCGGTAAACCGGAAATGATCTAAGAGTTTCAAACGCCTGTGATACTTTGCTAAATCTCTTTGTAAATCTTCTCTGTCTGTTACAGATGGCGTAGGAATAAAGAAGAGGCCCCTCTCCAGCAGCATTTCCTCTTCTGTGGATAGTTCAAAGGTAAGTGAAAGATTTAAAATATTCGAAACATTTAAAATATTAGAATGGGGCTTGGTAAGTGTCCCAGGTCCCCCTCTTTTCAGTTTAACTGTAGCATCCATGCCTCTAACATTTTCTTGCCCGTAGCCGGGGTCCAATGTATCGGATCCCCCTCACAAACTTTGAAATCCCGGGCCTCTACCCCTCTCAGGGTCCTGTATGTGGACTCCACATAGGTGTTTAATTCTTCCAGGAGGGCCCGTACTGGGGCCTGCAACCTGGATGAGTATTGTGTCAAAGCAAAAAACACCTCTGCCTGAGGGAAAACCACTCTTGCCTTCGCCATCAGCTGTTGGAATTGCTTTTTCATGGTCGAGAGCAGGTTTTCCCCCAGACAGTTGTTTAATCCCACCACAAAGACCACTTTGTGAGTGGCAGGACTAGGGTTCAACTTGGTCAGAATATCCCTCAGATGGAAAATGTTGGCCCCCGGGAAACTGTCAATTTGGATCAGTGGATAGTTGAAGGGGGGGATTCTATTGAGATTCGAATCCCCCACTATCACCACTGTTTTTTTAATCTCAAGTTCCCACACCACACTTTTTTGGTATGTACTGCGGTGACCGAGCGGTCTGTCCAAGTTGGATGGAACCTCCACCCCCTCCTGCTCCGACCCCGAACTGGACAAGAGGCCGGACCCCTGACTGGCCGACACCCCAGAAACACCCAACATCTGCGAGTCCGACAGCAACACTGCCACATTGGTGAGGTTCCCCCTCACCTCCCCCCCCCTCCGCTCAGGTGAATCCCCCTCTGATTCCTCAGAGGCCCCCAGGTCGAAATTGAGGACCCAATCCCCCCCGACTCCTTCCTCCTCCACTGTGTCACCCCTCAAGACCTGAGCCACATGGACCCGCACTCCGGTGGGTCCTGTCGGTCCAGGTGGAGTTAGGGCTCGACCAGATCCCAGGTACGGGCCCAAGTTAGGGTCAGGTGTGAGGCCGAGAGAAGGGTTAAGGTCAGGGTTAGGGTTAGGCCCAAACTTAGGGTTAAGGTTAGGCTCAGGGTTAAGGTTAGGGTTAAGGTTAGGGTTAAGGTTAGGGTTAAGGTTAGGGTTAAGGTTAGGGTCAGGGTTAGGGTAAGGCCCAGGCTTAGGGTTAAGGTTAGGGCCGGGGTTAGGGTTAGGCCCAGGCCTAGGGTTAAGGTTAGGCTCAAGGTTAAGGTTAGGGTTAAGGTTAGGGTTAAGGTTAGGGTTAAGGTTAGGGTTAAGGTTAGGGTTAAGGTTAGGGTTAAGGTTAGGGTTAAGGTTAGGGTTAGGGTTAGGGTTAGGCCTAGGGTTAAGGTTAGGGTTAGGCCTAGGGTTAAGGTTAGGGCCAGGGCCAAGGTTAGGTTTAGGCCTAGGGTTAGGGTTAGGCCTAAGGTTAAGGTTAGGGTTAGGCTTAGGGCCAGGGTTCGGGCCAGGCCTAGGGTTAGGGTCAGGTTTAGGGCCAGGGTTGTGGTCTGAAATCAGGTTAGGGCCAGAATCATAATGGGGGTTGTCAGGAATGAGGTTAGGGTCAGGGCCGAGGCCAGGGTCAGGGCCCAGGTTGGGCCGCAACAGCTCCGGCCACTCCACAGGGTCCAGCCGAGCCCCTCTGCCCTCTCCCTGCACAGTGGGCTCATGATCGCTCCCCACGAGCGATGTTAAAGTTGCAATAGACAGGCTAGTTAGCCTATTTTTGTATCTTGCCTTGCCATATGCAATGGCTTTATCTAGTGCAACCTGCTCAAATGGGGGGATACCCTGAAGTCCCGATGCCAAAACCAAATCATAATGCTCTTTAAGGATTTGCAGGTTATTCTGCATCCACAAATCCGTATTGAGCTTCACTTTTCTTGATGTTTCTAGGTTTGGTGATGATGGTTTGATGAATTGTGTGAGTTTTTGCACTTGTTTCATCATTCCCACCGGGAATCTTTCTGACCTTTCTGCCCTTTCCACCACCTCAGCATGATGTACTGCCTGGAGTAGTTTGAAATATCTTTTCTCCAGTCTCATCACAGGCACTTCTGGCCCTCTACCAAGACCCGACCACACCGCCCCAACACCAGAGCCATCCGGCCTCATGCTTTCCCAATAGGGAAAGTAGACTAAAGCCGTTGGTTAAGTCACTCAAGAAGTGCTTAAAAATAAACAAACTAAGTGCTTTTTGAACTAAGAAATTAAGGGAATGGGAGACAAACCAAACACAAGACAATAAAAGTTCCTAATGACACATACTCTATTTCTCCCAGCTAAATTGGTCAATAAAAAATGTTCGGGGGTTTCGATCAACAAAACCCTTTAACTGGTTCTCAATACTATTTTCCCAGGTTATTCCTGTGGCCCGGTATGGGAGACGGCCAACCCACTACCCACACTGTGTAAAACAACCACACTCTGTGCTCTTAATGATGTTCAATCAACAACACACACGTGTATCAGGTGAGTCTGTTTTCACTGCACACAAGAAACCACAAAACACCCAAAAATAAGGGGTCTGCTTGGCCCAACCGGGCCCAGGTTTTCCCTGGGATCCAGTATTGAGTTTAACCAGAATAATCTACCAAACTGGAGATCTAGAGCACATAAAAGATTTAAAAACAACCACAGGTTGATTTTAGGTCTACTCAGACCTTCAACAAAGATTTAGAAACAACCACAGGTTGATTTTGTTAAAAGTTGTGTCGAAGGACTTTAAAAGGTTTAAAACAATAAAATAGAGCTCCTGACAGTTTCGGCACTCTGTGCCTTCATCAGAGGAAGTAACAGAATGACAAAAAAACACTCATATATATAGAGAGGAAACAAGGGGGGAGGGGCTACACTAATTGCTGTGCTAATTGCTACAGGTGTAAGTGCTTTGTCTGGTGATTAGGGGCTACACTAATTGCTGCGCTAATTGCTACAGGTGTAAGTGCTTTGTCTGGTGATTCAATTTCAAGAAAATGTTTTTTCAGGACAAAGGCCTAATATTCAAAAACCGGTAATCTCTTTTTCCAATAATATGATAACGTGTTACCCGCCCAAACACATTCCCCAATAAGGCAGGTTTCCCTGGGAGATATCCCACAATTTTTCCACTTTTTCAGGTTTTTGAAAATTGTTTATTAGTTGAAACTTGTCTCCCCCAAAGGGAATTTTAACATGTATTACATATTTTTATGATCAGTGTTCAACTTCTGAAAGTAGATAAGTCGATTGTGGCACTGGCTGGTTAGGTTAGGGGAATAAGAGGCCCTGCTTG
Source organism: Nansenia antarctica (assembly GCF_963989245.1). Taxonomy (NCBI): domain Eukaryota; kingdom Metazoa; phylum Chordata; class Actinopteri; order Argentiniformes; family Microstomatidae; genus Nansenia; species Nansenia antarctica. The sequence continues at coordinate 20,201,012 of NC_137678.1, forward strand.
CCCGAAGGCTCGCAGAATGCACGGGCACACTAATCTTTTAGTTTTTTTCTCTACTTTCAGATCTTTGTTCAGATTATGTCGTCGACCATCCATAATTCAAGACTCAAGGATCTCCGGCTTCAGAACTTCAGTACGTATCCAGGTAAGCACCCAATTTAACTGTATTTTTTATTTTATTTTTAAACTTTTTTCAGGTTCTATCAGATCACAGGTAAGTGTTTTTTTCCTTTACAGATTTTTTTCAGGACTGGACTGTACATATTAAATGAGAGGTAAGTTTTTATATTTCATTTAAACCACTGGGTGAAATTGTGTTTAGTTCTTTAATCCAGTGTCTTTCCCTCATCATTCTCTGTCTTTTTGACCAACAGGTTCCAGATTCCAGGCCTACAATCAGGAGATTCTCCCTACCATGATCTCTAAAATGTTCGTACAGTAGGGTGGATTCCTCAATCCGATTTATCCTGTAAAGGTGCTGTTTTAAACGTTCACAAAGTTTGTTCTTAGTTTCACCAATGTACCATTTAGAACAGACCCCACATTTTATTCCATATACCAGGTTTGAGGACTCCAAACCCAGAACATTCCAGATTGGAGCCCCTTTGTCTGTATATATGTTCGTAATGTATTTTGGTGTTTTTAAATGTCTTTTTAGTTTATTTTGTTTATCGCTTTTTAATGCTGCATGTACTAGCAAATCTTTTATATTTTTATTCCTCCTAAAGGCTGCAATAATTTTAAAAACCCACCAACGGTTCGACGATATCTTGAGTCCTTTTAAAATTACTTTTAATCATTTTATTAAGTTCCATCGAGGATGGGGAGAACATGGAAACAAAAGGAATTATCCTGCAATTGTCCCCTTCTTTTGCAGGTCTATCCCCCCTGCTGAAATTTTGCTGGACCTCAGCTTTGATGGTCCGGAGGAAAGTTCTCCCATAACCCCTCGATCTGAGGACCTTGAAGAGGGTCCTCGTGGCTGACTCCGCGTCCTCCTCTGCTGTGCAAATTCGCTTGAATCTGATAAGCTGTGATTTCACTATTCCCCTAAAAGTATGTTTGGGGTGATAGCTAGACTTGTGCAACAGCGCATGAGTATCTGTGGGTTTAAAATATACTCTTGTGCCCAGACTATAACTCCCCTCTCCTCTCTTAATAAACACCTCTGTATCCAAAAACTCGATTTTCTCAGGTTGAATATTGAATTTTACAGTGATTGCCTGATGATGCGTGTTTAGCACATTGATAAAAGCCTGGAAGTCCTCCCTTGTGTGGCTCCAGATGCCAAAAATATCGTCCAAATAACGGACATACAGTGCTGGGAGTTTCGGGCATTTGGGGAAGACAGTACGCTCCCAATCAGCCATATAAATATTGGCATACGCAGGGGCGAACTTCTTCCCCATAGCTGTCCCATGTACCTGAAGGAAACATCTGGAATCAAAGACAAAGTCGTTTCTAGTCAACCCTAACTCTAAGAGATGGAGAAGAGCCTCATCTGGTCTAGAAGGGTCTGGATGGTCGTTAAATAGCTCCCGCACCGCTTTGAGCCCCAATGGGGTCTCTATGTTTGTATACAGGGAGTCAATGTCGACCGAGAAAAGCATCGAACCAATAGGAACCTGGGTGTTTTTCAGTTTTTCCACAAATTCATATGTATCTTTAATGAAACTTTCATGAATTTGGGATAATGGATTTAAATAAAAATCTATGAATTCTGCTATTCGATAGGACTCGCTCCCACAATCGGACACAATCGGCCTTCCTGGGGGGACCTGATGTGGAACTGTCCAGGTCTCTGGATCCTTGTGGATCTTTGGCAAGAGATACAGTTGCCGTGGACGTGGCGGATCCTCCCCATACAGGTAAGTCATTTGTTTGGCCGATATAACTTTCTTTTCATACAGGTGAGACACCGTCGCTCTAATCTGTTTCTGGGTCTCCAGTTGCAGAGAGCCAGTTAAAGGTACGTAGTGTGTTCTATTTTCCAATTGTCTGTTAGCCTCTGTCAAATATTGATTTTTATCCATTATTACAATTTTAGAGCCCTTATCGGCAGGCTTAATAATTATATCCTGGTTCTTTTTTAATTTGTTCAATGCTTTTCTTTCCCCTTGTGACAGGTTACTTTCTTTTTCACAGGCCCAACGGATTCCCTCCAGGTGCCGCACATCTTCCCTGATCAATCCCTTAATAGGGTCCGAGATGGAATTCCAATCAGGTTCCCAATGAGAGGGATTGATGAACGGTTCCCTGGTGAAATCCGCGGTAAACCGGAAATGATCTAAGAGTTTCAAACGCCTGTGATACTTTGCTAAATCTCTTTGTAAATCTTCTCTGTCTGTTACAGATGGCGTAGGAATAAAGAAGAGGCCCCTCTCCAGCAGCATTTCCTCTTCTGTGGATAGTTCAAAGGTAAGTGAAAGATTTAAAATATTCGAAACATTTAAAATATTAGAATGGGGCTTGGTAAGTGTCCCAGGTCCCCCTCTTTTCAGTTTAACTGTAGCATCCATGCCTCTAACATTTTCTTGCCCGTAGCCGGGGTCCAATGTATCGGATCCCCCTCACAAACTTTGAAATCCCGGGCCTCTACCCCTCTCAGGGTCCTGTATGTGGACTCCACATAGGTGTTTAATTCTTCCAGGAGGGCCCGTACTGGGGCCTGCAACCTGGATGAGTATTGTGTCAAAGCAAAAAACACCTCTGCCTGAGGGAAAACCACTCTTGCCTTCGCCATCAGCTGTTGGAATTGCTTTTTCATGGTCGAGAGCAGGTTTTCCCCCAGACAGTTGTTTAATCCCACCACAAAGACCACTTTGTGAGTGGCAGGACTAGGGTTCAACTTGGTCAGAATATCCCTCAGATGGAAAATTTTGGCCCCCGGGAAACTGTCAATTTGGATCAGTGGATAGTTGAAGGGGGGGATTCTATTGAGATTCGAATCCCCCACTATCACCACTGGTTTTTTAATCTCAAGTTCCCACACCACACTTTTTTGGTATGTACTGCGGTGACCGAGCGGTCTGTCCAAGTTGGATGGAACCTCCACCCCCTCCTGCTCCGACCCCGAACTGGACAAGAGGCCGGACCCCTGACTGGCCGACACCCCAGAAACACCCAACATCTGCGAGTCCGACAGCAACACTGCCACATTGGTGAGGTTCCCCCTCACCTCCCCCCCCCTCCGCTCAGGTGAATCCCCCTCTGATTCCTCAGAGGCCCCCAGGTCGAAATTGAGGACCCAATCCCCCCCGACTCCTTCCTCCTCCACTGTGTCACCCCTCAAGACCTGAGCCACATGGACCCGCACTCCGGTGGGTCCTGTCGGTCCAGGTGGAGTTAGGGCTCGACCAGATCCCAGGTACGGGCCCAAGTTAGGGTCAGGTGTGAGGCCGAGAGAAGGGTTAAGGTCAGGGTTAGGGTTAGGCCCAAACTTAGGGTTAAGGTTAGGCTCAGGGTTAAGGTTAGGGTTAAGGTTAGGGTTAAGGTTAGGGTTAAGGTTAGGGTTAAGGTTAGGGTCAGGGTTAGGGTAAGGCCCAGGCTTAGGGTTAAGGTTAGGGCCGGGGTTAGGGTTAGGCCCAGGCCTAGGGTTAAGGTTAGGCTCAAGGTTAAGGTTAGGGTTAAGGTTAGGGTTAAGGTTAGGGTTAAGGTTAGGGTTAAGGTTAGGGTTAAGGTTAGGGTTAAGGTTAGGGTTAGGGTTAGGGTTAGGCCTAGGGTTAAGGTTAGGGTTAGGCCTAGGGTTAAGGTTAGGGCCAGGGCCAAGGTTAGGTTTAGGCCTAGGGTTAGGGTTAGGCCTAAGGTTAAGGTTAGGGTCTGGGTCAGGGTCAGGGTTTGGGTCTGGGTCAGGGTTTGGGTCAGGGTTTGGGTCTGGATCAGGGTTTGGGTCAGGGTCTGGGTCAGGATCAGGGTTTGGGTCTGGATCAGGATCTGGGTCAGGGTTTGGGTCTGGATCAGGGTTTAGGTCAGGGTCTGGGTCAGGATCTGGGTCAGGGTTTGGGTCAGGGTTTGGGTCAGGGTCAGGGTCAGGGTTTGGGTCAGGGTTTGGGTCAGGGTTTGGGTCAGGGTCAGGGTCAGGGTTTGGGTCAGGGTCTGGGTCAGGGTTTGGGTCAGGGTTTGGGTCAGGGTCAGGGTCAGGGTTTGGGTCAGGGTTCGGGTCAGGGTTTGGGTCAGGGTCAGGGTCAGGGTTTGGGTCAGGGTTTGGGTCAGGGTTTGGGTCAGGGTCAGGGTCAGGGTTTGGGTCAGGGTCTGGGTCAGGGTTTGGGTCAGGGTTTGGGTCAGGGTCAGGGTCAGGGTTTGGGTCAGGGTTCGGGTCAGGGTTTGGGTCAGGGTCAGGGTCAGGGTTTGGGTCAGGGTTTGGGTCAGGGTTTGGGTCAGCATGCACTTTCTTCCACATTGTTCAACTAATGTTCAATGAATGAGTATCAGTGTGACAATTGATGTTGCTATTTTTTATTCCATCCTATTTTGGCCTTTATTTCAGCAAATAAGACAACGTTGTCCAATAGCCTATAATAGCCCTAACGCATTGCAAGAGGTTAATATAACTCTCTTGTGGGAGAAAAAACTTCAAAACATTTACATCTGTACACTGTATGCGTGTCGGGGTTGGGTGCAGGTCTTTTACATTATTCCTGAAATATAATCAGGCGGGTGGGTTATTACGAAACACGGGCAGGTAAACAAATAGCTGACCCACCTATCACTCTATTGTCTAAGTGTACTACTTTTCTTCATAAACAAAGTCAACTTTACTTATCAATTCTCACCCTTAGGCGTCTTGCAGATGTATGGTCTGTGAGCATAGTAGGGCCCTGTGCCCCATGCGCCATCAGAGGAGCGGATCGCTGCATAGTTATTCCTGTTTCTCCCAGGCCGACCCTCAGTACAGTTAGTGTAGTCCAACACTGTGTTGTCCAACCAAAGCCACTGCCCTAGAGGAGGAAAATGTACTTTTCTGTTACCTTTCAACCCTTCACAGCTTTGTTGGACCATGATTGAACACAACAGACCCATGGTGTTACCTTGGTGTGTTTTGTATAGGCCTATCCAGAACGATTCGTAGCTGTCTTTAAGCTTCTCCAGGTTCCTCATAATGAAGGCCAGCTCCATGGGATCTTCAATGCTGGCCAGCGATGCCCCTTCACAAAATAGGAGTGTTTTGTTGATGATTATCATTGTACACGTACAGTGCCCTGCGTAAGTAATAGAACAAGCATTTGTTCTTCTTTTGGCTCTACACTCCAAAAGTACTATGAGGTTAAAGTAGAGATTCCTAGATTTTATTTGATGGTATTTCTGTTCATATTGGTGTCACCATTCTGAAATGACACCACATGCATTTTGGTATGCACAATCCCCCTTTTCAGGGTACCCAAAAGAATGGGACAGATTTATAAAATGTCCAAAATAAGCAGGGCACTGTATATATTCTGTCAGACAAAGTGAGAAGCACATAGATTTTGATTGCACAACATGCCATGGTTGGGGTCAATTTAATTTCTATTCAAGAAGTGTTGTTAAAATTCCAAAATGGTCAGTTTAAAAAGCTTTTCATCATCAGTTTATTGAGAACTTAAAAAGTATGTTATGTTCAATTATGCCATTTCAATTTACTTCCAGAATTCCTTGGAATTCAACCGACCCCAAATCTGATACACTTTTCAGGAAGAGCGACCGTAATGACATGTAAAGGGCTCTGCACACAGCGTGCGATTTCTGTTGCGCGTCAACATTCCATTTTGAAGTTTGAATGGAAGTCTATGAGAACATCGCATCTCAACACACACGGCCCTGATTTTAATCGCACGGCGAAAATTCGATTCCATTCATTTTGAATGGGAAAAAGCACAAATTTGACAGTGCGACAAAACTCGCACGCCGTGTGCTTTGTCCCATTCAAAATGAATGGAATCGAATTTTCGCCGTGCGATGAAAATCGAGGCCGTGTGTGTTGAGATGCGATGTTCTCATAGACTTCCATTCAAACTTCAAAATGGAATGTTGACGCGCAACAGAAATCGCACGCTGTGTGCAGAGCCCTTTAGTCAAAGAGACCCATGGAGGCTCCTACCTTTCCTCACACAGCTAGTCGAGGCCTCCTCTCTCTCTCTCTCTCTCTCTCTCTCTCTCTCTCTCTCTCTCTCTCTCTCTCTCTCTCTCTCTCTCTCTCTCTCTCTCTCTCTCTCTCTCTCTCTCTCTCTCTCTCTCTCTCTCTCTCTCTCTCTGTCTCTGTCTCTGTCTCTGTCTCTCTCTCTCTCTCTCTCTGTCTCTGTCTCTGTCTCTGTCTCTCTCTGTCTCCGTGCGGCAGGTACTTCCTGCCCCTCCCTCTCATCTCCCGAGGGAACAAACACACACAGGTTAAATAGACCAGTGGGATAACGAGTCTGAAAATTCGATTCCATTCATTTTGAATGGGAAAAAGCACAAATTTGACAGTGCGACAAAACTCGCACGCCGTGTGCTTTGTCCCATTCAAAATGAATGGAATCGAATTTTCGCCGTGCGATGAAAATCGAGGCCGTGTGTGTTGAGATGCGATGTTCTCATAGACTTCCATTCAAACTTCAAAATGGAATGTTGACACGCAACAGAAATCGCACGCTGTGTGCAGAGCCCTTTAGTCAAAGAGACCCATGGAGGCTCCTACCTTTCCTCACACAGCTAGTCGAGGCCTCCTCTCTCTCTCTCTCTCTCTCTCTCTCTCTCTCTCTCTCTCTCTCTCTCTCTCTCTCTCTCTCTCTCTCTCTCTCTCTCTCTCTCTCTCTCTCTCTCTCTCTCTCTCTCTCTCTCTCTCTCTCTCTCTCTCTCTCTCTCTCTCTCTCTCTCTCTCTCTCTCTCTCTCTCTCTCTCTCTCTCTCTCTCTCTCTCTCTCTCTCTCTCTCTCTCTCTCTCTCTCTCTCTCTCTCTCTCTCTCTCTCTGTCTCTGTCTCTGTCTCTGTCTCTGTCTCTGTCTCTGTCTCTGTCTCTGTCTCTCTCTGTCTCCGTGCGGCAGGTACTTCCTGCCCCTCCCTCTCATCTCCCGAGGGAACAAACACACACAGGTTAAATAGACCAGTGGGATAACGAGTCTGATCACTGACACCTGTCCGTAATCAGCTCATTATTCCCCCCCCAACGGCAGTCTGGCTCCCTCTGCAGGCCAGAACGCGCCATGCTCCCCACAATGGTATATTGGTATATACATATATACAGTGTATATGGTATATTGGGATATTGGGATATATTACTAATTGCAATGAAGGGTCGTGGAGAAGAAGTCATACTGTAAGGGTTAGGGGTCAGGGGTTAGGGTCAACTTAAGAGTTTGGTGCCATTGAAAGTAAATAAAGACCTAGATGCAGAAGCGGGGGTCGTAGTGATTCTGAAGGTGTATTTGAGTACTATTGCTCTGTTTGACATATTTTGCTTCAACCATGTAGCTAACTTTTGATAACAGAACAGTCTCTTTGTCTGTGGGTGTCATATGCAGGTGTTCAGCATGAATTTGAGAAGAGTTTTACTCTTAATGTTATCTTGTACCTGGAGAGTTTGTGGTCTGCAGGGTAAGATAAGACAGGGAGAATAAGATCCAAGATAAGACAGGGAGACAGGGTTTGATTTGATCTGCACATGGCTTCACCCTAATCCTAAACAGCTCACGGATTTAAAACCCCAAACTTGTTATAATAATAATAATAATAACTTTATTTGTATAGCGCTTTTCCTGCAAACGTTGCAGCTCAAAGTGCTTTACTTATTATATAATCATCATTTAATTAACTTAAATGCAATATTAAAAGGATGGGTTTTTATAATCTTAATTTAATTAGTTAGTCATTTAAAGGCAATATTAAAAAGATGGGTTTTTAGTCTTGACTTGAACATATTTGCTGAGGTTGCATCCCTACTGTAAACTGGCAGTGCATTCCACAATTTGGGTGCATACAATGAGAATGCAGCCTCACCAAATCTCTTCTTTTGTACATGTGGTACACAGAGAAAACCAGCGTCAGAAGACCTGAGAGCTCTATTGGGCTGATATGCTAGCAGGAGACCTGAGAGCTCTATTGGGCTGATATGCTAGCAGAAGACCTGAGAGCTCTATTGGGCTGATATGCTAGCAGAAGACCTGAGAGCTCTATTGGGCTGATATGCTAGCAGAAGACCTGAGAGCTCTATTGGGCTGATATGCTAGCAGAAGACCTGAGAGCTCTATTGGGCTGATATGCTAGCAAAAGGTCTTTCAAATATTCTGGTGCTGTGCCAGTGAGAGCTTTATAAACAAGCAGAAGGATCTTGAAATCTATTCTGAACTTAACAGGAAGCCAGTGTAGAGTTTCTAAAATAGGAGTTATGCCATGGGCCGGTTTCAGAGACAAGGCTTAAGCCTAGTCCTGGACTAAATCACACTTTCAATGTAAAATCTCCATTGAAGATGTTTTTTAGTCTAGGACTAGGCTTAAGCCTTGTCTGTGAAACCGGCATGGTGTTTTAATATAATAAAAACTAAGATATTGATTCCTCCCATGAGAAAAGACCAAGCAGTGCAATGCTAAATCTGACGTGGGACCAGGTGTAACTGTGAATAAGTTAAGAAATGGCTGATCCAGAACTTTCTCCAAGGCACCAGTCAGTCTGCTGCTTTTGTGCCAATAGATCCACCTTCTGATCCTTCATTATTGATCATTTTGAGTCCTTCAGCCACGACCACTTATTATTGCATCATGTTCGACAGTTGCCACAGTAAAATGACAGAATTTGCCTCCAACCTAAACCTCTAAACCAAAGGACTTCACGTAATACTTTATTCAAATGGATTTATTGCAGGAGATGGCAAATCATTCCTGACTCCATTAACTTCCTTAATACTTCTACATTGGGATGTCTAACATTGTTTACACTTGTTTACAAACAGGAATGATTAGTAGTAAATTCAGCTTTATAGAATCATCTGATATAAGCCTACAGTATTTTGTCCATTTGTATCTATAAATCTATAATCTATCTTTCTGCCTGATGTCTCACCTGTGGACTGCGTACAAACACTGTTGAATGTGCGATTGCAGAAATGTGTACTCCATCCGCCCTCCACAGGGTCCAGGTACACACAGGGTCGATCTGGACGCGGCTCAGCCCAGTTCCATTTGGCCAGTCTCAGATGCCTGCCATCCACCCATCTGAAGTAGCCCTCAGTCTGAAGAGGAAAGAGCAAAGTTACTCCATGTTAAACCTGAACATATGATGTTGGACAGATATGAATAGAGGTATGAGGGAGTAAAGATAACCCATATACAACGTATACAGTATTACTTTGAACTAACAGGGTTCTCTAAGAGGGGTTTCAAAATGAATATTGACAATAGTAAAGTCTGTTATCAGTTATAAAGTCTGTAATTGGTTATAATGTTTACTAATTATCAGCTAACACCAGAGGCAACCTACACATTCAAATCAACTGTTGAGTTTGAAGAAGTATCATTGCAGTACTGTACCTCCATCCTATTGAGACCAATCCACAAAGGAGCCTTGAGGTTCAGAGCCTGCAGCTCAATGTGAGCCTCAGTCCTCTCATCCAGAATGCTAGCCAGATGAGCACCATCTTTCTCACAGTGCACCATGGCATCTGTCCAGGTCATGTTCTGAGTCACCACTTTGAAGGAGTTGTTGCCCAGCTTGATGTAGGCTATAGGGAAGACTGTTGGTGCCGCAACACGGATTAATGGATCTGGGGGGGAGGGGGTTAGAACAAGTTTGTATTTATTTTTTTATTTAACCTTTATTTATACAGGTAAAAAACACATTGAGCCCCAAGGGCTCATTTTCAAGTGTGACCTGTTCACAGGCATACAACATCCACCACAAACAAATACAATACAAAACCTGGCCTACATAGTCTAAAACTAAACTAAAACTACATAGTCTAAAACTAAAACTAGTCTAAAACAGTCTAAGATAATCTAAAACTTTCCGTCAATATAGTCTAAAACTAAACTAGTGGGTGATGGTTTCACAGAAGACCCGAGTCAACACATCACTCAGGAACAAACCTGTCCTCCAGGGTCACTGGTAGCGCCAGGATAGTCTGTCTCCATAGCAACATTACTGGTGAGTCTATTCAGTGTGTTCAGGGATGCTTTGAGTGCACTGATTGGATTATGTTCAACGATTATGCTCAGATATGGACAAACTCAGTATCTGTCATAAATATATATCTAAGTCACTTTCTTCAAGGATACTGTTATTCCTGAAAAAAACTGTTATCCATTCAAACAGCACGTCCTGGGTTACAAAATCCTTACTGAATCAGAGAAATAGGACAGAACCTGTTCTTATCGATGCCATTTTTCAGGTTTTCTGCTCGAAATCACATGCCCACAGTGAATATAGAATATCTCCACAATCACAAGGGCCTTCATAATAATCTTGGTACCAAATGAAAGCTAACACCTGTGGGGTGACTGTAGAAGTGTCAGAACCAAAATCTATGTTACTGTGTCAGAGTAAATAGAGCTAGAACATTGTGAAAAATCTCAAATTCACTCTCCGCCTAAAAAAACAACACTGTATTTACCGGGAATGGAAAAAAACGATGTGTTCGTTTAGAATGGAATCTAATGAATCATTTGCGATATCGATGAACATTATTGATAAAGGTAAGCTCTTTATATCTGTTATATTAAACATAGACCCGACCTTTCCCCCAAATATGGGGGCGTGGATAAGATGTGAGGAAGTTAAGGATTTTTTAATGTGGATAAAACCATGACTCTTTTTTATTGGTCCTTTATTGAGTCTATTTTATCATTTTCTATGATTTGTTGGTTTGATGGTATTCCTATAGTCTAACAGAGCTGCAAAATCATTGGGGTCAAACAGAGCAGTCTGTTGGAGCTGTTTGACAGACAAGTCAACCGAAGAGCTCAAGCTATAGCCCCAGACTGTGACCACCCTCTTAACTCACAGTTCCAACTCCTACCCGCAGGCTCCCTCTTCTGACTCCCCAGACTAACTACCAACAGATACAGGAGAACCATGTAGATTCAACCCAAAATTGCCATCTTGGATTATCCATACCTAATGGATCCATACCTAACCCTAACCCTAACCCTAACATGACTTTTGCTACTATCTTGCAGCTCCCTATCTCTGGCTGGAATCTATCTGTTGCGTTCTTACTACCAAACTTGAGTGACCCTAACCCTAATCCTTGACTTCTCTTGAATCTCAGCCAGTTGGAGGGCCTACCTTCCTACCTTCCTACCTTCCTCCCTGCTCTACAACTCTACTTTGGATTGAGTAAGTCTCCGCTCTGTTTGTTCTGCTGGAGAGGATTGTGTTTTTGATGTGTTTTCTGCAATTTCCTATAGGTAAAACAGTGCTTTAGGTGTGTCTTTTACTGCATATTTGAGTGGCATAGCCTAGAAAGTTAGATGATTTTGGTGTTAACTGTTGAAAGCCGAATCAAATTGATTAAAACTCAAATTCTCATCAAAATAATAAAAAATGTGACGACATATTGAATTACTGTCGATACAAGCTTATCAATACTGATCTGTGTGTCTTAACTTAAAACATGCTCTGTACAGGTGGCTGCAGAGGCAGGGGGAGGTCTGCTGACAGATGTATCCATGGCTGTCATTGCAGGGTCTTGACAGCCATTTTCCATTTTTGATCACAACACACTGATCCTGATAAAGGTAAAGGAGAGATGGTTGATAAACACTGGCTTCATATTGTGATACATCGGCACTTTCAATAGGCTAGGTGCACGATCTCCACTACTTCCTGAAAGGCACCTTGCATGAACATATCCTGTCTCACTCTATTGGTTTAATTGATTAATCAGCTGTGCGGTAAACTGTTGGAACACACAGTGCACAGCTGATTAATCAATTAAACCAATAGAGTGTAGCTATTTAAAAAATAAAAGATAGCAGTCCATTAACACAAACAAGGATTTTTATTTTATTTTTTAAAAATAAAAATAATTCCTGATCAAATATTTGTGTTTCATATTGGATATACTGTACATAGTGTGGGGTGCAAGTAGTGTGACTAATGTGATCAGTCACTAATAAGGGGAACCGTGGCAAATAGGCCTATAGGCTATTGTATTGGCGTTTATTTACTAAGCTACTGTTAAGCACTTGAATTTAGGCTACATTCAGTGCATGACTGGTAGGCCTATAAATACAATTATGAAAGCGATAAATAGCCTAATGAATGTTCCCATCAAAGGTTTATGCATGTAAAATATAGGCTAGTCCTCCAGTTTATATCACAGCCAGTATAACAGTTTAAAATTACTACCGAATGAATGAAAATGAATGCAATTCTATTATTTGACGGTATTGTCTCAATTATAGGCTACTTGAATAATTTCCTTTGTCTACCAGTGTAGGCTACTTGAATGGTCCTGTAATACGCGATTCATGTGGCCAGAGATTATTTTGGGCGACAGTGTTAAAACGCGTCTTTGGCCAGAGATCAGATCCGTAAGTGTGTAGAGTTGTGTAGGTATACTATTCTCACACGTTTTCATGTGCATTGGTCCTAATGTAGGTGTAACCAGTGGGGTTAATTGGTAAATCACGCCCACTTGGCATATTCTCTATAAATAGCCTACCTGTGACAAGTGCCTGTGTCTTGCTCCCCTCCTCCTCTGTTACCAGCTGTGGCCTCTCCTACTGATTCCACACGGCTACATTCTGACTACAGGTATGCAGTGTCTCCCTTGGTTTCCCAGTCGGCAGTGTGCACATGGTTTAGTAGGCTAATGTTTGTTTGATATACATCCATGCATTGCAGATATCCTGCAATATAGCACTGGAGTGAGTGATTGTGTGTGACTTCCTCTTGCATGTACTTATTTAGTGGTTTCATATAGAGTGCTGTGTGTGGCATTGCCAGTGAATCTTCTAATGTGTGCTATCGTCTATTGCTACTAGTACAGTAGGCTATTATTGTGTGCTCCACTATTGTGTGCCCTATACTGGGTTGTAATACCCCTTTATCTCCAGTTCCCCTAGATACTAAGTGGCTGTCGCTCCCAGGGGTTGGGTCATGCTACCTGGCTAGCTCCATTTATACTGTGGGTGTTTTAAAAGATGTATTTGTAATAAAGTGATCTTTTGTATACTTTTCTAAAACCGGGTCTCTGACTATTCTGTGGCCTGTACCTGCAAGAAGGGAATCCCTGTTCATGATAATCAGCCCGTCAGGCTTACCTGGTTCATATGACTAGATTCTTTAGGTGAAAGTCCTAAGGTGGCGTTGTCACACCTTGTAATTTTAGGCCCCCAGTTGGCCGGGTTACATAGGCTATATAGTAGGCTATATTCCCACACACTTAATCAGGTGCATTACTCACTGCGCGCATTATGCTACTTCAAGACTTAACTGGCAACTGCAAGATTGGAGAGAGAGAGGAGGGAGGCACACAGCCTAAATGAGAAGTCCGACATCAATATCAAGCTTTCTGTCAAACAGTTATGCTCTGCCCAAATTGTGTGTGTGTGGAGGTGTGGGGGAGGGGTGGCTCAAATATAGAACGTAGCCTAGTAGGCAGGTGCAGCTCATTAACACATTCCTCAGCATTTGATGTGTTAATGAGCTGCTATCCTAGATATGTGCGTTCTACCACCCAGCATCTTTACATTTTCAAAATCGAGTTAGTATAAAGCGATTTTGCAGTATTTCTGTGTGTTTCTGTGTATTTGCCTTGGAATTCTGCCGCCATCTTTTTCTCCAAGGCTGCAATTCTCTTTTATATCAGCAGAGGTAGCAAGGGGGCACACACTGTGCTCAACCTTCAGGCTTCAGTGCTGAATTAGATACAGTGGATAAGACTGATATTTGTTACATAATGGGCCGGTTTCACAGACAAGGCTTAAGCCTAATCCTAGACTAAAAAACATCTTCAATGGAGATTTTACATTGAAAGTGTGATTTAGTCCAGGACTAGGCTTAAGCCTTGTCTCTGAAACCGGCCCAATGTGTTTATATATAGGCTATATATAGCAATAGTGATACATAAGATATGTATATGTACAGACAGTTATGAAAATGATAAACTGTACTATGTCTCCCAATCCCTTCAGATTTGTTGGAGCTGAGGTTTTTTTTTCACAGCGGGTTTACCCAAGTTCCATGCAATAGTGATAAGATATTATGATATGTGTAGCCTATGTACAGTTATGAATGATACACTGCACAGTATGTACCTATCAAGTTGTGTGGTGCATGCATAGCTACTGCAGCAAAGTAATTGGAGTAACCTACGTTTGATTATGCCTGTACTCATCAACGAATATTATATAACGAACGGATATTTATAATATTGTATATAATGTTTTTTTTTGTATATAATGTTATTGTATAATGTTTTTTTCTGAGTGGGGCAGTCCCACTCATAGTTTTCATGTTATTGGACTGATATAGTGAAGACAGACAGGAAAGTAAGGAGAAGAAGGGCCGACATATGTGTGCACGACCACGGTGCTAGACCACTGGACCATGTTAGGCCACCAGTATATTGATAATTGATAATAAGATATTGATCATGTATTTCGCTGCCGCAGAAAGTCAATCAATATCGTGTGAAACGACGTGTGTTGTGCATTGAATGACACTATTTAGCCTACAGCGCTGTCAATCTTCAAATATTGCAATAGGATATACAGTATATATATATGAATTTACAGAAACACATCATCATGAATGGAAACACGCAAGAGCGTGTATTACACGCTTACAATGCTTACAAGCTTACAGCAGTCGCCGCCGGGCTGATGTTACGGCCGGCGTGAAGTTCACGACAAATAAACACGACAGGTTTGTGCATCTCTGTGAAGCTCATAATTATGATAACACAATATTGCAATATTTAATACTATTATTTTTGTATAATAATAATCAACCATCATTCGTTAGTAATGAAAACTCCCGCAGTCCCGATCAATCTCCTCTCCACTTTACACATTACATAACCAAGATCTCTTTTTTTTTGTGGAAATTTTCTTTTTATTGTCAATGGTCATTGGTTACAACAATCGTCATTACATTCAACATATCACAATCAACTCAGTTCCTATGACCAAAGTCTTTTTTTATTTTTAATATTAAGTAAAGTAAAGACAAGACAAAACGAAAACAAAAACAAACAAAGAAAAAAGAAAAACAATAGCGAGTGAACTTTGGGAGCTTTCATCTTACATATGATAGATTAGAATAGAAAATGATTCAAGAAAATAAACACAATTACATCACCCTCTCATGTTCTTCTGACAATTCAACAGAAATATGACCTTACAGGTTTAACATATCCAGTCCATTTCGTCCAGATCCGATATAAGTTTTCTACCTGAATTCTAAGGGAGTATTACATCTTTTCCATTACATATATCTATCATGAATTATATCTATCCATTCATCCACTGTGGGTACGTCTGGCTTTAACCATTTTCTTGTGATAGCCTTTTTACTTGCTACCAGAAGTATCAATATCAATTTTCTGTCGTTATTGTCCCAATTTTCGAATGAGATGTTTCCCAGGTATAAGGTGTCACATTTGAAGGGGATGTTAATGTCAAAAATAGCTTCCAGATTATTGTGTATCTCCCGCCAAAATGGGACTAGATTTGGGCATTCCCAGAATACATGGTAGTGATTAGCTTCATTCAGTCCACAGGATCTCCAACACGCTACACCCGTCCCCTGGTGTCGTTTTTGTAGGGGGGTGATAAAAAACCTTGTAAGGTTTTTCCAACTAAATTCTCGCCACGTATTTGAGCATGTCGTTTCCCATTGTAGTTTACATAATCTGTCCCAATCCTCCCCAGAAATAGTAAAATTACCCTCTTTCTCCCATTTCTCTTGTAAATACTTCCATAATTCCTGTTACCCCTTCTTCTGATACTCCCCCTAAATTCTGATTGAAATGGTGTCGGACCTGGAGATACCTATAGAAATCATTTTGTTCCAAACCATGTTTTCTCTGTAGCGATTCAAAGCTATGGAATGCCCCCTTGTGGACAAAAGTTAAATAGTTCGAAAGGCCTTTTTCAACCCAGACTTTAAATCTAGCATCTGTTTTGTTTGGAGGGAAGTCTGTGTCATATGCACACCATCTTAGCATTTTAAGTGAGTCCCTTATACCACACAGTTTCACTGTCTCCTGCCAAATCTTCAAAGCCACGTTAATCCAGGGATTATTTTTATTTGTCATAATTCACTATCTGCAACTATCGCTGCTATTTGAACCCCTTCTGTCATTGCACTCTCAATTTCCTTCCATCTTGCAGAGTATGATGGAGTACACCAACACACTACAGGCCTTAATTGAGCTGCGCAATAGTATTCTCGTAAGCAAGGAAGGCCAAATCCCCCGTTTTCTTTTCTTAACTGTAGAGTTTTGTATCTGATTCTGGGTTTTTTCCCTTGCCATAAATATCTAGATATTAATTTGTCCCATTCTATAAATTGCTTAGCAGGTATCTCCACTGGAAGAGTCTGGAATAAATACAGTAACCTTGGTAGGATGTTCATCTTAACAGACTCCACCCTAGAGCTCAAACTCAAGAAGGGAATGAGACTCCACCGTAGTACATCTGATTTTAGTTTTACATTCAAAGGGCCATAATTAAGATCAGATAATTGAGACATCTTTTGGCAGGTTAACACCTAGGTATTTTATTGAATCTGCATCCCATTTCAGGTTATATTTCCCTCTAATATCGTTGGGTGGGTCATAGTTAAGTGTTAGTACCTGGGTCTTCTGAATATTTAGTTTGTAACCTGAAAGTGTCCCATATTCCTCTAATAAACCCATCAATTTTGGGATTGTCTGTGTGGGCTGTGTTAGATATACCAGGACGTCATCCGCAAAAAGACCAAGTTTATGCTCACCAGCTGCCATGTCTATTCCCTTAATTTCAACATTTTGTCTTATCCATTGGCTCAAAGGCTCAATAAAAAGGCTGAATAGGAGTGGGGAGGCGGGACATCCCTGCCTGGTTCCACGTTCCAGAGTGAAGGATCCCGATAGGGCACCATTAATTTTGATCCTTGCGGATGGGCTATCATATAATGCTTGGAAAGTTGCAATAATAGACTCATGAAAGGCGAATCTCAATAGTACCTTGTATAAAAAGGTCCAACTAACTGAATCGAAAGCTTTCTCAGCGTCCAAACTTACAAGAGCTGCCTCTATTCCGTGTTGTGTGATATGTCTGATAATGTGTAATGACCTTCTAATGTTGTCTTGTGTTTGCCTTTGTCTAATGAATCCTGTCTGATCTAAATGAATGAGTTTAGGTAGGATCCTATCTATTCTTCTGGATAGTATTGATGTAAACAGTCGATAATCGAGCTGGAGAACACTGATAGGGCGATAGCTATTACATTCTAGTTTGTCTTTCCCTTCCTTCGGTATGACTGAAATTATTGCTTCCCTCCACGAGGGTGGAATTTCCCTTTTCTGTAGTACCCAATTAAATGCCTTCAGTAATGTTGGAGCTAATTGTTCTCTAAATGATCTGTACCATTCAGCAGTGAAACCATCTGAACCCGGGGATTTGTTTGCCTTCAATCTCGAAATTGCTGATTGTAATTCCTCTATTGTTATTTCGGCTGCCAAGTCTTTATTTTGTTCATTAGTGACAGAGGGTAAATCAAGAGAGGCTAGGAATGACTCAATCTGTAGGTTGTTGTCCACTTGTGGTTGGGAATATAGTGTTTTATAGAACTTTTTGAAACTCTGTTGAATTTTGTCTAGCTTACATTCTATCGCTCCGGAAGGGGTTCCTTATTTTATAGATTGCATTATCTGCTTGTTGTTTTCTTAGTCTATATGATAAGAGTTTCAATGATTTCCCACCTACTTCATAGTATCTTTGTTTTGTAAATAATAGTTTTTTTTGTATGTCCTGGTTGCCTATTTCATTTATCTCGTTCCTTATGTCTTTCATTTCTTGTTTCACCCTATTATCCAAATTGTTACTGTGTTGTCTTTGTAGATGTTTTAATTAAATTTCCAGGTCATGCAGTCTTTGTCCTCTAAGTTTTTTTATAAGTGAAGTAGTGGCGATGATGTTACCCCTCATTACTGCTTTAAGTGCATCCCAGAGCATATTCGGAGCCACTTCCCCGTTATCGTTTAATTCAAGATATGTTCTAATTTCAGTCTTCATGGCCTCCCTTGTCTCTGGGTTATTCAGGATACTTGAATTCAGCCTCCATATTGTAGACCTTGGCTTTCTATTGAGACACACAGACATGTAAATAGGGCGGCTATGATCAGAGAGGGCAATCGGTCCTATGTCACATTGACTTATCCTATGTAGGTCTCTATTGTAAATAAAAAAATAATCTATCCTTTAGTATACGGCATGGTGGGAGGAGTAGTGGGTGTAGTCCCGGCTGGATGGATACAATTCTCTCCAAACATCTATGATTCCCATTTCCTTCATTAATGCTTTTATCTTCCTACTTATAGGTTTTGACTCTGGATTACCGCTAGATGCATCCAATCTTGGGTTTAAACAAACATTAAAGTCCCCCCCACAGATTAAAATTCCCTGAGATGTTGTGGCCATTAAATCAAATATCTGTCTATAAAACGTCCAGTCACTACTAGGGATGGGACGATTATCGTTTTTATCGTTAATCGTGATAAAAACACCCGCGATAACTTAATCGTGGAGAATTTTAATTATTTGAATAATCGTCATAATCGTATGTTATGAATAAACTGTGTTTAACAAATGTCTCGCGCTATTTTTCAGCCTAGTCTACATTACTTTTGCAGTCAAGTTAGCGACTGTTACTGTAATATAATTGCAATTCCTCACATGAGCCGCGCGCGAATATCCTCACAGAACTTGTCTCGCGCTATTGTTCAGCCTGCATGGGTAACGTTACTGTCAAGTCAGCCTTGTCAGTCAGTCACTAGGTAACGTATGCTAGCCTACTCACCATGGCTGGTGAAAAACTTTAGACAGTGATATATGGAGATCTTTCTTGGTCAAGTGGCCGGAAATGATATATTGATGACTCAGAGAGAAGGTTGAATCGTAATCATTGTATTAGGCAGATCTGGGTTACATTCCCATGTACAGATGTTTCCAAGGCAGCATGCTCTGTTAAGTCCAAGCTTCAAGCATGGCTACGACATAGGAGATGTCGAGCTTGGCTGCGGCTGGTGCCGAGCCTGGCTGTGGCATAAAGAGATGCCAAGCAAAGTACTGATGTTTGTTACAGCTTATATACCGTTCTCAGAGAGGAAATTGCTTTTACCTCGTAACTTACAATACTGACATCCCACCCTGCCTGAAAACCTCAACTATCATCCCAGTCCCGAAGAAAAGCACGGTGAGCTGCCTAAACGACTACCGCCCGGTGGCACTCACACCAATCATCATGAAGTGCTTCGAGAAACTAGTCCGGGCCCACATAGTCACACGCCTCCCGCCCAACCTGGATCCATACCAGTTCGCCTACAGAGCCCACAGGTCCACAGAGGACGGCATCGCGACGACTCTCCACTCCACTCTATCCCACCTGGAGAGGGGAAACAGCTATGCGAGACTGCTCTTTGTGGACTTCAGCTCTGCCTTCAACACCATCCTTCCAGACAGGCTAGTGACCAAACTACTAGACCTGGGACTATCACACTCTATATGTGCATGGATCAAGGACTTCCTGTCCGACCGCCCCCAGAGGGTACGGGTGGGCTCCCACACCTCCACAGCCCTCAGACTCAGCACTGGGTCCCCCCAGGGCTGCGTGCTAAGCCCCATCCTCTACAACCTCTACACCTACGACTTCACCCCCGTCCACCCCAGCAACTCCATCGTAAAGTTTGCAGACGACACCACCGTGGTGGGCTGCATCTCGGGGGGGGACGAGGCGGCGTACAGGGATGAGGTAGAGCAACTGAGCAAGCTGTGCAAGGTTAACAACCTGCTGCTGAACAAGTCAAAGACCCAGGAAATCATCGTGGACTTCAGGAGGAAAAAGTCCGAGATCCAGCCCCTGCTCATCGACGGAGAGAGCGTGGAGAGAGTCTCAGCCCTCCGATTCCTGGGGGTGCACATACAGGATGACCTGTCCTGGAAGAACAACACAACAGCCACCATCAAGAAGGCACAACAGCGGCTCTACTTCCTGAGAGTCCTCAGGAAGGAACACATCAAACAGGAGATAATGGTGGCCTACTACCGCGGCGCAGTGGAGAGCATCCTCACCTACGGCATCTGCAACTGGTTCTCCAGCTGCACAACCGCGGAGAGAAATGCGCTACAGAGAGTCGTGAGAACAGCCCAGAAGATCACCGGCGCCCCCCTCCCCTCTCTGGAAGAGCTGTACAACACACGCTGTCTCAGGAAGGCCTCCAAGATCTCCAGAGACCCAACCCACCCTGGGTACGAACACTTTACCCGGCTGCCCTCGAAAAGGCGGTACAGGACCATGGCCGCAAGGACAAACAGACTGAAGCACAGCTTCTACCCCAGGGCCATCCAGGCCCTGAACAAAGCAAAGACCTAGGTTCTGGGCCCTGGACAGTCTGGACGGGTTGATGGCAGCTGTTGGACTGAAAAAATCAGGTGTAGTGCTGAGGCACAAATATGTACATTTCTAGCCTGCAAACTGCGACACTTCAAATGAATGTGCAATAACACTATGTGCAATATGACAACCCTAGTCGTCTATCTGTACAGTATAGTATAGTGGATAGTGTACATAGCCTTTATTTATGTAAACCAGCTCCTTCCCTTCTTGTGTTTTTTCTTCTTTTTTTTTTCTTTCCTAGCACCAGGGGAGCCACCCCTCCTAAATTTCGTTGTTTGGTACCTGTACTATAGCAATGACAATAAAGACCATTCATTCATTCATTCATTCATATGACGTCGATTTTGAGTATTTAGTACGTTCACACTGTACAGTATGCGAGATTTGAGTATGCGAGAAATGTAGTAGGCGAGCAATACTTCCGGGAAAATTGAAGTTTGTTACGATGGACACTAGCTCGGGTCCTATTCCCCAAAATGCATTTCGCGTCCAGGGTTGTCAGATGGGGCGGGTTACCGCCGAATGGGCTACTTGATTTTGAGGTTATAGAAAGTTTAGGCTGTAAATTGTCAATCCCATCTGGCAACCCTGTGCGTTTTCAGCCTCGTCAAACTGCGTCATACAAACCCGTCATACAGTTGTTGTTTACTTTGTCCGATAGCCTGGGGACCGAAAGCTTGCAATAAACATAGTTTTTTGCACATATTTGAGTGTGCAGATGCTGCTTTTTTGCACTCTATTTGATACTCTTCAGCTGCAGCACCCCAGCTAAGTCTGATCACGGATGAGCGGTGGTATTTTCACTATACTGGGAATTAACATGGTGAAATGCATTCTTAAACAAGGCTACGTGTCATGATTACAAATATGCCACTTGAAATGCATGAAATCCAAGTTTATTTGTGTCTTACACACATGTTCACCTAGTATTTGACTGCTTGTAACCCAATCACGAATGATCCCAGTATTGTAGCTTCAGACGGACAAGTTGGTTGTAGTGCTTGCCCACGATATGTTATTGCTCATATATATTTATTTTATTCATGTTGTTTTACCAACTGTTAAGACAACAATCTGTCCCATCGTGCTGATACCTTGCCGTGGTGGGGCAGCTTGTGTGCTTCTATGACTCTGAGAGCTATACCGGCCGGGGTTTACACCCCTGGCAGGTTCAACCAAGCCGGGCAGGTTTCAGAGGAGGGGCCAGACGAAAAGCAGCACCTGGTCCTCCAGGTTGGGGGTTGGGCGTGGGGCCAACAACCCCATCCCGTAGAAAACAATCCGTTACAAAAACGTTGACAACAGAACAGACCTCAGCCCTGGAAGAAGAAGGATCCTCAATGAGAGGAAATATGACGCTGTGTGATGAAAGCTGTCAAGTCACAGAAGTCACAGAGCCGAAACCCCTTCTGTCAACCAGAGACATACGAATTGGAACATGGAACATCAGGACCTTGTATGAGACCGGAAAAACCATACAAGTAGCAGCAGAAATGAAGAGGTACAAACTAGATCTTTTAGGAATTAGTGAGTCACGATGGACACAATCTGGACAACAAAGACTGCAGACAGGAGAGCTGCTACTCTACTCTGGGCACGAAGAAGACAAAGCCCCTCACACTGAGGGGGTTGGCCTTTTGCTATCAACAACAGCAAAGAAAGCACTGATTGGATGGGAGGCACATGGATCAAGAATTATAACAGCCACCTTCAGAACCAAGAAAAGGAAAATCAAGTTGAACGTGATACAATGCTATGCACCAACCAATGACAGTGACGATGGAAAAAAGGATGAGTTCTACAACAGACTGCAGAGCATCCTGGATCAACAAAAAGGAAAAGACATCAACATTCTCATGGGGGACTTCAATGCAAAGATTGGCAGAGACAACACAGGCTTCGAAAAAGTGATGGGAAAGCATGGCCTAGGAGAAATGAATGAGAATGGAGAGAGATTTGTGGACACCTGTGCCCTGAACAACCTGGTTATCGGAGGAAGCGTCTTCCCACATAAGAGGATCCACAAGGCAACCTTGGTATCACCGGATGGAGTGACCGAGAACCAGATAGACCACTTCTGCATAACCAGCAAGTTCAGGAGATCACTACAGGACCTGCGAGTAAGGCGAGGAGCAGACATAGCATCAGACCACCACCTACTAAGCGCTATGCTCAAGTTGAAACTGAAGAAGCACTGGATGGAAACAACATCAAAGAAACAGAAATTCAATGTCCACCTCTTAAAAGACACACAGACAAGAGAAGTGTTCACACTGAAGCTGAAGAACAGATATCAAGCCTTGCAAGATCTAAGCAGTGACGAAGGAGACCAGCAAGACCAATGGGAAAGGATAAGGGAAACCCTCATAACAACATGTAAGGAAGTGATTGTAATAAAGAAGAGAAACCATAAAGAGTGGATATCAGCAGAAACACTACGCAACATAGAAGAAAGGCGACAGAAAAAGACAGACGTTAACAACAGCCGAACAAGGGCAACCAAGGCAAAAGCCCAAAGAGAGTACACTGAGGCAAACAGAAAGGTCAAAAGAAATGCCAAGAAGGACAAGCGAAACTACATCGACAACCTGGCTAAAGAAGCAGAAGAGGCAGCAGCAAAAGGAAACATGAAGGAACTGTATGACACCACCAAGAAACTGTCCGGAAAGTTCAGCAGACCAGAACGACCAATCAAAAACAAGGAAGGAAAGACCATCACAAGACTGGACCAACAGCAAGAGGGATGGGCAGAGTATTTTGAAGAACTCCTGAATAGACCGACACCACATAACCCCCCGGACATTCAACCTGCGGAGACTGACTTAGTCATCAACTGTGGAAAGCCCAGCAAGCAGGAAATCCAACAGGCCATTGCACAACTAAAGAATAGTAAGGCAGCAGGACCAGACAACATCCCTGCCGAGGCACTGAAGGCAGACATAGACACCTCGGTAGAGATGCTACACCCCCTGTTCGAGAAGATATGGGAGGAAGAGGAAGGGCCAACAGACTGGAAAGAAGGCTACTTGGTCAAAATACCTAAGAAAGGAGACCTCAGCCAATGCCACAACTACAGAGGAATCATGCTTTTATCAGTGCCAGGAAAAATCTTCAACAGAATCCTCCTCGAGCGAATAAAGAAAGTGGTGGATCCGCAGCTAAGAGACCAGCAGGCAGGCTTCCGACCCAATAGATCATGTGTAGACCAGATTGCAACCCTCCGAATCATAGTTGAGCAATCATTGGAATGGAACTCTCCATTATACATCAACTTTGTAGACTACGAGAAGGCATTTGACAGTCTCCACAGAAACACCCTCTGGAAATTGCTTCGACACTACGGCATACCAGAAAAGCTTGTCAACATCATGAGGAACTCCTATGAAGGAATGACCTGCAGAGTCATACACAGCGGGCAGCTCACACGAAGCTTCCAAGTGAAGACCGGAGTAAGGCAAGGCGGTATACTGTCCCCCTTCCTCTTCCTCCTGGCCATTGACTGGATATTGAAGACCACAACGGCACAGAGGAGAAACGGGATCCAGTGGACACTCTCAACACAACTGGACGACCTAGACTTCGCAGACGACCTTGCCCTACTATCCCACAGTCGACAACAGATGCAGGAGAAGACAAACATACTGGCAGACACCTCAACACAACTAGGCCTCAACATCCACCAAGCAAAGACCAAAATCCTAAAGATCAACACAAACAACGAAGACCCAGTAAACCTGGAGGGAACAGCACTCGAGGAAGTAGAATCCTTCACCTACCTAGGTAGCATCATAGACAAGAAGGGTGGCACGGAGGCAGATGTCAGAGCAAGAATCAGCAAGGCAAGGGCCTCATACATCTAACTAAAGAACATCTGGAGCTCCAAGGTAATCAGTCAGCGGACAAAGATCAGACTCTTCAAATCCAACATCAAGCCAGTACTCCTATACGGATCAGAGACGTGGAGGACAACCAAGATCACAATGACTAGAGTGCAGTCATTCATCAACAGATGCCTGAGGCGGATCCTGAACATCCACTGGCCAGATACCATCAGTAACAACGATCTATGGCAGAGAACGGGCGAACAACCAGTGGAAGAACAAATCAAGAGAAGAAGGTGGGGATGGATCGGCCACACACTACGCAAACCAAACACCAGCACCACCAGACAGGCCCTTAGATGGAACCCCCAAGGCAAAAGGAAGAGAGGTCGGCCCAAGAACACCTGGCGCAGGGACTTGGAGACAGACATCACACAGAGTGGACTAACATGGAAACAGCTGGAAAGCAAAGCACAGGACAGAGGACCCTGGCGAACTGTTGTCGACGGCCTATGCTCCTCCAAAAGGAGCGATAGGCGTAAGTAAGTAAGTAAGACAACAATATAGTAAGCTAGTTACTTGAGCTAGCTAAAGAGATTGGCCCCCCAAATTATTTTACAACGTGTTGTAATTATGTTACGATGTTTCTGTCGAGTGAGTGAAGGTAAGCAACGTAGGGTGCGTTCGTAAAATCGTTCTGAGAGCGCCGGAGCGCACACTGGGTGCAACGTCATAAAGGGACCAGGTAATTTGATTGGACAAGAGGCATTCCATGAGTACTGATCATATTTCCAGGGCGAATTTACGAACGCAGCTAGCGAACAGAAGACGCAAAAAATCGTCAGATCAGGTATATAAACTGGTTATTTTGGTAAACTGGACACATTTTGGGAATATATGTGGTTATACTTTCTCGCCTGAAAACATATTAAAACTTCATAAAATGACATGTTAACACTTGTAAAGCCAAAATTACATATTTTAGCTAATGGAGGTTTAAAATGGAGGTTTAAATTCCTGATGTCTCCCCGATTTCCAATCCAGTAGCCTTCACTGGTAGACGGTTGAGAGACACTGTTGCATCTCATCTCAAATGCATAGTTATTTCTCTGTCTTCAACAGTAGCCCAATGCAGGACGTAAACAACAAACAAACAACAGTATGTAAATAAGCAATATAAAGATTTCTACTCTATTTCCTCTCCAGTCGATACCACTAGAGTTGTAAATACCACATAAAACACTCTTGGTGGTGAGCGTTCCGGAATTCTTTGGCAGTTAGTGAGTCAAGCCCAGTCCTAGACTACATCACACATGGAATAGCGATTCTCCAGTTATTTTTTGGCCTTAGACTATCCCTGTGCATGCCATGTCAAAGTCAGGGCAACTGACTCAATGCACAGTATACTGCATGTCATAGGGGAGGCGCCAAATCTTGTGGCGGCAATAGTAAAGGCAATATATAGTCAACATAATTGACGCATGTTTCTTCAATGTGAGTAAGTAGGCTATGCCGCCATTACGAATATAACTGCATTGATCTGCTTTTGTCAAACTTTGTGATTTACTTTGTGACAAACTGTTCTGTTTTCAAGCCCTCCAATACAGAGAACCCATCTATTCACACCTCTTCTTCTCCCCAGCCTGGACAGAGACACTACCCTCCCCCACACAATGGACCCAGACAGCCCCCACACCCCCATCACACCTCTCTCCATCCAGGAGGGAGACAATGGGGATTACTCACCCAATCCATTGCGTTGCAGTATTTTGGCTTGACTAGTGAGATTGTGTTGTGATACTTACTTAAACTTACTTACACTAGAGGGCTGTAAGACTCTCTAGGCACAGAGGGAGGTCGACACAGAGGAACGGTATATTTCAGAGCCTGTTACAGTAACAGCGCACGCCACGGACGTGTCGCTGGTTTCAGTTTCAAACAATCACAATCTATACAGCTATACAAGAGCTATACAATTAATCGTCTCTCTCTCTCTCTCTCTCTCTCTCTCTCTCTCTGGCTGTGTTCGGAATAGCATACTAGCACACTACTCATACTAGATATCCCCCCAGGGCTGCGTGCTAAGCCCCATCCTCTACAACCTCTACACCTACGACTTCACCCCCGTCCACCCCAGCAACTCCATCGTAAAGTTTGCAGACGACACCACCGTGGTGGGCTGCATCTCGGGGGGGGACGAGGCGGCGTACAGGGATGAGGTAGAGCAACTGAGCAAGCTGTGCAAGGTTAACAACCTGCTGCTGAACAAGTCAAAGACCCAGGAAATCATCGTGGACTTCAGGAGGAAAAAGTCCGAGATCCAGCCCCTGCTCATCGACGGAGAGAGCGTGGAGAGAGTCTCAGCCCTCCGATTCCTGGGGGTGCACATACAGGATGACCTGTCCTGGAAGAACAACACAACAGCCACCATCAAGAAGGCACAACAGCGGCTCTACTTCCTGAGAGTCCTCAGGAAGGAACACATCAAACAGGAGATAATGTTGGCCTACTACCGCGGCGCAGTGGAGAGCATCCTCACCTACGGCATCTGCAACTGGTTCTCCAGCTGCACAACCGCGGAGAGTAATGCGCTACAGAGAGTCGTGAGAACAGCCCAGAAGATCACCGGCGCCCCCCTCCCCTCTCTGGAAGAGCTGTACAACACACGCTGTCTCAGGAAGGCCTCCAAGATCTCCAGAGACCCAACCCACCCTGGGTACGAACACTTTACCCGGCTGCCCTCGAAAAGGCGGTACAGGACCATGGCCGCAAGGACAAACAGACTGAAGCACAGCTTCTACCCCAGGGCCACAGCAAAGACCTAGGTTCTGGGCCCTGGACAGTCTGGACGGATCGATGGCAGCTGTTGGACTGAAAAAATCAGGTGTAGTGCTGAGGCACAAATATGTACATTTCTAGCCTGCAAACTGCGACACTTCAAATGAATGTGCAATAACACTATGTGCAATATGACAACCCTAGTCGTCTATCTGTACAGTATAGTATAGTGGATAGTGTACATAGCCTTTATTTATGTAAACCAGCTCCTTCCCTTCTTGTGTTTTTTTTTTCTATTTTTTTTCTTTCCTAGCACCAGGGGAGCCACCCCTCCTAAATTTCGTTGTTTGGTACCTGTACTATAGCAATGACAATAAAGACCATTCATTCATCATTCATTCATTCATATGACGTCGATTTTGAGTATTTAGTACGTTCACACTGTACAGTATGCGAGATTTGAGTATGCGAGAAATGTAGTAGGCGAGCAATACTTCCGGGAAAATTGAAGTTTGTTACGATGGACACTAGCTCGGGTCCTATTCCCCAAAATGCATTTCGCGTCCAGGGTTGCCAGATGGGGCGGGTTACCGCCGAATGGGCTACTTGATTTTGAGGTTATAGAAAGTTTAGGCTGTAAATTGTCAATCCCATCTGGCAACCCTGTGCGTTTTCAGCCTCGTCAAACTGTGTCATACAAACCCGTCATACAGCTAATACAGCTAATAAACATAGTTTTTTGCACATATTTGAGTGTGCAGATGCTGCTTTTTTGTACTCTATTTGATACTCTTCAGCTGCAGCACCCCAGCTAAGTCTGATCACGGATGAGCGGTGGTATTTTCACTATACTGGGAATTAACATGGTGAAATGCATTCTTAAACAAGGCTACGTGTCATGATTACAAATATGCCACTTGAAATGCATGAAATCCAAGTTTATTTGTGTCTTACACACATGTTCACCTAGTATTTGACTGCTTGTAACCCAATCACGAATGATCCCAGTATTGTAGCTTCAGACGGACAAGTTGGTTGTAGTGCTTGCCCACGATATGTTATTGCTCATATATATTTATTTTAATCATGTTGTTTTACCAACTGTTAAGACAACAATATAGTAAGCTAGTTACTTGAGCTAGCTAAAGAGATTGGCCCACCAAATTATTTTACAACGTGTTGTAATTATGTTACGATGTTTCTGTCGAGTGAGTGAAGGTAAGCAACGTAGGGTGCGTTCGTAAAATCGCTCTGAGAGCGCCGGAGCGCACACTGGGTGCAACGTCATAAAGGGACCAGGTAATTTGATTGGACAAGAGGCATTCCATGAGTGCTGATCATATTTCCAGGGCGAATTTACGAACGCAGCTAGCGAACAGAAGACGCAAAAAATCGTCAGATCAGATATATAAACTGGTTATTTTGGTAAACTGGACACATTTTGGGAATATATGTGGTTATACTTTCTCGCCTGAAAACATATTAAAACTTCATAAAATGACATGTTAACACTTGTAAAGCCAAAATTACATATTTTAGCTAATGGAGGTTTAAAATGGAGGTTTAAATTCCTGATGTCTCCCCGATTTCCAACTCCAGTAGCCTTCACTGGTAGTTGGTTGAGAGACACTGTTGCATCTCATCTCAAATGCATAGTTATTTCTCTGTCTTCAACAGTAGCCCAATGCAGGACGTAAACAACAAACAAACAACAGTATGTAAATAAGCAATATAAAGATTTCTACTCTATTTCCTCTCCAGTCGATACCACTAGAGTTGTAAATACCACATAAAACACTCTTGGTGGTGAGCGTTCCGGAATTCTTTGGCAGTTAGTGAGTCAAGCCCAGTCCTAGACTACATCACACATGGAATAGCGATTCTCCAGTTATTTTTTGGCCTTAGACTATCCCTGTGCATGCCATGTCAAAGTCAGGGCAACTGACTCAATGCACAGTATACTGCATGTCATAGGGGAGGCGCCAAACCTTGTGGCGGCAATAGTGAAGGCAATATATAGTCAACATAATTGACGCATGTTTCTTCAATGTGAGTAAGTAGGCTATGCCGCCATTACGAATATAACTGCATTGATCTGCTTTTGTCAAACTTTGTGATTTACTTTGTGACAAACTGTTCTGTTTTCAAGCCCTCCAATACAGAGAACCCATCTATTCCCAACTGCGGAACTATATTTACACTGGTAAATATAGTGAACAAAACGGATCAATCTTTGTTTAAAAATATATGGTAGTGGCCAAGTGCCGCAGTCTACAGTGCACATATGCCTTGGGTTCGAATGACCATGCCCTGCTGACATGCCCCCTCACTTTTCTGTCTGTCACTATATCTGTCCAATAAAATGAAAAACACTTGGGACTTTTTTGGGAGTCACTCATGCAAGATATTTTGTTCAAAATGTGTTTCCACCCTTTAGTAGCTGCTTTCTGCCAAGGACTTGGCCAGACTTTCCAAACAAAGAAAGCCGTGTCAACAAGGTTAGATGCACCCTACTTGCAGTCATGCTAGTCTGGTTGTCATGTCAATACCTACACCTGGCTTGTGCT
Source organism: Nansenia antarctica (assembly GCF_963989245.1). Classification (NCBI taxonomy): domain Eukaryota; kingdom Metazoa; phylum Chordata; class Actinopteri; order Argentiniformes; family Microstomatidae; genus Nansenia; species Nansenia antarctica. The sequence goes on from NC_137678.1 coordinate 20,230,728, forward strand.
ACAGTACATGTCAACCCCCAAAACCTAGTAGCTACACAGTCTTAAGTAAGCCCTGCTTCATAAAAAAAGAAAACTTGGACAGATGCAACCAAACATTTGTATGCTTTGAATGGATGAACAAACCAATTAAGTGCAAATTCTCTTGGATTTATTATAGGTTTAGACAAGGGATTGCTGAGAACAAGTATAAACACTGAAGACTGGGACAGGGTTTAATATTCTTCCTCATCATCTTCACAGACATCACCAGAGTCCAGCCCCACCTCCTCATAGTCCTTCTCCAGGGCGGCCATGTCTTCTCTGGCCTCAGAGAACTCCCCTTCCTCCATGCCCTCACCCACATACCAGTGTACGAAGGCCCTCTTGGCATACATCAGGTCAAACTTATGGTCTAGTCTTGCCCAAGCCTCCGCGATGGCGGTGGTATTGCTCAACATGCACACAGCCCTCTGCACCTTGGCCAGGTCTCCCCCTGGCACCACTGTGGGCGGCTGGTAGTTGATGCCCACCTTGAACCCAGTGGGGCACCAGTCCACAAACTGGATAGAGCGGCGATTCTTGATGGCAGCAATGGAGGCATTGACATCCTTGGGCACGACGTCACCGCGGTAGAGCAGGCAGCATGCCATGTACTTGCCCCGCATAGGGTTGCACTTCACCATCTGGTTGTCTGGCTCAACGCAGGCATTGGTGATCTCAGGGACAGATAGCTGCTCATGATAGGCCTTTTCTGACGAGATGATGGGAGCATAAGTTACTAAGTGGAAGTGGATACGGGGATAAGGCACCAGATTAGTCTGGAATTCAGTCAAGTCTACATTCAGCGCTCCATCAAAACGCAGGGAGGCGGTGATTGAGGAGACAATCTGGGCGCTGAGGCGGTTGAGGTTTCCATAAGACGGCCGGTCCACACCAAGTTTACGCTTGCAAATGTCAAAGATGGCCTCATTGTCCATCATGAAGGCACAGTCAGAGTGCTCCAGGGTGGTGTGGGTGGTCAGGATGGAGTTGTAGGGCTCCACCACTGCTGTGGACACCTGGGGAGCTGGATAGATTGAGAATTCCAGCTTGGACTTCTTCCCATAGTCCAGACAGGCGTTCCATCAACAGAGAAGCGAATCCAGAACCCGTCCCACCACCAAAGCTGCGGAAGATGAGGAACCCTTGGAGTCCGGTGCACTGGTCAGCCTGAAAACAAGAGTCACACCCAACTCAACATCGAGACTCACTTCCTTGCAGAGATACCAAAGAAATGGCTAAAGAAGATGGATTAGCAATAATGATACATGTACCACATCACTTTTGTAGAGCCTTACCATTTTACGCATTCTGTCCAACACAGTCCACAATTTCCTTCCCGATGGTGTAATGGCCACAGGCGTAGTTGTTGGCAGCATCCTCCTTGCCATTGATGAGCTGTTCAGGGTGATATAGCTGACGGTAGGGTCCATTCCGGATCTCATCTAGAAAAGCAGTCACAATGAAATGTATGCAGAAAATAAATCAAGGCAACTAGTCATTGCAGTACCACACAAGAGAAGTGAGGCATCACATGCTACAAACACAGACGACATGTAATGCAGTGTCATTTCAGTTCTATGAACCATCTACCAGTGTAGGGCAAGCTTGCACATCCTTACCAACAACTGTAGGCTCCAGATCAACGAAAACAGACCTGGGAACATACTTCCCACTTCCACTCACTGAAGAAGGTTCCAAATGAGGAGTCAGCCAATGCAACAGCACCAGAGCCTGCATGGACTGTCCCATCTGGCTGGATACCATGTTCCAGACAATACAACTCCCAGCATGCATTGCCCATCTGGACACCTGCTTGGCCGATGTGTACAGAGATGCACTCCCTCTGTTAAGAAAAACACTTAATCTTAGACTAACAAGTCAAATCGTTGTCATTCTGTACCAGCTAGCATTTATCCAAATTGTGTACCAACATGATTACTGTGATAGGAATGGTGGGGCTCACCATGTCAAACTGCAAGCAGAACTTCAGAAGTGCTAGAAATGCACCTTATATTTCAAACAAAGATTAATCAATTCAAGGAGGTATACTTACCATCGTTCAGCAATTGGGAATGGACATTCGTCTTTTAAATTTAGGCTTGATAAACAACACCCTGAAACAAATGTCACACAAATCACATGGGGTAATTCAGTTGTGTTAGTGACAGCAGCATGGCCTACTTGCTTTTATTACTCTAGTCTACAGCACAACACAGACATTCTATCTTACTCACCTTGAACACAATGCCTTCTGAGTAAATTATGCTGATTATATAGGGCACTCACCTGCCCTCAATGCTGCAGTGGGTGTGGCATTCATAACCTCAACAATCAAGTGCAGTGGGTGTGGCGTTCAATTGAACTTCATTTAAAGGAATAGTGACCCCAGATCAGTGCTGCAAATTGGACATCACTTTGTATATGGTTACAATTGATTCTCGCTGTGACTCTTTCTAATCTCCATTGAAGATGCTTTTTAGTCTAGGATTAAGTTTTCAGCCTTGTCTGTGAAACCGGCCCTATATCTGATAGGTGAGTGCAAAGCAGATACAGACCTATATTTGCATTCAAATGGGAAAGAGATTGGGAATAAATCAAGTCAGAGAAAGGCTTAAAGAAAATTGGCAAACCTCTTTCTTTGATAATTTATGTAGATACCTACTCATTTATTCCGTTAGTACAGAGTGGAATGTTCCAGGAATGTTTTACAATGTTTAAATTAGGTTGTAACAAAAACAGTGTAACAGGTTTGGCAAATAACAAGTTGATAAAATAACAACACACGTATTATTGCTTTAAGGAGCAAAAGCTATTCCTTTTCCCCCAGTGTTTGGGGAAGATGCTTTACAAGAAGACGACATCACATTTGTTGGGTGTTCAGTGATTTGTACATTATTCAAATTCTCAACAACATCCTTAAAAGTCGAACTGCTCTGGGGTAGGCAGGCTAGTTGTGGCCCCTGGACTGGCCACTGGCCACAGTGTTCATGATGATGGAAATAGCTAGTTGATTGACATGCAGAGTAGACCATTAAGCCCAATTTCTACTTCTGCGTAAAATCTATGGCGTAGGCCCGGAGCCACCTCTCCAAAAATGTAACTACGCGGCTAATACTTGGTCCGCTTGGTAGCACATGATTCCGACATGATTCCGACTCTCTCGTAGGCCTAAATGCGGAAGCCATGACAGAAATGTCATTAACCTTTTCTGTAATTACTTAAACAGTCGCCTCTGGGGAGTTTAATTTCCATCCCTGACATATTCATACAAATATTAAATAAAATTATGAAATACAGCAGTAAAAGCATCTGCATAGAAATGCAGACCCCCACAACAATGTTTGACACTTTTATTTACAAATTGCAAATTATCCTGTATGTAACATTTTAAAACATATCCACCATTTTCAAGAGATGAATACTGTATGTACACTTTAATTTCATTGATTACCACTGGCAGTCAGCAATTACGTAAGAATAGATTTATAATGCAAATACTGTTGTCGTATTCTGTCAAGGCAATTTCCAGCATCAAAATAGCTTTAAAATACACATGGATGTTTTTGTTCCACATAAAATATGAATTCATTCATCACTTTCATAGTTCTCTCATAATAACCAAAGATTCTATAAAAAAAAACATTTGTGTATTCTTGTAGATGACAAGACATAAAATCAACTGCCAAAGAGGGAGTCCTCAAGCGAACATAAAAACATATACATAGACTCCTTTAAGGATTTACATTCATGGAACAGAATGTCTTAAAGGCAATAATATTTGAGCTGGAGGTGTGGATTTGCAAATCTGGAGTGATCCACTTTTGCACTACTAATAAACTCCTGCAGCATTGCTTAATCATTACATTGATTGAAGGCAGCATGGTAGACATGCGATAATAACTCATATGTTTTGTTAGATGGCGTTAACAATAATGTGATCGACCACTGATAGTTTGCATGTTTTCCATCTAATGGTTGCATGTAAATCTTTGTCTAACTGCACATTTTGTTGTGTGAATGGTCAATGTATTCCAAATAAACTGAATATCATTTACACATTAACCATCTTCAGCTGTAGTTTCTGTGTCCAACCTCTTAACTCTTAACATTACAAGTCAGCTCACCAAAAAGGACTTAAGGAAATATAATGTTTATTGGTGACTCTGAAAGTCAGCTGTTCTCCATGTTTGGGGATGCCATAGTAAACAGCTCAACCCTAAGAGACGACAAAGTAAGGACATACATCAATACATCAGTACATCAATGAACTCATCTAGGGCTAATACAGTGCGTTGGAAACTTGTTGTTGCAACTTGTTGTTTGGCATAATAAGATTGATGAAAATACCTCAAAATGAAACTACAAAACGTATGAACTTACCTGGTTTATGTCCTTCGCTTTTTGATCACTGTGATCATTTAGATTTCTGATCTTCCATCTGACGGGTCTGTGATACTTTCAGACAAAACATTACAATAGATTAGTGATTAGACTTTGAAATGACACAAAAGTCTCTACAGGAAGCAATTAGTTTTTTTGTTTTTTATTAAAAAACAAATCTGTACTTAGTTATGCATGTCTGTTCATATTGTTTAGTAATCTCTAAGCCAGTGTCAGGTCCCCCTGTGGTATAAACATGACAGTGATGTTAGATCAAGTCAGAGTCATAATGATGACACTTTCATTCCAGTTCAAGGCCCAGGGGGCAACACTCACCTGGGGAATGTGGCTGGTAGTTGTAGAGACATGACTGCCCCTGCTCCCTCTGGCCTGGCCAGTGGGTTGACTGCAGGAGGGTGGTCTTCAGGAGGGTGGTCTTCAGGAGAGTGGTCTTCAGGAGGGTGGTCTTCAGCGTCTCAAGGACAGCCGAGGCAAAGCCGTGGCATTGCTGTGGTGCTGGGACCATCAGGGCATACTTAAGAGGGGGAAGAGGTAAGGACATGCATCAGAGAACAGATTCAAAGAACTAAGAGTGAGCTGTGAATGGCAGCTTGCTGTGTGGCGGATTGATTTATAAGTGCAATATATATACCATCTTAAAATAATGGCTTAATAGGCAATAGGCAAGTTCAAAAGTGCCTAAATAATGGCGTATGTCATATTTTCAAGACTACACTGATAGTAAAAAAAAAAACTCACCTCGTTCTCTGTGGAGTGATCAGAGAGTCCAATCATTTTTGGCCGATGGTTGTTGGCCCTTCTGACTCTCTCCTTCAGAGGAGACCGGTGGGTTGGCAGAAGTGGCCTTGTGACCTCTGGGACAACAGCAGGAGGAGGTGGTTCATCTCTAGGCCCACTGACCACCTGCCTGGCCTGGTCCCCTGGGGCCTGCAGTGTCTCAAGGACAGCTGAGGCAAAGCCGTGGCATTGCTGTGGTGCTGGGACCATCAGGGCATACTTAAGAGAGGCAAGAGGTAAGGACATGCATCAGAGAACTGATTGAGAGAATCATGGCATCCTTAAGAGAGAGAGAGAGAGAGAGAGAGAGAGAGAGAGAGAGAGAGAGAGAGAGAGAGAGAGAGAGAGAGAGAGAGAGAGAGAGAGAGAGAGAGAGAGAGAGAGAGAGAGAGAGAGAGAGAGAGAGAGAGAGAGAGAGAGAGAGAGAGCAGAGGTATCTACATCAATGCCCTGGACATACATCAGAGAACTGATCAGACAGACTTCAGAGTGAGCTGTGAATGGCAGCCCTCTGTGTGGCGTATTCATTTATGAGTACAATATACTGTATGTTGAAGTTGGATTTAGGGCAACAGAACACTGGCACATGTCTGTCAAGACTGAAAAAAAAAACTCACCTCGTTCTCTGTGGAGTGATCAGAGAGTCCAATCATTTTTGGCCGATGGTTGTTGCCCCAGCGTCTCAAAGACAGCTGAGGCAAGCCGTGGCATTGCTGTGGTGCTGGGACCATCAGGGCATACTTAAGAGAGGGGAAAGGTAAGGACATGCATCAGAGAACTGATTGAGAGAATCATGGCATCCAACCACTTTATCCACGGCCCCACCGAGGGGGCTGTACTCGGGTCTATGTTTAATATAACAGATATAAAGAGCTTACCTTTATTAATAATGTTCATCGATATCGCAAACGATTCATTAGATTCCATTCTAAACGTCCATATCGTTTTTTTCATCGGCCGGTAAATACAGTGCGAGTCACAAGCTCTTGTTTACAGCCACGTCACATAGGAAAACCAAGAAAGCTTGGTTTCAACCCCCGAATTTCCATATCATTGGTCCTCGAAAGTATTTTTTTCCGGCTCTGCTCGATTCTATTGGCTCTGATGCTTCAAATGAGTGGTCAATCATGACATTTTGACCAATGGGTTCGGGAGAAAATTCACTGTGTAAATGTCGCGTCACGAAGCTGGTGTTAAAAACGAGGCCGTTGCGCAATAGGAGCGCGCAGAAAACCGCGCAGGAGACCCCTGCTGGATGGAAACAGAGTCTAAACAGTTGCAATTGGATGCAATTTATACCTATAGTGATATGTCAATGAAATATAATCAATTTTACAGTCTTGATACATGAGAAAGTCTGATACACTGATGGTGCCAAAATGTCTCCAAATGGCACAATTTGGTTGTCCGCCTAAACATACCTGTACTAAAACAGGTACAAAGTTGCATTGGCTCACATTACTAGCATCTAATTTGGAACAAGTACTCATCAGACCCTGGAGTACTGATTCCTAGATGATTTGGGCTATAAGGTCAGGTTTCCAAGCTGATATTCACTCTAAAAGCTGTTGTTTTTTTAGGCGGAGAGTGAATTTGAGATTTTTCACAATGTTCTAGCTCTATTTACTCTGACACAGTAACATGTATCATTTTTGATTCTGACACTTCTACAGTCACCCCACAGGTGTAAGCTTTCATTTGATACCAAGATCGTTATGAAGGCCCTTGTGATTGTGGAGATATTCTATATTCACTGTGGGCATGTGATTTTGAGCAGAAAACCGGAAAAATAGCATCGATAAGAGAGAGAGAGATAGAGCAGAAGTATCTACATCAATGCCCTGGACATACATCAGAAAAGTGATCAGAGTGAGCTGTGAATGGCAGCCCTCTGTGTGGCGTATTCATTTATGAGTACAATATACTGTATGTTGAAGTTGGATTTAGGGCAACCAAACACTGGCACATGTTAATTTAATTAATTTAATTAATTTGGCCATTTAGCAGACGCTTTTATCCAAAGCGACTTACAATTACGAATTACAGGGACATTCCCCCTGGAGTAATTGAGGGCTAAGTGCCTTACCCAAGGGCACACTAGTAGTGGTGTGGCTTCAGGCGGGATTTGAACTCACAACCTTCCGATCCCAAGTCCAACTCACTATCCACTAGACCACCACTACACAAACAAGAGGACAGGAAAAAAAAATGATGTCTGACAAGACTGAAAAAAAACACACCTCGTTCTCTGTGGAGTGGTCAGAGAGTCCAATAATTTTTGGCCGATGGTTGTTGGCCCTTCTGACTCTCTCCTTCAGAGGAGACCGGTGGGTTGGCAGAAGTGGCCAGATGACCTCTGGGACAACAGCAGGAGGAGGTGGTTCATCTCTAGGCCCGCTGGCCACCTGCCTGGCCTGGTCCCCTGGGGCCTGCAGCGTCTCAAAGACAGCTGAGGCAAAGCCGTGGCATTGCTGTGGTGCTGGGACCATCAGGGCATACTTAAGAGGGGGAAAAGGTAAGGACATGCATCAGAGAACTGACGCAAATAACTAATAGAGTGAGCTGTGAATGGCAGCTTGCTGTGACGGATTGAAGTGCCTAAATAATGGCTTAAGTCATATTTTCAAGTTTTGCAAAAAACTCAATAGGCTGAACCAAATATAGAATATATGATATTTTGGTAAAAACATCATTTTCCTCAAAAGTTACTTTTTAAGCCATTATTTTAAGAAGGTGACGATATGTTGAAGTTGGATTTGGGGCAACCAAACACTGGCACATGTCTGACAAGACTGATAGTGAAAAGAAAACCACTCACCTCGTTCTCTGTGGAGTGATCAGAGAGTCCAATCATTTTTGGCCGATGGTTGTTGGCCCTTCTGACTCTCTCCTTCAGAGGAGACCGGTGGGTTGGCAGAAGTGGCCTTGTGACCTCTGGGACAACAGCAGGAGGAGGTGGTTCATCTCTAGGCCTCACCCTGGGATCCATTTCTCTAGTGAGAACTGACGCTCCCACCTCATCCTCATCATCAGTAGAACAGAGGAGGTGGTGCATCTCTAGGCCCGCTGGCCGCCTGCCTGGCCTGGTCCCCTGGGGCCTGCAGCCTCTCAAAGACAGCTGAGGCAAGCCGTGGCATTGCTGTGGTGCTGGGACCATCAGGGCATACTTAAGAGAGGGGAAAGGTAAGGACATGCATCAGAGAACTGATTGAGAGAATCATGGCATCCTTAAGAGAGAGAGAGAGAGATTCAAAGAACCAAGAGTGAGCTGTGAATGGCAGCTTGCTGTGTGGCGGATTGATTTATAAGTACAATATATTGCCACCTTCTTAAAATAATGGCTTAATAGGCAATAGGCAAGTTCATAAGTGCCTAAATAATGACTTACCGGTAAGTCATATTTTCATATTAAGTCCTATTTTCAAGTTTTGCAAAACACAGAATAAACTGAACCATATAGAATATATGATATTTAGGTAAAAACATAATTTTCCTCAAAAGTGACTTAAGCCATTATTTTAAGAAGGTGACGATGAGTTGGATTTGGGCCTCACCCTGGGATCCATTTCTCTAGTGAGAACTGATGCTCCCACCTCATCCTCATCATCAGTAGAACTCCAGAGGAGCGTCATGCTGCTGAGCATTGGCTCACTTATGGCGCTTTTCCACTACGATGCAGACCTGGTGCCGACCTGGTGCTGACCTAGGTCTGCCCGCTTCGGTTCCCTTTTCCATTCGTCGGTCCGGGTCGCTTCAGTCCTAGGTCCCAGGTACCACATCCGAGCAGGGTCCCAGGGTCCCAGGTCCCAGGTCCCACACCGTTGATTGGTCAATGGACAATCGTCATCCCATGTCCCATCCCATATTATTTCTTCACAACCGCCATCTTGAAAATACCACATTCACTAGGAAAATGTCACTACATTTTCTGTAATAGCTTATTAATAAAGATTCGGAAAATTATGCTGACCATCGTATTATCTTAGTTTAATGTCATTTCAATGAATCATATAACTTTTATTTACAACAAGCACAACACAAAAATCGCTATTATGCACCGTGTTTGTCCGTGAATAACACCGGCTGTGGAGGTGGTAAAAAAAACACAATACTCCTTTGCTAACTTCACCATCTGTCTACGGTCATTTTGAGCCCTTAACCACCGCGCTGACACCCCGAGAAGTTATGCTTTTAACCGTAAACTCGATGAACCGGGAGTTCGCCAGCAGCCGTCCAGCCATTTTCACCATTCACTCATGAGTCAAATGCCGGTTTTAACAGGGAATTCGCTCCGCGCTGTGTCCACGGTGATAGGAGTGGAGGATCGACTCCATTCAAAAACTTTTGAATTCCCTGGCTTCTCCTCTTTCCGGACACGTTTGAATTGTTATCCTAACCCCCGGTAAACCGAAGTTATTAACCCGCAAACGGCACCGTGTTTGTCTGTGAATAACACCGGCTGTGTCATGAGTCAAATTCCGGTAGATTCGCGTCTTGTCTGCGTTTCCCGATGATGATACTACAGTTCATAAAGCAGACAAGTGAAGGCAGTGGTTTTAAGGGTTCAAAAAACATGACTTTATTATGTGTACATAGCTTCCTCTCTCTCTTTCTCTTTCTCTCCCAAAAAATCACTGCTGTGTACACCCGGAAGCTTTTTGCCAGGTTGCGTGTGACGCGTAACTCCGCCTACTATCGACGACTCCTCCTACTAGTCCGGTTCGGTTTGTGTAATGGAAACAGAACAGATCAAAAGTGACCCGACCTGACCCGACCCGACCCGACCTGACCCGACCCGGGCCGGTCAATGGAAAAGCGGCTTTAGCAGTCCACTCACTACCTGAGGACCGACAGGGAGGGTAGCAGGGGGAGGGGGAGCATCTGCACATTGCTGGTCCTCTGAGCTGGATCCGCCGCAGTCACTTTTGTCTGTATGGGTAAGGTTATTCACAGTGTCTATGTCTTACACACCTGTTAATTTCTTCTCCAGGTAAATGTGTTTTGCAATCACCTGCAAAGGCCAACTTCCTTTTATCTGCCCATAAAAACACCATTTAAATAATTAATTGGACCTTTTCATTAAGCCATTCTTCTGACACTGTTTTGGACCGAGGCCATTTCCCACTTTCTGATGAGCAAACAAGGTACCTGGTGTGGTCGGTGTGTCTTTCTCAGCCAACTTCTCTTCAAGAGAGAGGCACAACGCCTTCCTGGCCTCAGCTTCAGCCTTAAAGAGCTTATTTTCTGCTCTCAACCTGGGACCTCCTTAGATTAAGCCTCTTTTTGGTGCATTTGTTCTGCTGAATCTTCTCAGCCAAATTAGTCTGCAGGTTTGTTATCAGCGTCTGCTGTCCATTTAGACTGCTGAGAAGTTCTTCAATTCGCTGTTTCTGATTCAAAGAGGAAAAGCAACATTATCTGCAACCATAAGCAAACTGCAGACTTTCTCCCAATTCATTCAAGAGTATACTACTAATAATAATTCCTTGTAGCGGACAAATACTATGATGTATGATGTACATAATTCACCTGTGTATTTGGTTATGGGGAATTGTGTGCGGGCACTTTAACGCCGGTCACTGGGGTGTGACGTATGGGCGTACAGGTAACATATGGTACCTGTACTATAGCAATGACAATAAAATAAAGACCATTCATTCATTCATTCATTCATTCATTCATTCATATAAGGAAGTGTTGTATGTTGCTATGGACGCTATGTCATCAGTTCAATAAATGCCGACACGGTCGGCTTTATACTGGCACCAAGTCTCCGTTTCGTTTGTACGCTCCAACTCCTACAGTGGTGACCCTGACGTCGCTTTGGGACGCTTTCCAAGGATTATATTGTTTTAGTTTTTTCAACTATGGATAACGCACCGGCTACGATGAACGCTGTCGCTATGAAGTTGCCAGAGTTCTGGGAGAAACAGCCGAAAGTGTGGTTTGCTCAGACGGAGGCACAGTTCGTGCTTAAAGGAATTACCACGGATATTACGAAATACTACTATGTCGTCTCTGCTCTCGGGAGCTCTACAGCAGCCAGGGTTGTGAGTATTCTCGAGCAGCCTCCTGATCACAACAAATATGGAGCATTAAAGGCGTACTTACTAGAGACTTTTAGTTTAACTGAATCTGAACGTGCCCGCCAGCTACTCTCTCTGCCCGGCCTCGGCGATGCTAAACCCTCAGAGTTGATGGATTATATGCTAGCTCTTCATAAAAAAAACACCTGCTGTCCCTCATAAGCAGACTGTTGAACTTTCAGTCCCTGCTCCGGTTTTACGGAGCCGTTTTGGACGGGTGATCCGGGCCCCGCAATGGTGACTGTTCTCAGTTATGGTGAATTCTGGGGGGAGGTCTGTAGCGGACAGATACTATGATGTATGATGTACATAATTCACCTGTGTGTTTGGTTATGGGGAATTGTGTGCGGGCACTTTAACGCCGGTCACTGGGGTGTGACGTATGGGCGTACAGGTAACATTTAAGGAAGTGTTGTGTGTTGCTATGGACGCTATGTCATCAGTTCAATAAATGCCGACACGGTCGGCTTTATACTGGCACCAAGTCTCCGTTTCGTGTGTACGCTCCAACTCCTACATCCTTATATTTATATATACTCACCATTGAGAGGACATCAGGGCACTCTCCATTCTGACTGCCTTCCTCTGCATAATAGATCCTGAGCTTCAGGTTGAAGTTCTCCTTCTTCAGCTCAGAAATGAGCTGAAAGTTAAATGAATATGCTTATGCTGTTAAGTTTACAGAGTTTATCAAACATTTAAAGCTGAAGAGAAAAATAAGACATTTCTGATGTGACCTACATTTCTGCTATCGATCCTAGTCCAGTGACGACTGGAAAAAGGATCCATGCTGTGTCCTTGAGGCCGAAGAACCTTGTATGAAATACAATATCAGACAGTTTGAAAACAATCCTTGTATATCTCATCCTGTATCTTACAGTAAAATGTCATTTTTAAATGTCATTTAACAAACACTGACTGAATGAATATGAGTAAATGAGATAGAACACATACTTATCACATATATCTTATTTACTCTCCTGGTTACTCTCCAATTTACTCTCCAGCTGCTCTGCTCAAAGAACCGCTTGACAATGACTTGAACACCTTGGTTAATGGAATCTTCAGCTTCAGGAGAACATTGTGACATCATGCCATGAGAGAACCGATGTGATTGTGATGTCATCACCAAGTTCTGTCTCATCTCACAGGAAGTCTTGCAGGGTCTGTTTATCTTGTGTGTTTGTTTATTTACACCCACATACAGTAGCAGTCAACAACTGAAATCAATGACAAATGGCAGCATAGGTAGCATACACATAATAGCATTGATAAATTGATACAAGTCCAAATAAAGGAATACATACATTCATAAAGTTAATAATTCCACATTAACAACATTTGCCTGGTTATAAGATATACTCTCTGGGTATATTCAATGAAATCTAGATTCTCTTAACAACGGTCTGTTCGTCTATATTAGAATGATTCACTGTTATTGTAATTTTGTAATACAATTTAACTGTGTGCCTGTGTAGACAGCTGCCAAAAGAGGGCAGTCTTGACCAGCATAATTTAGCCCAAAAATTGACAGAGCAAGTTCTATAGTCTATGGAAATCCGCTGCCTTCAGCTATGAACACAATAGAATAGGACATCTGGAGTAACTTGATAACTAAGGGGGTAAAATAAAAAAATATTGACTATATCTTAGGGTGGATGTAGGACACCTTAAACCAGACCCAAGGGAAAAGAACACATCAGTTGAAGACTAGTTCTATCCATCTGCCATTTCAAGGTGTCTTCATTATTTGGCAGCTGTATACCACGTTAGGAAGCGCGCCGACTGCTCATGTTATGGTGTGTTATATTACTGAGTGGTTCTTAATATTTGACATCATCAAACTTTATGCAGTTATTAGCTGATATAAGATTAGTATAGAGTATAGTATAGAGATAGTATAACATGAACCAAAATCATTTCATGTTTTACTTTATTAATTTATTTGACTGGGACAATACAAATTGACATTGTTACATTTAGAAATCCTGCAACCGCTGCAGTGTATATAGGAATAATGGGATTTTGTATACTACGAAATAGTTACATCGTTTTCCTATCTCTTGACAGAAGCTGAGTAAATGGGCCACGAGGTTCATATAGACCAACATGAACAACTGTTTGGGATCACCCATGTTGTAGCCATTCAGCAAAAGGGTTGTTGCTCATTTGGATCCATTCTCCTGGATGGAAATTCTGCCCACACACTGCACAACAAGCTACGGTGTAGGCTATGGCATAGGCTCCGGGCCAGGCTACGGCGTAGATTTTACGCAGAAGTATAAATTGGGCTTGAGACTGTCCATCTCTACATGGGAAACTTGAACTTGAACGTGTAAGTCTTCAGAATTGGTGGGTCATTATCAGCATGTATCATGCCTTATTATGTCTTCATACAGTATATGTTATGTTATATATGTCTATAATACTTTTTATCTGATGCAGAACAGCTGATAATAGCTCAGGATCATTATGAGATGACATAATGTACATACTGTACTATGTATAACATAGTCTTATAATGCACTATGCACCATTGTAACTCAGGGTTCTGTCCTAGGGCCCCTACTTTTCTCTCTCTACACACCAAGTCTCTTGGCTCGGTAATCTCTTCACACAGGCTCTCCTACCACAGCTACGCAGACGACACTCAACTCTTCCTGTCCTTCCCCCCGTCTGATGTACACGTGGCAACCCGTATCTCTGCATATCTCGCTGACATTTCAACTTGGATGGCTGACCACCATCTCAAGCTCAATCTTAACAAGACCGAGCTCCTCTTCATCCCCGGGAAAGCCTGCCCTCTCCAAGACTTCTCTATCACAGTGGAGAACTCTACTGTAACCCCCTCCCTGACAGCCAAGAATCTTGGAGTGATCCTGGATAACCGACTATCCTGTGCGGAGAACATTGCAGCAACGGCTCGCTCCTGCAGATTCTTCCTCTACAACATCAGAAGGATACGACCATTCCTTACCAGAGAGGCAGCGCAACTCTTGACCCAGACACTGGTCATCTCCCGCCTGGATTACTGCAACGTACTCCTGGCTGGTCTCCCCGCCTACGCCATCAGACCTCTGCAGCTCATCCAGAACGCTGCTGCACGTCTGGTATTCAACCTCCCCAAATACTCGCAGGTCACCCTCTCCTTCGCACCCTGCACTGGCTCCCGGTAGCAGCTCGCATCCGATTCAAGACCCTGGTGCTTGCATATCAGGCAGCTAAAGGGACAGCCCCTGCCTACCTAAAGGAAATGGTAACCCCCCAAACTCCAGCCCGCTCACTCCGCTCCTCCACCTCGGCTGGCCGACTGGCCCCACCACCTCTGCACAGCAGTCGTGCTGCCCGATCACGTCTCTTCACAACACTGGCTCCCCGCTGGTGGAATGAGCTCCCCACGGCTGTCAGAACGGCAGAGTCACTACCCATCTTCCGTCGTAGACTGAAGACCCACCTCTTCAGGTTACACCTTAACTGCTCCTCCTGAGACATCTTCTGCCCCTCAGCACTACGTCTCCTAAAGACGTCCGCTTTCCCCTCTACTGTGTCCCTAAGAACTTCTATCGCCCCCTTTGTACTGCTTCTCTGTTCCTCCAGTATAAAAATAAAAAAAGGTTTTAGAAAAAGGTGGTAGAAGAAGGTTTCTCCTTCTATCAGTGGCCCCGGGCCTGAGCTAGATTACTCTTCCTGCCACGAATGATGGACTGATGATTCACATGCTTAGCATTCAAATGTATTGATTGTAAGTCGCTTTGGAATAAGGCGTCTGCTAAATGCCAAAAATGTAAATGTAAATGTAACTCTCTGCTCTACTGTAATGAAAGTGTTCCTGAGAATGTTATTTAAGTTCATCTACAGAAACTATCATATCTCTACTTCCAGTGATGGAAAATGCCTCAGCTCTTCCTTCAATATGACCTTTCAAGTCAACCACTGGTTTGCCTATATACTAGGACGTCATCTTTTAAGCAATTATATTCTCCAATTCTCTATTTCATGTTGAGGTATTCTAGGTGTGCCATGTGTTTTGTCTCCCAGAAGAGAATGTGACTACCATGATGCACATTCTGCAGATGTGCCCAGACTGTCTCATCATGCACTTCAACAGCACCAGTGATATGACTCACTGAGATGTGCTTTGGCTTGAATAAAATTGTATTTGAAATGAAAATATATATACAGTGCCCTGAGTAAGTAATGTGATAATGAAGTGTTTTTTCTTCTTCTGGCTCAATACTCCAAGAGTTTGGATTTGAAATCAAACAATTACTATGGGGTTAGAGTACATTGTGGATTGGACAAGTGGATTGTCAGTATTTGTACATATTTGTTTCACCTTTTATACGTAGTCTCCATATTTCAGGGCACCAAAAGTAATCAGACGGATTCATATAATGTCTAAATTAAAGTTTGTTTAGTGTTTAGTATTTGCTTGACAATCCTGCATGTAATAACTCCCTGAAGTCTGCAACCCAGATGCTGGGTATCTTCTCTGGTGATGCTCTGTCAGGCCTGTACTGGAGCCATCTTAAGTTGTTAAAATCTTATCATTAGGAAACGATATACAGGTTCAATTGGATTTAAATCGGAAGATCGATTTGGCCGGTCAAGAACCTTACACTTTCGTTAGTCTCTGAAAAACACCCTAGTTGCTATGGCAGTATGTTTTGGGACAAGTGATCAACTTTCCTGTTGCAACCTGCACAGCATTTTTTGCCCCACCTGACTACTACTTGAACGTCCTGTAATGCATCATACCTGAACTATATTATTGCATACTTGCATCTCATGTCATTGGAATCTGCACAGCTTTTTGCACGGCCGGTCCAGCTGTAGTACAACTATCACCTTTCACCTTATTACCTCATCCTTCATGTTTCTATTATCACCCTATTCATTAACTTTATTTTGTTATTGTTGGGTTTGCATTCTCCTGCTATTGCTGCTATTGTTGATTTTGTTGTTTTATATCTTGCTTTATTTTATTATTGATTGTATATTCTGCTGCAATGCCAATGTCGAATGAACCTGATCCCAAGAATTGTACTCTGTGTACCCGTATATTGATGTAATTTTTGATGTAATGTGTTTTTTTTGTGTGTGTTATACAATATAGTTATAGAAAATGAAAATCGAACTATTTTTTAAATTTTGTTCATCTCCTTTTGACCATGAAAACGAAAAACGCCTTGTATTTCATTTTTCATTTTTGGCGATTTTAAAATGAAAATCAAATAAACGCTCGTTCTTTGTGTTTTTTAATATCCGTTTCTGAAAGGAACATCGAATGACCAAAGCGTACACAGACCCAGGTCCTCAGGTCCACTGGCTGAATCTAGTTGTTACATTTCCCTCCCACACCGGTAGAGGCCGCTGTCTCCATACTGAGTTATGCATCGACGAGCTGCGCGTCTTTTGAATTCGTTGTCTTCTGGGTCATTTCTATGGCGGAACTCTACGGGTGCGTTCATAAAAACGCTCTGAGAGCGCCGGAGCGCACACTGGGTGCAACGTCACAGAGCGCCCAAGTAATTTGATTGGACAAGAGGCATTTCATGAGTGCTGATCAGAGTTCCAGAGGGAATTTACGATCGCACCCTAAAAAAATATCTGTTTACAGCAGTCTGATTTAGGATATCTCGTTCGTGACACACGAGTTGAGTGTTTAGATTTATCCTCTCGTTTCAGCTAAAGCGGTTTACGGATCGCGTAGTCTAAAGTATTCATCTTCGTAAACCTTCTGGCGAGGGTAAACCCTTGAAATAAACCACTACTATCCCCGAAATGGCAGAAAACAACACAGGTGAGACTTCCACAGCTAACGCCGTTAGCTACCCACAGCTAATATTATTTAGGCTACTGCGTTGGTATGACAACATGTTACTTATGTGTGTGCTGTGTTAATATCCCCGAGTTATTTTCCACATTGTGTTGTCAGCTAGCTAACATGATTAAACATGGGCTAAAACAAAAGGGACGAATAGCTGGCTAGTTAGCTGTGTGTGCTACAGCCTAGCTAACAGCTAACGCGTTACTACCTTCGCTATGTCCTTGTCTCTGCCTAGACTGACAGTGTGTTTGGAACTAAAACTTAACGGTTTTAACTTAAACTAACGGTTTTTACTAATATGGCAGTTAAACAGCAGAAGAATGAGAATGTTAGCTATGTCGTGATGTGACCCGTTAGCTGGTTGCTAATGTGAACTGTCTGGTTCCCAACAATGTTGTCTATAGTTTAGGCGAACCATGTGTATCTATCCCTGATGTTTGAAGTTCAAGTGACCTGTTATCAGGGGCGGACTGGGATCAAAAAACAGCCCTGGCATTTGCGACACAACAGCCCTATTTCCAAACGCAACATCAACACGGATTGTTAACATAAAAAGCTTGAGATAACCAGACTGACTAGAATCGAATGTAGACATTTGGAACACAAATGTAACACACACGCACACGCAACTGACACACTACAATCGCTGATGAATTCAGAGTGCCGACAACAATCCACACAACGTTATTGAGAGCATAGTATAACCAGTAGTATGCTATAAGGCACATTCAGGACAAATAGGCCAGACCAAAACATGAGAAACAATGCCAACTGCTAAATTCTGAAATCAAACTCACAACAAGTAGGCTAATTCTTTAGATCTTATATTGAACTCCATTTCCCAAGCATAGCCCCTACCTAGTGGGGGCCCCTGGGCTTGAGTCATTGTTCGGGCCCCTACCTACACCAAGAAAGGTTAGAAGTCATAAGGAAACATGTTTATTGACTGGGCAACACAGTGTAAATACAGTACTAGCCTGACCTTGGTCATGTGAACCAGCTTCATAAAATAAACCAGAAATACTCATTCTGCAGTCTGCACGTTTTATTCTGATATTAACCAGCTTGTTAACATTCAATTTGTCACATTGTATACCCACAAACCATATTACTGTGTTGACGCAACTTCAGGGGAGTGTGTTCATTTTCTGCTGTGCACCGCTCCCCTCTTTCACTTTCCCATAGTCATGCTCCCTCCGGACTCTTCAGAAGCAACACTGAGTCATCTAATAAAGTAACACTATTTAGGAGCAGTAACTAGTCTGCAGACTTCAACCATACTCAACTATCATCACTTCTATTCAACACATGGACAACGCATTATTGGATAACGTTTACGTTAGCCCATTATTGCTAGCTTATAGCAAGGAGTCTGGCTAATTAGATGGTAGACTCGCCAGCCAATGAGGGGGCTCTTCACGAGTGCTTCGCCAACCAATCAGGTAGCGGTATTGCTCTACCATCCCCTACCATCCTAGGTTCCGCAAATTCGCGACCCGGGCCGATATAATATGTTTTGGTCCGCGGTCTGCTGAAATAAGTTATTTTCAATGGAAATCACCAGAGACAAAATTACAAATAATATATATATATATATATTAAAAAAAGATAATACATTCTGAGCGGCCCAGAGTCTCGCGGCCCTCCTGGCATTTGCCAGGCATGCCCGGTGGCCAGTCCGCCACTGCCTGTTATGTTTATCAGATTCACAACTGGGCTTGAATGAAAGCGACGAAGGTCCCCTTTAAAATGATTCCAGACATTTATATTATTAAACAAATGAAAAATGTCCCTGACCATGAGCTTAAAGCAGCTATACACCACCAGCGTCTAACATCTTTAGGGGGGTGATCGACTTAATGAGCTGATAACCATTCCTAAGTGGCAGCTTTATCACAGTTATCATACCAAAATATCATCTACAGACATGTAATCTTTTTTAAAAATATAGTTACGTTTTGCCACCCTGAGTGGTAGCAAATTGTGGTCTGGCCCATGGACTCCTAGTAGCATTACGCTAGCTAGGTGTGACAGACTTCAACTTCTGCTTGCTGACTCAACTGTCAATAGCAACACGCCCACCACCACCAGCAGGGTTCAAACCCAGCCAGCTGTCACTTGTTATGACCATGTCCATGACTTGGGTGTGATGTGTAACTAAAGTGTATTTTTCTTTTTTGCATCAATCAGAACTGTATTTCACATGTTATTTATTCATGTTAGCCCCGGTGTGTGTGTGGAACTAGAGGCCCTAAAGGCCACATGCACTAACATACACCTAGGGCTGCCACAAACGATTATTTTCATAGTCGACTAGTCACCGATTATTTTAACGATTAGTCGACTAATCGGATAATAAATTACAGCTTATCGCACAATTACTCAATCGCTCTTATTTAGCTATCATCTTCTAAATCAGCTTCTAAATTTAGCTTGAAGTTGTTAGTTGTTGTTGTAGGCATGTGCTAACTAAAAATAAAGACAATTAAAATTATTGTTCACTCAAAAATAGACATTTTAATGAACTTTGCAGATTTATTTCTGGCATCACTTGCATGTAATGTAATGTAAAGAGTAGTAGAGAGTGCAAACTGCTCAGTAAAATGAGGTAGGCTAGGCACTAGGCAACCAAAAGAATACAAAAACAAAAATAAATACTTGTACAGAGTACAAAAGTTTTGCTTTCCATAGTAGAACGCGCCTTCTTAGCACTGTAACGTTAAGACAACATTTTTAGCTATTTGATAAGTATCGCTTTGATGACAACGTTACAGCACATAACGTAAAATAATGTAAGAAGGCTTTTAACGTAACGATATCGTTAGCCAATAACAAGCTAACTAGCTTACCGAGACGAGCCATCGTCTTCCTCGTCATCTGCCACAACGTGCTTCCTTTTGAGATGCTCGAGCATCATAGACGTGCTGCCATGATAAGCGAGTTCAGCTTTGCAAATTTTATTTTTTACATTCTTTTTTTCAACGTTGTGGTTGAAATGCCCCCACACTTTAGACGTACGTTCTCTCTGTTTGTTTTTCCGGGGATGTCACGTGTGCCCCGGATGACCGACACTGCGCATGTACATCAAAGACACTGGGAGACGCTAGCCAGTGGCAGCTTCAGAAGAAAAACGAAAAGAAAAAAAAGGAATTTTTTTTCTTATTATTTCAGCTCCAAAAATACATGCGACGACGTCGATTACCAAATATGTCGGCGACGATTTTGATAATCGACGTCGTCGCGACTAGTCGACTAATCGTGGCAGCCCTACATACACCTTTTACTGTATATCACATGTTATTTATTCATGTAAGCCCCGGTGTGTGTATGGAACTAGAGGCCCTAAAGGCCACATGCACTAACATACACCTTTTACTGTGTGTCACATGTTATTTATTCATGTTAGCCCCGGTGTGTGTGTGGAACTAGAGGCCCTAAAGTAAGGTGACCAGATTTCTCAGATGCAATCTGGGGACATTTCCAACTTTTTAGGAAAAATGTATACATTTTTTCATGATGAAATACAGAAACGGGGACAATTGCTGTTTCATTTATTTTGACCTTATTTTGACCAATGTATACACATTCAAGCAAGAATACTCAAGTGTAACAACTGGAATGTGCCTCTCAACATTAGTGTCAGTGTACTGTAAGTGGTATTAAAAGTAATTCTTAGAACTGTTCAGGTTGACGAGCCAACCATCAACCAAGCGGGGGGGTCTGGGGGTCCTCCCCCAGAAAAAAAGAGGATTTAACACTTAATTTCCTGCATTCTGGTGAATTTGTACACACTATCGTGCTTTTTATGCCCATTTTTATCTCCACTACCCTACTCATACTTTAAGCCTAACATAATGTTTAAGCCTAACATAAGACTAATGATGTCAAAATTCTGTATATTGTATTGTATTTTTATTAATAATTTAAAACAACTTTATACACCCACTGCATATATTTCATTGTATTATCTTATTAATAATAATAGCCACCAGGGCACCCCATAAGCTCTTCTCCACTAGTCTGATTAGATTGAACTATTCCAATTCCAGGACTGCAGCACAGAGCATAGGTGTTAAATATTAATGTTATGACAAACCCCAGAATTGGGACAGCAAATTGAGGTTCCAGCAGCTTTATTAACATTGGCTCCCATCATATAATATTTTGCAGTACCTGACTAGTACTGGCATCAGCTTAACATGTCCATGATTTGAAGCATCAGTTGAAATGGACACACATTCAACTCTATCTAGGTCCTGTGTTACCATAGTGGTTGCCCAAGGTGCAAAAACATTCTGAACAATAGCATCACCTTTTGTCCTGGCACAGGTAAACTTCGGCTCATAAAGCTTCCTTGTCAGTTGAGCAGTGCAGTCGAGGGAGCGGTAACTATGATTATTAGGGATGTCCCGATCCGATACTGAGATCGGATATCGACCCGATATTGGTCCTGAATGCTGGATCGGAGATCGGACCAGAAAAAAAAAAGGCTCCGATCCGATCCTACTGTCATCCGCAGTCAAACTTATGTGTATAAGCGATGAGAGAATAAAAACAGTGAACAGAAACACGTGTCGCAGAAATCCTTCACGCAAGTCCTATATGCGCTTAAAATGCGCATAGCGCTTCACGCGAGTCCTATATGCGCTTAAAATGCGCATAGCGCTGCGCTGTGTGCTTCCGGTTTCATTACAAAGAGGTTAACCCTATGTGCCTGACGTCTAACAACATTCAAATTACTCTAACTTCATATTTTTTCGGATTTCAATGTATGCCACATCATTTGAAAGCTTATGATCCGTAGTTCCAATCCACAACACGTCGCATTTGTTGCTTTAATAAAGGCTGGCAGTCTTTAATTTAACTGTTGTTGGTGTGGACTATATACTGGGGAGGTATTTGAATGAATGAATGAATGAATGGTCTTTATTGTCATTGCTACAGTACAGGTACCAAACAACGAAATTTAGGAGGGGTGGCTCCCCTGGTGTTAGGGAAAAAAAATAAAAAAAATAATAAATATTCAGGGGTCAAAAAATTTATACAAATATCGGATCGGTATCGGTATCGCCGATACCCGAAGCCCAGGTATCGGTATCGGTATCGGTAGTGAAAAAGTGGGATCGGGACATCCCTAATGATTATGTTTCAATGTATGATATGCCAAGATTCCCTCCTTTATGGCCAGATCATACTCATGTTGGGTAGGCTCTACCCTTTTAAAGAAGGTGGTGACACTGGGAACACCTGCACTGGCAGTTATAGCGCTTTTGTGTCTCTTGGTCTGTTGGTGCTCCACCACAGCAAACCTCCCACCACTGCCTATTGAAAAAGAAGATTTACAAAGGGAGCAGAGCACCATGGTCTCAGCCTGGCCAGGTCTACAAGAATGAATAAATGGAAATTCTGCTTGTAGTTTATCAGTGAAATGACACTTCCTCTTCTTTGAAAGAGCCATCTTTTCAGCCTGTCTTCTTTCCTATTCTTTCCTTCCAATAGGCCTACTCTTCTGCTCTTGTCAATCCTCTCTCCTCTCTTCTTCACTCTTTCTTGTCTCTCCTCCACTCGTCGTCTCTCCTTCACTGTTCAGTCTTCTAAAACAGAGACACAATCCTGTCACAACACATGGTAATCTATTAATAATACATTTATTTTATAAGGCGCCTTTCAAGACACTCAAGGGGCACTCAAGGGGCTTAAACTTTTAAATCAAATACTCCGAAAACCAAACATTAAAAATGGAAAATGGCACGTTTTCGTATAATGACCCATAGGTGATTACCAGCAAGACAAACAACATAACACAACGCAAAGCACTCAGCTAGTACAAGCACAACCCAGTCCTAAACAAAATAAAGTAAATTCAAACATACCAAAATGCAGTATCTCCAGCCAGGAAAATCCTCAAGCCGTGCCTGGGTCAGTCACTGGAACAAATGACAAGGAGGCTGTCAGCAACCGCACTATTTATACAAACAGAAGCTAGCAATCATAATGAGCTCGCTAATGGGGAACAATCACTGAATCGTGGCTGAAATGATTCCTATTGAATGTAACGATCGCCCATTAACGTGGTAATATGCATACATTGACATTATAATAGGGTCTATAATTCTAACGTAACGCTTCACACAACAGCGCTGACATTATAGCTACCAATATTAGGCTGGTTAAGTGATCACTAGCTAAAGTAAATGATCAATGCTCTTTACAAACACCAAGCATTGTCAGCTCAAAATCAGCAGATTATTCTGTATTTATAACGTGTCATGAACATTCTGGTGCTTACTGTCATCAAGATTCACAGCACTTACCACAGTTTATTCAGCAGGTAAAGTTTGGCGGGTGGCTGATGCACTTAGTTGGTGGAGGACCGGCTGTATGCTTGATGGAAATTAGGCATTTTATTTTTTCCCAAATTCCGTTTTTTCCGTTTTAATATTTCTGAATTCTGTAATTTGCTTTTTACACAAAATTAAAAATTAAAAAATAAAATAAAATGAAATGCTTGAAACGGGGACTTTTCCGGGGACAGTTTGTTGCCGGGGACAGGTCATCCAAACCGGGGACGTCTTTTGGTAAAAAGGAAGCTAACAGTGTCTAGTGGCTAACAGTGTCTAGTAGCTAACAGTGTCTAGTAGCTAACAGTGTCTAGTAGCTAACAGTGTCTCTGTGTCTAGTAGCTAACAGTGTCTACTAGCTAACAGTGTCTAGTAGCTAACAGTGTCTAGTAGCTAACAGTGTCTAGTAGCTAACAGTGTCTCTGTGTCTAGTAGCTAACAGTGTCTAGTAGCTAACAGTGTCTAGTAGCTAACAGTGTCTCTGTGTCTAGTAGCTAACAGTGTCTCTGTCTAGTAGCTAACAGTGTCTCTGTGTCTAGTAGCTAACAGTGTCTCTGTGTCTAGTAGCTAACAGTGTCTCTTTGTCTAGTAGCTAACAGTGTCTAGTAGCTAACAGTGTCTCTTTGTCTAGTAGCTAACAGTGTCTCTTTGTCTAGTAGCTAACAGTGTCTAGTAGCTAACAGTGTCTCTTTGTCTAGTAGCTAACAGTGTCTCTTTGTCTAGTAGCTAACAGTGTCTCTTTGTCTAGTACAGGGGTCGGCAACCTATGGCACGCGTGCCAGCAGTGGCACGCGACAGCTTAAACAGTGGCACGTGACAGCTAATCAATAAGTGCGAGAATGGGAGATTTTTTAAATTATTTTTTTATGTTGGCCGTGTTCGTAAATTCGCGCACACTGGGTTCAATGTCACAATGGGACCAAGTAGGATCAGGCCCGTGAATGAGTTCTCTCTTGCCCGCGGGATGATATTTAATTACTATTAAAACCGGCCCGCAGTATTATGTGCCCGCAGCACCATATTACTACAAGTCCCAAGATGCATTGGCGCGTACCGAGTGCCCGCGAGCGAGCGCGACCCCACGTCTTCTCTTCACTTCAGCACACGTCATGAGCAGCAGCAGCACAGTCACAGTGGAGGCCGAAACATCGCCGTCAATTCCCGAGTGTTCCCGAGTGTTCCCGAGTACAGTTTGCTGACAAACTCGGCATACTTGCTGCCGAATTCAGGCGGAGATTTTCCGACTTTGAAGCCCAAAAAAGCAGGCTTCAACTGCTCAGCAATCCATTTGCAGTTGACGTGGAAAGTGCACCAGCAAATCTCCAAATGGCGCTGATTGAGCTCCAGTGTAATGACACATTGAAAGCAAAATATGAGTCTGTGGCGCTGCTGAGTTTGCTCGTTTCATCCCCGACACAATGCCTGAGCTGCGCACCCAAGTTGCTCGCACGCAGTCTATGTTTGGCAGCACATACTAGGGGTGTAACGGATCACGGATAATCCGTGATCCGTTCGGATCGCCCTCCACGGTTCGGAACGCATGTGTACCGCGGATCAATAGCAAAACCGTTTTTTTTTTTTTTTTTTTTTTTTTTTTTTTTTTCTTTCTAACACCAGGGGAGCCACCCCTCCTAAATTTCGTTGTTTGGTACCTGTACTATAGCAATGACAATAAAGACCATTCATTCAAATGTAACCGGTAGAAAAACAATCATGTGCGCTTTATTC
The DNA here is from genome assembly GCF_963989245.1 of Nansenia antarctica. Lineage (NCBI taxonomy): Eukaryota > Metazoa > Chordata > Actinopteri > Argentiniformes > Microstomatidae > Nansenia > Nansenia antarctica. The sequence continues at coordinate 20,255,912 of NC_137678.1, forward strand.
TCACTCTCTGCATGTGTACTGAGTTGACAACAACATTCATTCACTCATCTCTGTCCCACTTATATCACGTCATATCACCCGCTAAGCAGCCTGGGTGATTGTGTAAACACACAAAAAAGTACTCTGTTACGTACTCACTGAAGCTGGGAATCCACAGCAACAAGTATCATGGCGAGTGCTAGCAACGTTGGCGAACTGGAAAGGCCTCCCTCGTCATTGAAATCACATGTATGGGAGCACTTTGGCTTCCCTGTTACTTATAATAATGATGGAAGGAGGGAAAGTTACGGTGTGTAGGCATTGTGCCACGCGGAAATCTTATGAGGCAGGCAATACGTCAAGCATGGCCACACATTTAACGCGACATCACCCTGGTGTGTTGATGACGGGGGGCAAGAAAAAAGTAGCTCAACAACAACTTCTCCAAACGTCATTTAAACAGACGATTCCTGCAGACTCAGACCGGGCTAAAGCCATTACCAATTCAATTGGGAAGTTTATCGCGGCAGACATGAGGCCATACTCCGTTGTGGAGAACGGAGGGTTTCAAAATATGATCAATGTGCTTGAGCCACGTTACAAAATCCCCTCGCGCCCCCACTTCAGTGAGAAGGTTGTGCCCGACCTCTATGAAAAGGAGAGGATCCTAATTGTCGGCGAATTAGCAAATGCATCCTCTTTTTACAGAATTCAAGGAAAATGTTGTTTTTATTTAAAAAAATATATGTTTTGTGTTGATCCGAAAAATGATCCGATCCGTGACTCAAAATCCGTGACACGATCCGATCCGTGAGTTAGGTGATCCGTTACACCCCTAGCACATACGTGTGTGAACTACTGTTTTCGTTGATGAAACTAAACAAAACATCACATAGGAGTCGTCTTAGTGATGAACATCTGAACTCAATCCTGAGAATTTCCTCAGCTCAGAGCCTGACCCCAAACATTAATGAACTTGTACTCAAGATGAGACACCAAGTATCGGGCTCAGCCTCAGACAAGTGAGCAGAAAGGACTTGGACTTGATATTTCTTTGAAGGGAATTATTTTTTTTTTCTCCAGTTGAATGGACCCAGGGACATGTTGCCTAAGAAATTAATGCAACTGTTTTGCACTTTTGCAAGTTTGCACTAACTTTTCTAATTTCATTATAGAAGACAGTCATTGGTGAGGATCGGAGCAGCACACTGATTTGTTTTTAATGCATGCTGTTTCATTTTTGCATTTATCTTGCCATTGAGCTTTGAATGAAAATTACATTTAGCTGTTTACCTGTTAAAAAAAATAAAAAATAAAACGTTTTCAATTTATTACTGAAAGAGCCTTGAGAAAATATTGCAACTGATTTTATTTATGTTTTACTTAATTTAATGTAATGATTAATGTTAAGTGCAATATAGGCTGTGTTATTGGTATTGGTTCAATATGTGCAATAATTGCGAGTTTTAATAAACATTGAACCAGCCCGGCCCTCCACTTGTACCATTTTTAAATGTTGGCCCCCTGTGTATTTGACTTTGACATGACTGGACTAGAGGCAGTCTCGGGGACGCTCCGGCGCTCTCAGGGCGAATTTACAAATGCAGCCCTAGTCTCATCCACTCCACGAGAGCCGTATTCTGGCGCCAATTTTCAAAGTAAAATTCTGAATTCGATTCGATACTTGTATCAATATAACTCAAGTCGTTCAAGGATGAAGCAGACAAGGCCGAATCAATAAGACGTGCTGTGTCAAGGTATGGGAAGCAGGCCAGCACCTTTAAAGCATTTGCCACTGCTAAAAATCACGCAACTGAAGCAAGCTTTCGCATTGCTCATTGCATTGCGAAACGTGGAAAGCCATTCACTGATGGAGAATATATTAAGGAGGCTTTCCTCTGTAGCTCAGATGTTTTGTTTGAAGGCTTATCAAACAAAGACACAATAAAATCAAGAATAAAAGACATCCCAGTGTCAGACAGAAGTGTGGAACGAAGAATAGGAGAAATGCTAGAAAACGTGAAAGCGCAGCAGACCGCTGGTTTGAAAGATGCGACGGTGTTTAGCCTCGCACTTGATGAGAGCGTAGATGTGAATGACATGCAAGATACTGTGATTCTGCTGTAAGGGAGGAGCTCTGCTGCCTAAAACCAATGCCAGAAACAACAAAAGGTGAGGACATCGCTAAAGTTCTTATCGAGCATTTTGTGGAGCGAGGGATTGACATTAGCAGGATTTTTGCAGTGACAACAGATGGTGCCCCTGCCATGGTCGGGAAACAGAGGGGAGCGGTTGCATTAATTGTGTGCAACTTAAAGTGACCAAGTACCACCCCCAGATAATGGAGTTGAGCAAAGGAAAACAGGGCCAGGGATCACGACATTGATTGTTAGGACTGTTTACATGGCTTTGCATACATAGCTCTTTGCAACCCAAAAAAAATATATGTTTGTTGTGGTTGGAATAAAATAATAAAATGTAAGTAACAACCAAATAATTATATAAATATAAATTATAATTCATACAAGTAAGACCCTTGTATAATCACCCTCCAGTTAGGCCTACTTATTAAAATGATAACCATAGGGAGCGCAGTTAGCAACTTTGGTAGAAATTGAGCGCTCCAATTTGCTTAAAGTTGTGCTACGCATCACAAAGTTTAGTTGTCTTAGATGTTATGTTGGTAATTTTGTTCAAGTTTCAGTTAGTTACATTTTTAGGTTTATTTAGCATACATGGCTTTGCATACATAGCTCTTTGCTGAAAATTGTTGTTCATGTTGTGGAATAAAATTGCAGATCTGTTGGTCTGTTTGGTTTGGTTTGATGTCGAGTCATAATTAATGTTGATATTGTGGTTGGCACACTGACTAACAAGAAAATTAAAAAATGGCACTTCATATCAAAAAGGTTGCCTACCCCTGGTCTAGTAGCTAACAGTGTCTAGTAGCTAACAGTGTCTCTTTGTCTAGTAGCTAACAGTGTCTCTTTGTCTAGTAGCTAACAGTGTCTAGTAGCTAACAGTGTCTAGTAGCTAACAGTGTCTAGTAGCTAACTGTGTCTACTAGCTAACAGTGTCTAGTAGCTAACAGTGTCTCTTTGTCTAGTAGCTAACAGTGTCTAGTAGCTAACAGTGTCTCTTTGTCTAGTAGCTAACAGTGTCTAGTAGCTAACAGTGTCTAGTAGCTAACAGTGTCTAGTAGCTAACTGTGTCTAGTAGCTAACAGTGTCTAGTAGCTAACAGTGTCTCTGTGTCTAGTAGCTAACAGTGTCTAGTAGCTAACAGTGTCTCTGTGTCTAGTAGCTAACAGTGTCTAGTAGCTAACAGTGTCTCTGTGTCTAGTAGCTAACAGTGTCTAGTAGCTAACAGTGTCTACTAGCTAACAGTGTCTAGTAGCTAACAGTGTCTCTGTGTCTAGTAGCTTACAGTGTCTAGTAGCTAACAGTGTCTAGTAGCTAACAGTGTCTAGTAGCTAACAGTGTCTAGTAGGGGTGCAACGGTTCTCGGTTTTTTTACGGACGGTACGGTTTGCGTTCCACGGCTCAATTCACTAGTGAACCGTGACGGTTTTCGGTTTATGCTGCGATTTGGCTGCGTTCGTAAATTAGCTCTGAGAGCGCCGCAACAGTTTGAGGAAGCCCCGGATTCCTACAAGTCTGCGGTGTGGGGTCATTTCGCTTTTCCCGTTGAATACGACAATAAGGGGGGGAAACAGTGGACAGAAATATTACTGTCTGCAAGCTCTGCTTAAAGCGTGTGCCATATGCAAATGGTTGCACCTCTAGCATGAACCAGCATATTCGCCGCTACCACTCAACGATAACACTGACTGGGAGCAGGAAAGCCAGTCAGGTAGCGTCAGTGAGCAGACAGCAGTCTCTCTCTGATGCGTTCGGACAGACGTACACTACCACTTCAGAGAAACACAAAAAAATAACCAATGCAGTGGGGATGTTCATTGCAAAGGATTTGCAGCCCTTTTCGGTGGTTGGAGATTTGGGTTTTCGAAATCTGATAAAAACTCTCGAGCCCCGTTACAGTGTCCCCTCCCGTACATCATTCAGCACCAAAATAATCCCCGGTATTTACCAAACAACGCGCAGAGGCATTGAAGACGATTTGGCAAAAACACAAAGCTTTGCACTGACTACGGAGGGTTGGACCTCCCGGGCAACGGAGAGTTACCTCACTGTCACGGTCCACTACATGTCACCGGATTGGGAGATGAAGAGCGCAGTACTGCAAACTCGTCCACTATACGAAAGCCATACCAGCGCGCACCTGGCAGAGGAACTATCAAATGCAGTGACTGAGTGGAAGTTGGAGAGGCCAAACATAACAATTCCCGTAACAACAGACAACGCAGCAAATATCGTAAATGCGATCCATGAAGCTGGTGGACTGGGGCCACAGATCGGCTGCTTTGCGCACGTCGTAAATCTCGCCGCCAAGAAGGCAGTGGCAATAACCCCGGTGTCCCGCCTCCTGGGTAAGATCAGACATGCAGTCACTTTCTTCCACAAAAGCACCACAGCCCACCATATTCTGACAATTAAACAAGATATGTTAGACTTACCAAAACACAAATTAATCCACGATGTCGCAACTCGTTGGAATACAACACATGACATGTTGGAACGCTATGTGGAAAGTGTTACTTTTGTAGTGTGAATTTGTTTTCCTCCTGTTTGTATACGGGCTACCAGCTGTCAAGGCTAAAGTGCACTTTTACTTTCGAAAGTGTTTATTTATTTTTGGACATTTGAAAGTGTTTTTTGTTTATATACAATTATATATACATTATATACATAACAAATACGTGTATGTTAAAGTTCCATATTATGTAAGTAAAGTAACAGTTTGTAAATAAATAGTAGCATTTGTTTCTGAACCGAACAGATTAGCTAACAGTGTCTAGTAGCTAACAGTGTCTAGTAGCTAACAGTGTCTCTTTGTCTAGTAGCTAACAGTGTCTAGTAGCTAACAGTGTCTCTTTGTCTAGTAGCTAACAGTGTCTAGTAGCTAACAGTGTCTCTTTGTCTAGTAGCTAACAGTGTCTAGTAGCTAACAGTGTCTAGTAGCTAAGAGTGTCTAGTAGCTAACAGTGTCTCTTTGTCTAGTAGCTAACAGTGTCTAGTAGCTAACAGTGTCTAGTAGCTAAGAGTGTCTAGTAGCTAACAGTGTCTCTGTGTCTAGTAGCTAACAGTGTCTAGTAGCTAACAGTGTCTCTGTGTCTAGTAGCTAACAGTGTCTAGTAGCTAACAGTGTCTCTGTGTCTAGTAGCTAACAGTGTCTAGTAGCTAACAGTGTCGCTGTGTCTAGTAGCTAACAGTGTCTAGTAGCTAACAGTGTCGCTGTGTCTAGTAGCTAACAGTGTCGCTGTGTCTAGTAGCTAACAGTGTCTAGTAGCTAACAGTGTCTAGTAGCTAACATTGTCTCTGTGTCTAGTAGCTAACAGTGTCTAGTAGCTAACAGTGTCTAGTAGCTAACAGTGTCTAGTAGCTAACAGTGTCTCTGTGTCTAGTAGCTAACAGTGTCTAGTAGCTAACAGTGTCTCTGTGTCTAGTAGCTAACAGTGTCTAGTAGCTAACAGTGTCTCTGTGTCTAGTAGCTAACAGTGTCTAGTAGCTAACAGTGACTAGTAGCTAACAGTGTCTCTGTGTCTAGTAGCTAACAGTGTCTCTGTGTCTAGTAGCTAACCCTCAATCTACATCTACTAGCTAACAGTGTCTAGTAGCTAACAGTGTCTAGTAGCTAACAGTGCCTCAGCAATAAAAAAGTGAAAAGCTGTTTAATGTTGTCGACCGTGTTATTATTATATATATATGTCATTTTAAAAAATCAAAAGTACCGAATTAAGTACCGTTTCGGTACCGGTACCGTTTTTAAAGTATCGGTTAGGTACCGGTACCGGATAAAACCCAAACGATACCCAACCCTAGTCATCATTGTGTAACGTCCTGTCTGATAACATGTCGTCATTGTGTAACGTCCTGTCTGATAACATGTCGTCATTGTGTAACGTCCTGTCTGATAACATGTCGTCATTGTGTAACGTCCTGTCTGATAACATGTCATCAAATTGCTCCAGACTGCTTGTTATCCTGGATGACATTGGCTGACTGCCAGTTTAGGACAGACTGCTTCAAAGCATAACAATCATATTATTATGACGTCATATTGTTTGTTATATTTAAATATATGGGTTAGGGTTAGAGAGGTTTTAGGTTTTATTTCATTTCTAACATTTCCCCATGCCAGTTATCCGGTATGACATGTTGTGAGTAAAGAGTCTAATAGCTCTTGACCTTTGTAAGGCAGTGAGGGTGTCCAGCATGTCAGTAACACTAGGCTATGCTACACCCTCAAAACATTTTCATATCATTTAATAAACAGAGATTAATAGATTAAATAAATGTTTTTTTATAAACATTTTCCTTATTTAAACTTCATAAAGGGGTTTGGACGTCACGTCATTGGGCCAGTTGCTTTTGGTCCCTTGAAAAGGAGGGTGCCACGTATTAAAGAGCTGTAACATCTAAACCAGGGGTGCTCACACTTTTTGGAACCAAGATCTACTTTTCAAGTAGCCAGTCTGCCAAGATCTACCAGTCTAGTTTCAACATCGCAAACGTACATGCACGTACTACAAACACACACACACACACACACACACACACACACACACACAGTTCCCAGCCTGCATAGTAAACTCACAATACACTTTCCCTCTCTCTGTCACACAGCCACAGGAGAAGACCATCACAAACCCTCCCTCTTTGCTATTCTCGCTCACACACATTCTCACACACACACACACACACACACACACACACACACACACACACACACACACACACACACACACACACACATTTGCCAGTCTGCATAGGGAGCCATAGCACAAACCCTCCCTCTCTCTCCCCCTCTCTTACACACACACACACACACACACACACACACACACACACACACACACACTCACTTTCTCTCACTCACACACTGACAGCCAGTCTGCAGTACCATAGCCAACTACTGATCCAACAAACAGAAAAGTAAACCAGATACAAAACAGGTAGTTCCCTAGTTTGAAAGGAGGAAATAAATGCATTTCTCTACCTTAGTGGGAGACCTGGCACTGGGAGGAGGCAGCTAGTTTCTAATAGTCAGGGCTGTAGGAGCTGGTTGCAAGGTGTCATCAGCCACTGTGGATCTGTCACTGTGGATCTGTCATCGAGAAACTTTTTTCACAATTTCGCCGTCTTTGAATGACTTCTTGTGTTTAACAAGAACGTGACTGACGCGATAAGAAGCTATCGTTGCAGCCGTACGTTTTCGCTCTTTTGCCACATTTCCCTTCTTCGAAATAGCCATCGTAGATTTGCTGATCAGACAGACGCATTTCCAATATCACATTGTGTAAAAAAGTCCTCCTCCCATTCTGGATGGAAGTTGTACGTTATTGGTTTCTTACTTGGTCCAGCTTCCCCACTCATTTGTATAGCCTTTATTTAGTATTATATAGTAAATAGTAGAAATTGGAAGGCTAACTAGGTAATAATAGTCTCGCCGGTATTTTGTATTTTGTAGTTGGTGCTGTTGACTGCGCATGCGTGGTGAACCGCGTGTTAGGTGTAGGTGAAAAGATCAGATCGCAGACTGGCTTACCTGTACGTCAATCAAGTGGCAAAAGCCATAGTGAGGATGGATGATAGGCGAATTTTTATAAAAAAAATAAATAAATCCCCGTTTTGTTCAATGCCATGCGATCTACCCATACTACCTTTGCGATCGACGTATTGGGCACCCCTGAAAACCATTCCTCCAACTTGGATCTGGATTCCCTCAAATTAAAGAGGGTGTTTGACAGTCTGCACTTTAAGGCCATATTCATTCTATAACTTGAATATGTTTTGGTAAACAACTACAATGACAACAGTTCTGTCAGAGTCCAAATGGACCTAACTGTAGCTTGGCTACTGTTTTCCAATTCTGGAAAAAGAAATGTTCAATGTTTTGATTAAATTTCGTCACTCTGTTTTAATATTTTGATCATCTGTGTTGGTAGGATTCCCTGCACTTTTAACTCTCCATCTGGGCAGTGAGATGGATGCTTCTGCTTATTCAGTGTCAGAGAGCCAGAGGACACACCTTGGGTCCCCTGATGCAGAGGCAGAAGGACAGAACCACCGGAAGGACAATCTTATTAGGCTCCAGCCACCACCACTACCACCACCTCCCACCCACAGGGACCATCACTCTCCCAACATTAAAGAAGAGTACGACACACCGTGGGACAGCTTTCTACGGGACTTTATCAAAAACCAAAAGGCCAAAGATGAGATGCTCAGCAGATCTGCGTCAGGGTGTCACCTCTCTGAAGCAGCGAATGACATGGATAGTGACAGTAACGGCAGTTCAGAGGTCAAGACTGGAGGTCAGGAGGTCAAGATCGAAGAGTGCTATGGTAGGAATTCCTCTCGGCAAAGGCCAACCACGGGCCGCGCTAGAGCTGACCAATCACATCCTGAGTCAGGTGGTCACAAGAGCAGCTCAGTGATTGGATTACAGGAGCAGCAGAGAAGGACAGCGGCAGGGCAAACCTCTGAGCAAAGGAAACATAGTTGTGGTCATGAGGACATGCGCCAGTGCTACGTCCAGTGTGGGAAGAAACTAAACACGGCGGATATTGTGAAAATACAGCAGCGAATTAGAAGACCAGACCAACACCGTTGTGCTACAACTGATCAGTAAGTCACACATGCTGCTAACGCTAACACGTGCTGCTAACCCCTAACACATGCTGCTAACGCTAACACATGCTGCTAACCCCTAACACATGCTGCTAACCCCTAACACATGCTGCTAACACTAACACATGCTGCTAACCCTAAAACATGAAAGGGCAATTGGTAATTAAACAGTAGGTAATTAAAGAGTAGGTAGTTAAAGGGCAGTTGGTAACTAAACAGTAGGTAATTAAACAGTAGGTAATTAAACAGTTGGTAGTTAAAGGGCAGAACTATAAGCACGTCTAACAGATGAATGTCATGTATGATAAGGCAGCAAGCTGGCTTGGAAGGGAGCTGCCAGTCAAGCGTGCAAAGGCCACGCCCACACAGCCTCAGAACTGTCTGACCAGGAAGTAGAGCCTAACTAGAAGATTATTTTCATAGTTTATTATGTGTCAACATTTTTCCTGGACACAAAATACATTTGGAACCATTTAATGTTTACTTTCCAGACCCTTAAATTACAGCAAATGCAATCAGTAATATTATTATTGCATTTGCAGGACGTGTCCTGTCAGTCTAGATGGGAGTTCAGTGAACTGTTTGTCTGTCATGTCTAATCGACCTGCGTTGTTTCTGCCTCCAGTGTTTCCAGCCGCAGGTCCTCTTCAGCTCATGTAACCATGGTAACCATGTATGAACCAGAATGCACCGAGTCCCCCGGATCTGGCTGTGGTTCTCCAGCCCTGAAAAGCCCACAGTGGGGTCCAGAGATGGTGGCAGTGAAGCTGGAGGAAGAGGATGTAGAGGAGTATGGTGTCATGGTAAAAGAAGAGGATGGAGGAGACCAAATGAGAGAGGAGGGAGTGATGGTAAAAGAAGAGGACAGAGGAAGAGTGGAGATGAAAGACAGTGAGATGGATGGTGAGTCTTTGTTATTGGTGAGTGTCATTGCACTGTTGTAAAACCAATGCTGCCAGTGCAGTATAAGTCAGTCAGTACCTGCATCGTCTGACAGTCCTGCTCTCTCCCGCTGTGTGGGGTTGATATATCAGGGCTAGTTCCCCAATCTAACCCAGTCCTGGACTAAGGGACAGCCACATGTAAACACTTTTATCCAAAGTGACTTACTACATTTGTCTAAAGTAAGTGAATCAGTTTACAAAATTGGGGAATAAAACATAATAAAAACAGACAAGAGAGAAATTTGATAGAAAATCCATTTTAGGAATAGCTACTGCTCTCTACTGCCCTCTACTGCTCTCTACTGCCCCCTACTGCTCTCTACTGCTCTCTACTGCCCCCTGCTGTTCTCTACTGCCCCCTGCTGTTCTCTACTGCTCTCTACTGCACTCTACTGCACTCTACTGCCCTCTACTGCCCTCTACTGCACTCTACTGCCCTCTACTGCTCTCTACTGCTCTCTACTGCCCTCTACTGCCCTCTACTGCTCTCTACTGCCCTCTACCGCCCTCTACTGCCCTCTACTGCCCTCTGCTGCTCTCTACTGCCCTCTACTGCCCTCTACTGCCCTCTACTGCCCTCTACTGCTCTCTACTGCCCTCTACTGTCCTCCACGGCTCTCTCCTCTACTGCTCTCTACTGCCCTCTACTGCTCTCTACTTCCCTCTACTGCTCTCTACTGTCACACAATTATTCAGAGCTTTGAACGAGATTATTAACACCCGAACAGCCATGGGTGGGGTCATTAACACTAGAACAGCCATGGGTGGGGTCATTAACACTAGAACAGCGACGGGTGGGGTCATTAACACTAGAACAGCCATGGGTTGGGTCATTAACACTAGAACAGCCATGGGTTGGGTCATTAACACTAGAACAGCCATGGGTGGGGTCATTAACACTAGAACAGCCATGGGTGGGGTCATTAACACTAGAACAGCCATGGGTGGGGTCATTAACACTAGAACAGCCATGGGTGGGGTCATTAACACTAGAACAGCCATGGGTGGGGTCATTAACACTAGAACAGCCATGGGTGGGGTCATTAACACTAGAACAGCCATGGGTGGGGTCATTAACACTAGAACAGCCATGGGTGGGGTCATTAACACTAGAACAGCCATGGGTGTTGTCATTAACACTAGAACAGCCATGGGTTGGGTCATTAACACTAGAAGTCACAGATGGGGTCATTAACACTAGAAGTCACAGATGGGGTCATTAACACTAAAACAGCCATGGGTGGGGTCATTAACACTAGAACAGGCATGGGTGGGGTCATTAACACTAGAACAGCCATGGGTGGGGTCATTAACACTAGAACAGCCATGGGTGGGGTCATTAACACTAGAACAGCCATGGGTGGGGTCATTAACACTAGAACGGCCATGGGTGGGGTCATTAACACTAGAACAGCCATGGGTGGGGTCATTTGACCTAGTGAGTAAAAATACATTCTACCTTTGAAGTCGATCAAATTTCAGGACCCTCCTTTCATGACTTTTCCGAGATAAGTGCGTTTTACCACCCAGTATCCTGACATGTTCTAAATCTACCTCGTATAAAGCTATTTCTATAACAGGTTTTACCCCAGTTACATACGCAGTAGTGATAGGATATTATATGTCTATGTACAGACAGTTATGAATGATAAACTTAACAGTAGGTCTCGCTATAGCTATCGCAGCAAAGTACTTGCAGTAGCCTACATTTGATTATGTCTGTAATCCTCAACGGATTTTCATGGAACATGGAACAAATACAATTTTATTTATGATACAGTATATAATGTGTATTACGTGTATTTATGATACAGTATATAATGTATATCAATTTAAAAATATTAGCATATTTATTACTATTATTTTTTAATGATGATAATCAACCTCTTTTGCATCATATGTGCAGCCACTCCCCGTGATAATCTGACCGTAATCCTGTATGGTGGTACGATGCTTGTAGGAGGTGCAGAGGTTTATCTCTCTGAGAGACTTACTTAGATAGATAAACAAATGTTGATGTTTAATTTCTCTCTATATATATTTTTCTTAATATCCTAATGCTGTATGTAAAGCACTTTGAATTGCCCTTGTTGTATAAAATGTGCTATACAAATAAACTTGCCTATGTAACCCTGTATATGTTCCTATTCTTACAGACCAGCAGAGCTCCAACCCAGGTTCAGACAGCGAGCCCAGCTCCACCACACCAGGAAACCATCAACAACACAGGAGCTCGAGGCGGAAGAATCACCTTAAAACACACCCACAGACTTACACCGGAGAGAAGACCTACCGCTGCCCACTGTGTGGGAAGAGTTTTAGTGGAGGAGGAGCCCTGAAGAATCATCACAGAATACACACCGGAGAGAAACCATACCACTGCTCCCAGTGTGGGAAGAGGTTCAGTGAATCAGGAAGTCTGAAAAAGCATCAGAGAATACACACCGGAGAGAAACCATACCACTGCTCCCAGTGTGGGAAGAGTTTCAGTCGAGCAGGAACTCTAAAGGATCATCAGAGAATACACACCGGGGAGAAACCATACCACTGCTCCCAGTGTGGGAAGAGTTTCAGTCAAGCAGGAGACCTGAAGATTCACCAGAGAATACACACCGGGGAGAAACCATACCACTGCTCCCAGTGTGGGAAGAGTTTCAGTAATGCAGGAGACCTGAAGATTCACCAGAGAATACACACCGGGGAGAAACCATACCACTGCTCCCAGTGTGGGAAGAATTTCAGTGAAGCAGGAGACCTGAAGAGGCACCAGAGAATACACACCGGAGAGAAACCATACCACTGCTCCCAGTGTGGGAAGAGTTTCAGTCAAGCAGGAGACCTGAAGAAGCATCAGAGAATACACACCGGAGAGAAACCATACCACTGCTCCCAGTGTGGGAAGAGTTTCAGTCAAGCAGGAGACCTGAAGATTCACCAGAGAATACACACCGGGGAGAAACCATACCACTGCTCCCAGTGTGGGAAGAGTTTCAGTAATGCAGGAGACCTGAAGATTCACCAGAGAATACACACCGGGGAGAAACCATACCACTGCTCCCAGTGTGGGAAGAGTTTTAGTAAAGCAGGAGACCTGAAGAAGCATCAGAGAATACACACCGGAGAGAAACCATACCACTGCTCCCAGTGTGAGAAGAGTTTCAATGAATCAGGAAGTCTGAAAAGGCATCAGAGAATGCACACCGGAGAGAAACCATACCACTGCTCCCAGTGTGGGAAGAGTTTCAGTCAAGCAGGAGAACTAACGGTTCATCAGAGAGCACACACAGGAGAGAAACCATACCACTGCTCCCAGTGTGGGAAGAGTTTCAGTCAAGCAGGACACCTGAAGAAGCATCAGAGAACACACACAGGAGAGTAACCATACCACTGCTCTGGAAACGATCGTAGCTGTACGTCGGGTATTACCTACTGGTTATGCAGAGTTATTACAGGCATGTGAGCCGCACTGCCTATACTGTAATTCATGCGAAGTGAATGTGGCTCGTAATAAAATTAACGATGTTGTTATCACCCGAGAAAATGAGTTAAGAAATGATTTTCTTTTACAACTTGAGTACAAGCATTTGCCTGGTTAGTAATCAAACGTTAAATCACCCTTCTCTGCCCTCTCCCGCTTCCAGACGAACGCCTACCCTATATTTTAGCACTTGGCTTAATTCAGCCGCTTTTCTTTGAGCCGCTATTCACCTGCGTTCAATTTAAAAGTATATTTGGTATTTATAGAAGGAAGCACATACGCAATGTTAAACAAGCGCAGCTCGTTTTATAAATAATGCTTACGTCCGTTTAGAAAAATGTGCTGTTCAAGTACCTTTTTATAAATGAGGCCCCAGGGGTGGCCAACCAGTTGGAGACTAAGAGCCCCAAAAAATTGTTGGGGTACCTGAAAGAGCCGCATCATACATGCAGGCTCACAAAAGCTCTCACTCACACACACGCAATACATTTCCAATAGGCTATGAGACCAGTGGTGTCATTTCAGCAAAAGCCAAGGTATGGCAAGGTACAGAATAGGGGGGGTTTCAAATCAGTTGTGTAATAGTCTATTTTGGTGAGTTGTTTCTATACAATTGCCTTATATTACATTAAGGTAATGAATAAAGGAGACAGCTACAGTATGTAGGTAGTAATCTACATCTTTCCTAGCAGGTGGACCTGGTTCAATCTCCTTAGAAACAAAACATTACAGATTTAGCTATTCTCAACTCTAAATTAACTGCACTGTTAAAACACTAGTATTTTTTTAATCAATTTTTTATTGATTTTTCTTAATGGAATGGTACAAGGGAGTGGTAACATGTAAATGAACAAAAGAGAAATAGAATAACACAAATCCAGTAGAAACCTCCCCCCCCCCCCTCTCCCAATCTCCCTTTACCCCAGCAGTCCCCTACCTCCCCCTCCTCCCACACATGTCCAGGGTTGCCACGCTACCTGGAAAACAGGGAAAACATGGAAATTAGTGAGCCCTGTTCCATACCTGGAAAAGGCATGGAAACTGAGCAAAATTGAAAATTAACATGGAAATCTTGTGTTGTCCTGGAAAATTTGATAGGCTTTCTAAAACATTTAATAATTTAAGTTTATTCTCAAATGTAAGTAGTTGGCTTGGAACTGTCTGGCTGTTCTAAATGTGGCTTTATCAATGTTGGTTGGCAAGCACATGGTTCATTGTTGCAAACAAACATTGATGTGCTTGCTAGCTAGCTAGCGCTTGGAATGTGTTGCTAACGGTAACGGCCTATAGCGCTAATACTTCCTGATATCCGCGAGTGGGGGGCGCAAGTTAAAACGGTCACATCTCAGCGTAGGAACGTTGGATTTACTCAGGAAGTGGTAGAAGTTTGACTGGCGGTCAATGCAAATGTGTGATCTTTGCTACTTTAATAGATGATGCATTTGCCAAGTGATCAGTATTTAGCCTGTATGGTATATATAGTATATGTATGTGGATATATATACTGTATATATATATATTTATATGAAGATGTTATAGCTAGCTAGCTATGATTTATTATCAAAATAATGAACAGCAAGCTAGATCCAAAACTAGGGCCGGTGGAGGAGGGCAAGTGTCACATTGGACAGACTACCAAAACAGAAAAATAAAGTATCTTAACTACAGCAAGTGATAGATGTCAGAAATACATTATCTGGAGATTCAATAAGGTAGTTGTATATGTCAGGATATGGGTTAGGGTTATGACATCTCAGGCCGTCGGGTCGTTCAGCCACATAGATGGAGGCAGACTGAAAGGACACACATCAAAATAATTTCATGATTTTTAAAATATATAACGACGTAGATCATTGATCGGCAACGACACTATATAGTTGTTTGCCTGACTGGCCATCGGATTTGGGCTCCTAATAGCTAAAAATCAATACTGTTTTCTTATTTTAACGTATAAAAGTAGCAAAGACCATAAATTTGCATTGACCGCAAGTCAAACTTCTAACAATTCTACCACCCAAAAGGGGGCGTGATCGTTCTGATGACAGGGAGATGACGTATGACTGCTCTGATGAATTGGAATCACCACCATCACCTATACGTTTTAGGGAACCAAGTTTTTCAGCCCAGTGGTGTTCTAGGCTGGAAATTAGTTCTAGTTTAATACATCTACACTGAGCTATCAAAACACTGGTTAGACAGCTAACTATCTCTAAGCATTTAAGAGCTCATCGCACATCTAGACGGCACATCTTTTAAATCAAGTAAGTAGTCAGGTGTCCTCTGGGGGTGGGGGTGGGCCGGTGTGGTGGACGGGCAGGGGCGGAAAGTTTTAACGGTCTAGATATCATCACAAAACATGGTACCTGGAAAATCAAGAGGTGGTATGGAAAATTATTTCAAGGCAAGCGTGGCAACCCTGATGTCCCTCCCGCCACAAACCTCCAACCCACCCGCCCAATCACAGCCCCCCGCCCCCCACCCACTCGCAGCCCCCCGCCTTCCACCCCCCACCCTATCACAGCCCCCCGCCCACCACCCCCCACCCAATCACAGCCCCCCCCCCCCCCCCACCAATCACAGCCCCCCCCCCCCCCCCCTACAGGACCCTATGGAAGGAGCAAATCGATTAGCCTATAGTAGTGTCTTGAGGATGGTTATAGTTTGGTCCCAGCATGAAACATTGTCCGAAATTGCATGATGCCTGTTGTCTATCCAGTGTTCCATGCTGGCTATGTCTATGTAGTCTAATATCCACCTCTGCGTGGTCAAGAAATGGGGTGACTTCCACTTGCAAGCTATAAGCCTTTTGGCTGCTGTAAGGCCGGCCAGCCAGATGCGTCTTTGTTTGATGTTTAAATCTAGGTTTGAACTGTCATTTAACAATAAGACTACTGGTGAGTGTGGAATGTGTTTGGACAGGATCAGGGACAATGCATCACAAACTGTCCTCCAGAAATCAGCCACTCCCGGGCATTCCCATACCATATGAAAAAAGGTGCCAACTGTATTTCGGGTGCAAAGAGTACAGTTAGGTGAAGGTATGGTCTTTATTTTATGTAGCAAATATGGAGTGAAGTACGTCCTATGAGTAAAATTGAAATGGATAACCTGGTGGTTGGGATTTCTGGAGGAAAGGGATATGTTTTGCCAAATTAATTGCCAATTTAAGTTATTGTGTGATAGTGTCTTTCCATACTCTGTCAATGTGTAATGGTTTTAAAGAAGCCTTAACCAGGATGGAGTAAAGAGCTGAGACCTGACCCCTGGGTCTGGTGAATGCTATGTGAAATGGATGCATGTCTAATGAGCTATTCCAGGGTACCCCGTATGTGCGCATAGCTGTACGTAATTGAAGGTAGAAAAAAAAGGACGTACCCGGTAAATTAAAGTTTCTCTGAATGTCTTGGAATGAGCGGAGACCCTCAGCCCCAAATAAATCTGAGAATGTGTGAACTCCCTTGTCACTCCACTGGGGAAATGAGATTGGACGCCCTCCCAACTGGAGAATTGAATTTTTAAATATAGGCGAATGGAGGTACCAGTTGGTTGAGATTTTGCTAAACTTTTCTGCGCTTCGCCAAACTGTGATTAATTCAGTGATGATGGAGCCGAATTTCAATTTGGACTGTTTAATAGAAATGTTAGAGTATATGACATCTTCGAACCTATGAGGATGGACAATGTTTTCCTCTAAGGGGCGCCAAGATACACGAGCGGCCGGATCAAACCATGTGGAGAGAGGACGCAGCACAAAGGACCAATAATACCATTCGAAGTTTGGTAGCCCCAATCCCCCTTAGTTTTTTAACTTCTGGAGGGTTGAGAATTTGAGTCTGGGCTTCTTCCCCCTCCATATAAAATGAGAAGAGATATAGTGTAGTTTCTTCCAATAACCACTTGGTGGGGCTAGAGAGAGCATGGAACTAAAAAAGTTTATTCGTGGAAGAATATTCATTTTAATAACTGAGATACGGGAATGAAATGTGAGGGGTGAAGTTTTCCACCTTTGTAGATCAGATTCTACCTCCTTCAGCACATTCTAATAATTAATTGATACTGTGTTTGAAATTGAGGGGTAGATAGTGATACCTAGATATTTAATATTCTGGACCATTGGGATGTTTAGTGAGATATCTAACTGTCTAGCTGAGGCATTCAGTGGCAATAGAGCTGATTTTCCCCAGTTAATTTTGTAACCCGAAATTCGGCTAAAATTATTAAAGATGTTTAGAAGGTGAGGAAGTGACTGAGGGATATTCTGAATAAAAAGAAGGATATCATCAGCATACAGAGATATGTGATGTTTGGTGTTCTGGACCGTAATAGGATCATGGGTGACTGACTGGCGAACGGCCTGGGCCACAGGTTCAAGAGATAGGACAAACAGCAGAGGTGGAAGCTTTCAAACTCAAACAACTTAATTAAAAATACAATGTGCCCTATTACAGAAGAGGCTATAAGTGCAGTGCATGGCCCTGATCATGCAAACTTTGTGTTGTAGGACATTGGATGCATGTTGAATAAGCTCACTGACTGGCTCCCGCTCATGAATAATGTTAATATTCATTAGCCTACCCCTCCATGTTTATCTGGGCACTGTCACAAACCCCTAATTGATAACAAATGTTAACCAAAATCCAATGCAAGTCAACCATAACCCTAAATTAGCATGTTCAGCAATTTCATGTCCAAATCATAAATAATTATCTGAAAAGACTCAATTACCTGATTTAAATTACGTAAGCTTAACATGCAAACTAATTTAGGGTCCATTGACTTGCACTGGGTTTTGGTAAGAAATATTTTTGATGACAATTGGTTGTTAGTGACAGTAGCAGAACCAAAGTGTTGAAGTCTGTCCTTGTCCATAGACTTCTTTCAGCGTAAGGAACCAAATATGTGACTTTTGTAATATGGCTGAACTATCCCTTTAAGGTAAGGATTAGGTTCAGGTTGGGGTCATGCATTAACTTAGAGTGGTTAGGGTTAGGATAAGAGTCAGGCTTTGGTAATGGTAAGTGGTATGAGGAAGATATTAGCTACTACTTAGTAACTACTATTGTGTGCAGGCTCACGTACCCTATAAGTGACTGGCTTGAATATTATTCTATAGTGGTATAGTACTATAGTAGTAAAGGCTGTAGATGCAGGTTACTCACTGCTGCCAGTGACCTTCAGGCTTCCTATCATGGTCTTGGTCTCAGCGTTGGTGTAGATGTAATCACAGAACTCCTTGGCCTGCTCCACAAAACTGGGATCCAGGTCAGCATCGGTCATCTCCTCCATCTTTTGCAACGTCTTTGAGTTGCCTGGACGCTCGAACACGAAGCACTTCCTTACCGGGAAGAATCTCCTCAGACACAACCGAGGGCGGTTCTTTATCTCAATCGCCTCAAACGTTCCTTCTGAAAACAGCAAAGTAAAGAAATAGTTCACCCAAATTACAAAGTCATATAGGCCTACTTGGTTCCTTACCAACAGTTGGCATTTTAACCAAAACAATGGAAGTCGATGGTACCTAAATTGGCATGTTTAAAATGCATTCAATCAATTGAGCCGAATAGACTCAATGACTTGATTTAAATGATTTGAGATGATTCAGGCATGACATTTCAAGCATGCTAATTTCGGTACCATTGGTTTTTGGTTAACACTTGCTCACTGTTAGTGGTCAGAGACAGTGCCCAAATGAACAAAACCAATGTGCGGATTGAAATCTGTCCTTGTCCATAGTCTTTCTAGGGTAAATAACCAAATAGAGCAATAGAGAAAAGAGTGATTTTTAGTTCATGTTAAATGTCCTATAAGAAAGTTAAGTAACTGCTATTTTATTCATGTAAATATATTTGAGATTGATCAAACAACACAGTTGAATAATTAATTCAGGTTGTTGTTGTAATCCTGACATTACTATTCACCCTCTTTGGTGTATCGTGTTTAACCTGCTGAACATGAACAAATTAGAGTGCTGAAACACTAACAGGTAGCTTTGGAGTTTTGAACAGGGGTCAGTTTGACCCCTAGCTGCAAAGCAGAGATTACAATTACAATTGTAAAATCAATGCAGGTCAATCTTCTCTGCAAATGAAATTTGTTAATCACTTTGCTGATCTAGAACAGGAGTACTTAGAACTACTTTCACCCCTGTCTGCAAGTCATGATCTAGCCTCTCATTCTGACCGCCATCCAGTTTGAGTGAGTTCTCCAGGTACTCATCCGCCTTGATGGATTCTCCGCCAATCTCTAGTTTCAGGTAGAAATCTCTGATGGTCCAGACGAAGGAAGGGAATGCTTTCATGAACTCATTAGACTTGGCCTCCTTGGCCTCCTCTCCCTTTGCCTTACTCTTCACCTGAATGTGCTCCGTCAAATGAGTCACATAGCTGTAGGGAGCGCTGTTCAGGATTTAAACTGTCCTCAAATTAAATAAAGCACACACACACACACAGGTACTGTACATGTACACACACTAGAGGTAGCATTCACTAGGACATCTGTGTCCTCTTGATATTTCATACAATTAATCCATCAATTGTTTTCATGAAATTGCTTGAAATTGAAAGAGATGCTATTATTATTATTATTATTATTATATCGAGGGCCGAAGAACATAACCTCCTATCTGAAAAATTCTGTAAGATTTTAAATTTGTTTCTTTAATTTAATTTAATTTTTATTTTAATTTTAATTTTAAGATTTTAAACATTTTTGCTGATAGGAGGTTATGTTCTTCGGCCCTCGATATGCTATCAGCCCAATAGAGCTCTCAGGTCTCCTGACGCTGGCTTTCTCTGTACAAAAGAAGAGATATAGTGAGGCTGCGTTCTCATTTTATGCATCCAAATTGTGGAATGCACTGCCAGGTTACATTAGGGATGCAACCTCAGCACATATGTTCAAGTCAAGACTGAAAACCCACCTAGCAGTGACTACATCTCCGGTGAATTCACCCCGGAGGAGTTCGCTGCTGCCCTCCAGCATCTAAAGCCAGGGAAAGCTCCGGGGCCTGACTCCATCTGCCTGGAGCTTATTCTCCATGCCGCACCCGCCTTGAAGTCCTGGCTGAGAGCGTTCCTCACTTCCTGTTTGCGCCAACTCAAGATCCCCAAAATCTGGCGAAGAGCCCTAGTTGTTGCGATCCCTAAACCGAATAAGCCTGAAGGGGACCCTAAGAGTTACCGTCCCATCTCTCTGTTATGCATCCCCTTCAAGATCCTCGAGCGCCTCATCTACGCCCGCATCGAACCAATTGTCGACCCGCTGCTCCCACGTGAGCAGGCCGGGTTCCGACGCGGGAGGTCGACCGTAGATCAAGTCACCCTTATAACTCAAGACATCGAGGATTGCTTTTCGGCAAAAAAGAAGGCCGGGGCCGTCTTTATAGACCTGACGGCTGCCTACGATACCGTATGGCATCGCGGCCTCACCTGCAAGCTGCTCCGCCTGCTGACGGACAGGCACATGGTCAGAATGATCATGGAGCTCATCCGTAACCGCAGCTTTACCCTTACCACCGGTTGCGGACAGCTAAGCAGGCTTCGACGCCTTAAGAACGGCGTCCCTCAGGGATCGGTCCTGGCCCCCCTCCTCTATAATATATACACCTATGACCTGCCCAACACACTCTCGCGGAAGTACGCCTACGCAGACGACCTCGCAGTGGTGTACTTTGCTGGAAATTGGCAGTCTGTGGAGGGGATTCTGAGCCAGGACATGCAGACACTAGTGGCATACTTCCGGAAATGGAGATTGAAGCTTAGCGAGGCAAAGACGGTGTCGGCTGCCTTCCACCTTAACAGGGAGGCTAAACGTGAGCTTAGAGTACACCTAGATGGAACTCCCCTGCCATGTTCCGCTGAGCCAATCTATCTCGGCGTGACATTGGACAGGACGCTCACGTTTCGTCGACACCTCGAGTCACTGCGCAAGAAGTTAACAGCTCGTGTGGCGTTGATGAGGCGACTGGTTGGCTCGGGCTGGGGCGCCGGTGCAAGGACCTTGCGCACGGCAGCCCTAGCCCTCGTTTATTCAACTAGTGAATACTGCGCCCCAGTATGGTGTCGCAGTGCCCACACCCGCCTCATCGACTCGCCTATAAACGAAGCCTTGCGCATTGTGACAGGATGCCTGCGTCCTACCCCCGTGGACAACCTTCCCATCCTAGCAGGCATCCAGCCCGCAGGCCTCCGCCGCATGGGAGCCACAGCACGTCTCGCCTGCCAGGCCGTGGAGCTTAATAACCATCTGCTCCATGATAGGCTCACTATAACAGCGGAGCCCTCCCGGCGTCTCAAGTCGAGACACCCATTTGTGCCTGCCGCACAGGATCTCAGGCAGCAATGCAGAGATCTTAACATCGGGCAGGATGGGCGGATTATATGTGGCGCGCGGAGTGGGAGGCAAACACCTCCAAACTCCGCGACCACATCCCAGTCGCCGGCCCTGAGCCCCTCGGGATGGACTTGCCAAGGCTATCCTGGGTGAGGCTCAATCGTCTCCGGACCGGCGTCGGGCGTTTCCGCTCATCAATGCACAGATGGGGCTTGGCCCCAAATGCGTCATGCGAGTGTGGCGCAGAGGACCAAACCGCAGACCATGTTATCCTGGATTGCCCGGTGTACCACCCACCCAACGGGATGCATGGTCTGTCGGTATTAGATGACGAGACGATGACGTGGCTTCTGGAGGGGTGTCCAGAAATATAGCCCGGGTGAGCCCCTCAACCAGGTCTCGGGGTGGTAAAAGGGTAGCCCCTCGGCCCGAGCCTGGTGGAGTGGAGAGAAAAACAACTACCCATACGCCGAAGAAGAAAACCCATCTTTTTAATATTGCCTATAATTCAATTCTGATTATATAATGATTAAAGCACTTTGAGCTGCAACATTTGCAGGAAAAGTGCTATACAAAAAAAAAGTTTTTATTATTATTACTGTCGCTAATTATTTATATATACAATTCTGGCTTACGTGTTGATTACATGGTTTATATCATAATGTCAATCCATTTATTTTCTCGTTTCCCAGTCCTCAGTTGAAGGCCAACAAACCTTTGCAAAATAGGAGGTGTGTCACAATCAGGTCATTTCTTGACAGGGACCTGTTTTTGCTTGCGACAATGCTCATTTTAGAACTAGTGACTGAAAATATACTAAAATCCTGTAGCAGCACTTTAATTGTGCACACACACACTCCAAATGATACGTAAGGGGGCGCTGTTCAGGAGGAAAACTGTTTCCAGATGAACAACATACACTAGTACACTTATGCAAACAGTAGGGATATCAAATGTTAATCAATCAGTTGATAATAATAATAATAATAACTTTATTTGTATAGCGCTTTTCCTGCAAACGTTGCAGCTCAAAGTGCTTTAATCATTATATAATCTTAATTTAATTATTTAGTAATTTAAAGGCAATATTAAAAAGATGGGTTTTTAGTCTTGACTTGAACATATTTGTTGAGGTTGCATCCCTAATGTAAACTGGCAGTGCATTCCACAATTTGGGTGCATAAAATGAGAACGCAGCCTCACCAAACCTCTTCTTTTGTACATGTGGTACACAGAGAAAACCAGCGTCAGAAGACCTGAGAGCTCTATTTGGCTGATATGCTAGCAGAAGACCTGAGACCTCTGTTGGGCTGATATGCTAGCAGAAGACCTGAGACCTCTGTTGGGCTGATATGCTAGCAGAAGACCTGAGACCTCTGTTGGGCTGATATGCTAGCAAAAGGTCTTTCAAATATTCTGGTGCTGTGCCAGTTACATTATACTATGATAGTATGATACAACGAATACCACCTTGGGCTGTATATAGCCTCTATATATTTTGTTAGACAAAATAGCCTCTATATATTTTGTTAGACACAGTATTTAATCCATCAGTTGATACATTTTCTGAAAAGTAATGATGGTTGACTAATGAAATTGCTTAATCATGCTTGCCTTAACACATACACAAACACACACACCAAAGGATACTTTAAGTTTTCTAGGGCCTGATTGTCAATAGTCCCCATACTGTTGTACACCAGGACGCTACTCAGTAACACGGCCAGGGAGAAGATCCAGGTGTCGTTCTTGGCATTTCCCTGAAACACACACCAATGTGTTTGGGAAGTAATTATATATACCGTTGTTTTGCTCATCAGTGTACATGTTGCTGCTATTGGGTGGTTTTGAAATTGGTTGTGTTTCTGGAGGTTTTATAGGATGTTTTGCAGTGTGCTGACCCTACCTTCTCAACATCCCCCAGTCCCTCAGTGTCCAGCAGCACCAGTGTGTCCAGGTTTAGAGGGGTGAGGCACACACCACATCCAGATACCTTTAGTCTTAGACTCTATGGTGCTTCCCAGGGCAAAATCTAAACAGAGACAAATAAGTAAGTAAGTCTAAGAAAATCTAGAAAACATTATTATTATTTTTTAAACAGTTGGCCGACAATGTCTAGTTAGACGATCTTACATTTTTTCCTTGAAGCTAGTTTGTTCATGAGGTAGGATGTGCCGGTGCGATACAGCCCGACCACCGCCACAACCACAACAGGCTGCTGGATCTGCTTCAGGATCGTCACAGAGTCAGACACGACTTGGAGGTTTCCCTCAGGGTCGTTCTCAATCAGACACACTGGTTTCTTCATCCTCACTGTAGAATCTGCCATTATCATGGCCAGCAAAATCACCACAAACACATGACTACAAGACAGATCTGACTACTGATAACTACAAACAAGTGAGTTAGTTAGATCGTATACAAATGCAACATTTCATGACCAGCAGTTACTTCAATAGAGGTTCTAAACCCAATTACTACCAAGTTACGTTGACTTCATAATCTGTCATAATTCACACAAATGTTGAGTGCATATACAAATATAGAGTGCAGATACATTTTGATTCTCCTTATGACAAAATGAACATAAAGCTAGTATTTGGTCAAATCAGAATGTTCCAATAGAGGTAAGAATGTAGTCGAGTACACATGCAGAGACCTACCTTGAGATCAGATTATTTCAGTCAAGAAGGTTGAATGAAATGTTAGAGCCGTTTAGAGTTAGAGACTGCTTCTGACAGTCTAGACCAGATTCAGATGAATTAAGCACCTCTGAGTCTTATTGAGAGCAAAGAGACCTTTCTTGTCCCGGAATGTACAGTCAAATTTTGTGAAAAACTTGACTCTAATACTTCTAAATAATAACAAAAAACTGTAGGGCGGTCAACTCCTCCAGAAATGAGTTAACAGAGTCTTCACCTACAAGCAAGTTTGTTTAATCTCAACGAGACGTCCTTGATATAACTTCTAAGATAAAACGATTCGGTCAAATACTACATCAGCAAGCAATAGCATTTCATTCCATGGAAAGGGGTCCTATCTAGTTTCACCTCTGCAGGCGAGTATCAGCTAGGCGTCAATAGGTTAACTGCAGAAGCTTCACCAGACAAGAGCCCAGTTTCGCCTTGGTACATAGTCTTTATTTGATTTGACAGGGATGGGCTGTCCCTCCTCCCCCTATCTGGTAATTTTTAACTGTAAGCAATAAAACTGTTGCAACTGTCACCATTTGATTTCTAAACAAGTGTTCTAGTTTGGCATGTGGCCTTCAACTCCTTTCTGTGTGTGTGCGAGAATACTGTGTGTTATCTTCTTCTTCTGGCCCCCCGCCGTTGTCATGGTGACAGTGGCTGCTGCACACTCTGTCTGCAACTGTATGAGCACCTGTGTGAGCAGCCTAGTCTGGCGCAACGTTAGACATTCTGTTATGTTTTTAAGAAACAGGTAAGCATATGCACACAGTTATGTTTTTAAGAAACAGGTAAGCATATGCACACAGTTATGTTTTTAGGATGTACAGACATTTTTATACAGTTACTTTGGGTGTATTCTACGTGCGTTCTAAAGCACTAATTGGCCAGTTATTTGATCTTCAAACCCATTCCCTCATGACTAGGTCAGTGTGTTCTTATCAGAATAGCTTGTGGAAACATAACTGTTGCCAGGTCCACAGAGTCCCATGACTTGGGATTCGATTAACAAGTTAAAATACAGTATAGAAGAATAGACTTATCATTAATCATTAGTTATGATAGTATACAATGAGTATAGGAGAATAGAATATCATAACAGCAGGTGCAAAATGGTTGTTAGCACATAGGCAAAAATAAGTAATTTACAGGCGGTTTGAATGATAATACTTTCTTTTAGTCAGGCGCTTTTCTTCTTCATGTCACTCAAAAACAGAACCTCTCTTTTGGCTTTGCGTGACCTTCCCATTTTTTCTCAACTGACCTCAGTCACATATTATTTAAATGAGCACATAGTACATGAGTTATCACTTCTAGTTATTTTAATACAAATCCCCAACAAAACCAGAGCTGTTGATGATCACCAGACACCCTCTATAGTACAGACCATGCAGGGCCTGAGTTAGTTCACGAAGCAACTCCTTAGGCACTTAAATATAATCTCTTATCAGAGCTGCCAAGTGTTCAATAAAGATAAAGCAGCTTTATGTTCAATAAAGATAAAGACAAAAGAGAAAGTGTTTTTTAAGTTTCATTTTTAGATGGTCTCATTTCCCAGAAATGGCCTGATGTGCTGGAAAAGTGCTGACTTGGATATCCTGACTAAACCTTGGAGGAACAGAGAGGTCCGTACACTGCTGAAGTAGGTACGCAACAAGTCAGCACTTTTCCAGCACATCAGGCCATTTCTGCCCTGCTAGCCCATTGATACCAGCAGTCCCTGATTATACTAGTTAGCTAGCTAGCTATAGCAAGAGTGCATAGCTGCTGGATACAAATTAACTGGGCTCTAATAACCTATATTTGGACCAAAATTGCCTTCATCTCATATATTTGAAATATCAGGTGTAGTGCTGAGGCACAAATGTGTACATTTCAAGCCTGCAAACTGCGACACTTTAAATGAATGTGCAATAACACTATGTGCAATATGACAACCCTAGTCGTTTTATCTGTACAGTATAGTATAGTGGATAGTGTACATAGCCTTTATTTATGTAAACCAGCTCCTTTCCCTTCTTGTTTTTTTTCTTACCTAGCACCAGGGGAGCCACCCCTCCCAAATGTCGTTGTTTGGTACCTGTACTATATCAATGACAATAAAGACCATTCATTCATTCATTTAACTGAAATTACACTGACAGTGCACTGTAAGTTAACTTTACTTGAAGT
Source organism: Nansenia antarctica (assembly GCF_963989245.1). Taxonomy (NCBI): domain Eukaryota; kingdom Metazoa; phylum Chordata; class Actinopteri; order Argentiniformes; family Microstomatidae; genus Nansenia; species Nansenia antarctica. Next base: position 20,282,259 of record NC_137678.1, read on the forward strand.
TGTTAATTAGCTATAGCGAGCTAACTAGATCATCCACACAGTGATTAGCTTGTGCTAAACCACACAATGTTGGCTAGGCAGCCTCCATGTTATGGGCCCCAAAAGAAGGTCTGTGAATGAATACCTTTCTTGTTTTAAAAACGTTGTGACTAGCTGTCGCCCTTTTTTGTCACTTTCCTGACTTTGGCTTTGCCTTTGCCTTTGACGACATCGTAACATCAAGTGTTAACATGTCATTTTCTGAAGTTTTAATATGTTTTCAGGCGAGAAAGTAACCACATTATTCCCAAAATGTGTCCAGTTTACCAAAATAACCCGTTTATATTTATATATCTGATCTGACAATTTTTTCCGTCTTCTGTTCCTACCTATATTACGGCTGCGTTCGTAAATTCGCCCTGGAAATCTGATCAGCACTCATGGAATGCCTCTTGTCCAATCAAATTACCTGGTCCCTTTATGACGTTGAACCCAGTGTGCGGGTTCATACTGGGTTCACACTGGGCACAGTACTGCGCTCTCAGAGCGAATTTACGAACGCACCCTGCGTTGCTTACATACCTTCACTTACGGAGTTCGACAGAAACTGTTCCTAACTGTAGTATATTTTACTTAAACACACACATGCATAGATAGACTGTATATGGTATGGGCCTGTATGCTATGAAGGGATGTCTCCTGACAAAGGGAGTTTATGACACCTTGTAAACACATCCTTTGTCTCAAGGGCCATATGTTTTTGCCTCAGGAAGTGCTGTCCTTATATGGGCATTTTAGGATGACTTCCTGTGAATCTGCCCTGAACTTTAACCTGGAATGACTTTTAGGCCAGGTGACATCATTTTAGGGTCTCCTACTTTTCACACTTCAAGCATCCATACAGTGACCGTGATAGGACCATTGTTCTGACCTGGGGTCAGCTGACAGCAGCCTCCTCCGGACCCTGCAGGAACCTGAACCTGGGTCTCCTCACCCCTGGGGACTTCTGGAGGATGTTAACATAATATGTCATTATGTTCATATTATGGAACCACACCAACATGAAACTACTCTCAATAATTTAACTGCTTTTTGCTGCAACTCATTTCAAAATAGTAGAAAATACCACTGCTCACCTGAGGTGCTGGAGCTGAAGAGTATCAAATAGAGTGGAAAAAAGCAGCATCCGCGCACTCAAATCTGTGTAAAGATCATTCTTTTTTGGGCCTTCTTCAGGCATAAAGCAGTGACAAGCGAATGCAGTTAGTACAAAGGGTTCAAACAGCATCACTTGATCAGTGAATGCACAACACCTCTGTCAAATATTTAATCTAGTGGCTAGACATCAAGGAAATTGTAGTCCTAGATTTAGTGGCCTACAAAAGCCACATACACAAGTGTTCACTGAGACAAGAAACACCAAAATACATCAAATATTTACAATATATATATATATACATAACAGGACAAAAAACAATAGACATTCTCTATAGTTTTTTGTACTGCAACTCATTTGACTGCATGTTCTCTGTGATTCTAAGCCGCGACTGGTGAAAGTCGCATGAGATGCAGTGAAGTAAAGCACAACAATCGTCTTTGACCCCTGGGTACAATCTCAATGAGATGCAGAGAAATCAAAAGACATGTTCTGCAAGACTGTAATAGATTTATGAGAGAACTGGCTATTTCTGTAACAATGGCGCCCTCCTGTGGACTAAAAGTACAACTACCTTCTTTGACACTCATCTACACGTGAACGTGCAAAACGGAGCCACAGGGGTGAATTGGGTTTGGGCCTTAGTGGTGAAGAACAAATGCAATAACTCCTGCTTTTGCTTCACAATTGAGTGTTCAAAGTAATACAAACAAGACTGAACATTTAACTTTTAATACACAAGTTAAAATACAATAATAGTTAAAATACAATAAAAAAATGACAATACAATCAGAACTTAAAAGACATTAACCAATAAACTCAACAAGTGACTTAAGTGCCTGGCAGTTCTTCACCACCTCTGGAACAGAAGACAAAGTCTGTAGAAGAAAGAAAGAGATACAAAACAATCAATAACTTACTCACATGTATCAATCCCATATCCCAATACTGCACACACAGAATACCATTGATACCAACATAGAATCACATCATTCTACAATGAAATGGGTATGACCAAACCCCTGGCTCTGTTCCAGGCTTTCTGACCTTTCTGACTGTCTCAATCATGTTATCCAGGACTCGGAGCTCACTCTCCTGTTTCCTCTGGTTGGTTTCATGGAAAGTAAGTAAATTTTATTTATAAAGCACCTTTCAAAACGAAGTTAAGTGCTGTACAGTGGACATCACATAAAAACAATCAGGTAAAAACAAGTTCACATAGGGCACATAAGGGCATAAGAGCAATAAAACAACAAGAGATAAAACAAAACAATGACCTATAGAAGTGGGTCAGGTGAAAATATCATAGAATAAAGTGCAAACAAAACAGGTGTGTTTTTAACAAGTTCTTAAAACAATTAACAGATCGAGCATTCTTTATCGACACTGGGAGGGCGTTCCACAGTGTGGGAGCCACTACTACAAAAGCTCGGTCACCCTTGGTTCTGAGGTTGGTCGAGGGTATGACCAGGAGGCCCTTGTCCGAGGACCTGAGAGATCTCACATTGGGCTTTGCCTGTAATAATTCCGAGATATAGAGAGGGGCCAGCCCGTGTAATGCCTTATAAGTTATTAAAAGGATTTTAAAATCAATTCTGGATTTAACGGGTAGCCAGTGAAGAGCGGCCAAAACCGGGGTTATGAGCTCTGCGATGTGTGTTAGTGAGAATTCTGGCAGCTGTGTTTTGTACTAATTGTAGTCGGTTAATAGAAGAGCGGCTGAGGATAGAGTAGAGTCCGTTACAGTAGTCTAGACGTGAGGAGATAAATGCGTGCATAATTTTTTCGAGGTCTTGAGAAGTAAGGATTGGTTTGATTTTTGCGAAGATGGTAGAAACATGACTGTGTGACCTTTTTTACATGGTATTCAAAATTCAAGTGGCTATCAAAAAAGACTCCCAAATTTTTGGCGGTGTTACTTACATTGGATGCCAATGAACCGAGGGACCGCCGAATTTCATTCGAGGTACTCTCAGGGCCTATAACTAGTATCTCAGTTTTATCTGCATTTAACTGTAGGAAGTTTTGTGCCACCCAATTATTTATTCCAGCAATACAGTCATATAAGATGGTGAGTTTGCTGAGATCACTTGGTTTAAAAGAAACATACAATTGCGTATCATCTGCATAACAGTGATAGGAGATGCCATCAAAACTATTAATAAGAGCACCAAGGGGTAACATGTAGAGGGAGAACAGGATTGGACCAAGGATTGAACCCTGGGGGACCCCACAGGCCAAGGGAGATGTGGAGGAGACATAGCTGTCGATAGCGACAGCCACACTTCTCCCTGACAGTACGAAAACCATTTCAGAGCTACCCCATCTAAACCCACCCACTGTTGGAGCCTATTTAAAAGGATGTCGTGGTCAATAGTGTCAAATGCTGCGCTTAAGTCAAGCAGCAGCAGCACTGAGCACTCTCCGACATCAGCCCTCATAATGATGTCACTCGACACTCTAAGAAGTGCAGTCTCGGTGCTGTGCTTCTGACGGAAGCCAGACTGAAATGTATCAAACAACTTGTTATTGTCAAGAAATTGTAAAAGTTGGTTACAAACAACTTTTTCCAGGACCTTCGAAATGAATGGGAGTTTGGAGATTGGCCGGTAATTACTGTGGACTAGGGGATCAAGGCCTGTTTTTTTCAGGAGAGGTTGGATGATGGCATGTTTGAAATGATCAGGCACACACCCAGAGGATATGGAACTGTTAATAATAGACAAAATGTAGGGACTGAGGCTATTGAAGACAGCTTTTAAAAGTGAGGTTGGGATGGTGTCAACAGGACTAGAGGAGGGGTTCATGAGTGAGATAATTGGGGTAAGATCATCTAAGGAGATAATGTTGAACTGGCGTAGCGAGGGAGCTGGAGGAGGCTGGTCGACAATGATGATGTTTGGAGGTGTTATCTTGGATCTTATATTGTTAACTTTATCTAGAAAAAATGATAAGAATAGTTCACAGTCATTATCAGAGTAGACAGGAACTGGGGGAGGAGGTGGATTAACCAGGGTGTTTAACTGCAAAAAGAGCTTTAGGCTTATTCTTATTAAGGTGGATCAGGTTGGAGAAATATATGGTTCTTGCATCCTCAACTTTTAGGTTGAAAGAGGTGAGGAGTTCCTTCATGTGAATGTAGTGAACTGTCCCCTTTGTCTTCTTCCACCGCCGCTCAACTATTCTGCACTCTCTTTTTAGGTTGCGGATGTCATCATTTATCCATGGGGATGAGTTAGCTGCACTGAGACATTTCTTTTTTGTTCTGAGGGGGGCAACTATTTCTAGGGCAGACAAACAGAGGTGATTAAAATGGTGGACCAGGCCATTTGTGTCAGTTGACACTGTCACATCATTACTGAGGTCTGCGAAGGCAGAGGAAAATTTGAGAGCAGAGGAGCTGTTGAGTGTACGGGAGCTGACTGACCGTTTGCTTGGTAGGGACTCAGCAATAAAATCAATATTAAAAGTAATATATTTGTGGTCAGAAATAAAAAACTCACCTATACATAGCTTATTGATGTTCAAGCCCAGTGTAAAAATCAAATCCAGCGTGTGGCCCCGGTCATGGGTCGGTCCAGAAACATGCTGAGTCAAATTCAGTGATTGGGTAAAACTAATGAACTCATTCGCGAAGTTGTCAGAGGCATTATCAATATGCGCATTAAAATCTCCGGCCAGCACCAGGTTGTCGACTTTCATCACAACAGATGATAAAAACTCAGGAAATTCTGTTAAAAACTCACTTTTTGACTTTTCTGGTGGGCGATAACATAGCAAAGTAAAGAGAGGGTTAGCTGATCCTATTCTAAGCAGCAGTGCTTCAAAGTTCTAAAATTACCAATGTCTACAGAGCGGCAAGCAAACTTTTTGGAGAAGATAACGGCTAAACCACCTGCACGGCCAGACATCCTAGGAGAACTGATAACACTACATGCGGCAGGACAGAGCTTATTTATGGTGATGTTGTCATTGTTTTTCAGCCAGGTCTCTGTTAAAAATAGAAAATCAAGCTCATGGGATTTAAAAAAGTCCCTTATAATATAGGGCTTGTTGTTCACTGACCTTGCATTAATTAATGCCATCTTAAATGGTACAGACTTAGTCCGAGGAGCTGTAGGTAGACAAGGAATGTGAGTGAGGTTTGATGGAATGACTGTGCGAGGGGTGAAGTTGTTGAGTGAAAGGTGTCTGGTCCTAATAAGAACAGGGATGGTCAGAGGACAGGAAAGGGATATAGAGTTAGCATGACCCAATGGGAGATGCTTGTGATGAATGCAGTGTGAAGCTATGGTGGGATCATGCTGTGGTGCATGTCATTTACAGCTGAAAGCGATGTAATTAATAAATTGAATGATTAATAGCTTTGTGCCTTTTAGATTGAGGTGCAGGCCATCGGGTTTATACAGGTGGTTTCTGGTCCAGAACATGTCGAAATTGCTAATGAAATCTGCTGATGTGGCCTGACAGAAGGCTTTTAGGCATTCGTGCAGGCTCACAAGTCTACTAAAATGTTCAGGACTCTTTGAGGGGGCTGGGATGGGGCCAGAGAACACACAAGTTTTGCCCAGGCTTTGTACAGTGGTGGCTAATGACTCGAGATCTTCCTTGAGTTTAACCGAGAGTCTGTTCAGCACATCATTAGAGCCAACGTGAAAAATCAGGATATGATTGAAGTGATTTAGGTGTGCTGGGTACAGATCACAGCGACTCTGAGAAAGGTTCTTAACCAAACAAACAACAATAATCCAAATGACCTGGTTTGGACTGTTTTTGTGCAGTGCTATGCATCACACGACATGTGCTGTATAAACGTGGTGGTGTTGGTCTGTTGATCGTGGTACAGATGCTTACATGTCTCTTTGCTCTCTCCAGGAGCTTGCCACGTCCGTCTTGAACCTCACGCAGAGTCCTCTTCAGTTTCTCCACCTGTGGACGACACGGGAGTGACTCAGGACGTCTCTATGGGGAGCCATGATGTTTAGGGAAGCCTGTTTACTGTAGCCCTTTTAAGCATCAAAAAAATAAGCATCTAAAAAAAGTACATCAAATACAGGGACTGTCAGGGCATGGATAGATAAGAGTGTGTGTCAGAATCAGAATTGCTTTTCTTACATCAAAGTACGGGACATACAAACATATATGTAATATACATACACGTGTGAGTGTGTGTGTGTGTGTGTGTGTGTGTGTGGGGGGGGGGTGACCAGTGCAAAACGAAATATGAGGTGTTGTGCTGCATGAGCAGGCAGCTAACGGGCTGTGGGATTCCAGAGGAGCGCAGAGCCTGGAGGAGAGGGCGGAGGAGGAGCCCTACCTCCTTCAGGAGGCCGATCCTCTCGTCCAGGGACTGCATGCCGTTGGCCGACTGGCTGCTGGCTCGACACAGCTCCGCCCTCAGGGCCTGGGACTCCACCTGGGTTTGGTGGAGAGAACGACTGAGCTCGGCAACCTCTCTTCGCAGCTCCTGGAGACAGAGAGACAGAGACAGAGACACAGAGAGACAGAGACACAGAGAGACAGAGACAGAGACACAGAGACAGAGAGACAGAGACACCGAGACACAGAGACAGAGACACAGACACAGACACAGACACAGACACAGACGACACAGGCACACGTTACACCCCAGTATATCCTTATATCCTAAAGTTAAAGAAGAGAAACTATAAAAGTGACAGTATTCTAGTATCCTAATCCCTTACGACGTTGTCCGTCTTGTGCTTCTGGAGAAGCTCTCTGGCCTCGTTCACTTCACTGAACAGCCTCTTCAGCGTCTTGTTATCCTGGGGAAGCAACAGAGGGTCAAAAACTACCTCTCAGAACTCACACGTACCCATAACAACCCAAACCGCCAACTCTGACAACTCACACACTGAGGTGAGGTGAGGTGAGGGGTGAGTGTTACCGTTGAGCTCAGCGTGCAGGTTGTTGGTCAGCCCCCGGAGGGTGTGGTGCAGCAGGGTGGCGTCCGTGACGGCCTGGTCCAGCTGCTCTCCCAGGTCCAGCTGTGTGGAGCGAGCCCCGGCCCGCGAGGCCTCCAGCTCCGCCTGCAACTCCTCCCTCTCACACCTGAGACACACAGAGAGAGAGAGAGAGAGAGAGAGAGAGAGAGAGAGAGAGAGAGAGAGAGAGAGAGAGAGAGAGAGAGAGAGAGAGAGAGAGAGAGAGAGAGAGAGAGAGAGAGAGAGAGAGAGAGAGAGAGAGAGAGAGAGAGAGAGAGAGAGAGAGAGAGAGAGAGAGAGAGAGAGAGAGAGAGAGAGAGAGAGAGAGAGAGAGAGAGAAAGACACACACACACAGAGAGAGAGAGAAAGACACACACACACACACAGAAAGAGAGAGAAAGACACACACACACACAGAAAGAGAGAGACACACACACACAGAGAGAGAGAGAGAGCGAGAGAGAGACACACACATACAGAGAGAGAGAGGGACAGAAAGAGACACAGAGAGACAGAGAGAGAGAGAGAGAGAGAGAGACGCACACAAAAATATTAAAAAGCATATCCATCTGCACAATATTGGATGCTCCGAGTCCAACCCAGACCAGTTTCATTGGACATCCATTCGACCGTAGTAATAATAATAATAATAATAACTTTTATTTGTATAGCACTTTTCCTGCAAACGTTGCAGCTCAAAGTGCTCCAATCATTATATAAATCATCATTTAATTATTTAGTCATTTAAAGGCAATATTAAAAAGATGGGTTTTTAGTCTTGACTTGAACATAATGTGCTGAAGTTGCATCCCTAATGTAAACTGGCAGTGCATTACACAATCTGGGTGCATAAAATGAGAATGCAGCCTCACCAAATCTCTTATTTTGTACATGTGGTACACAGAGAAAACAAGCGTCAGAAGACCTGAGAGCTCTATTGGGCTGATATGCTCAGGGCTTAAAGTGGGAAAAAATCCTGTGCCTGAAACTTTTTCTTGGGGAGGGGGGTCACAGTTTGAGATATTGGGAGAGCGGGTACAGAAGACAGCTTCTTGTCTCAATGTTTAAATGCATTAATACTATTTTATAGTCAATACAAAATATATGTCTCAATGTTAAAATGCATTAATACTTTAAATGAATGTGCAACAATACTATGTGCAATATGACAACCCTTGTGTACATAAGGTTCAGATATAGGAAAAGTTAGGATATTTATAGCATAGCATAGAGTACAGCACAGTGTTTTATTGTATAGTATAGTAGTATAGTAGATAGTGTACATAGCCTTTATGTAAACCAGCTCTTTTCCCTTTTTTATTTTACCCTTGGCCCTCGTGTTTTTAGTCTTTTTCCAAGCACCAGGGGAGCCCCCCCTCCTAAATTTCGTTGTATGGTACCTGTACTGTATTACAGTTTTTCTCAATTGCTAAAACACATTTCACAAAACTTTCCTCCATTTTCCCAAAACTCTAAACACAACACACTTTTCTAAAGCTACATAAGCAAAATCACACCTTCTCTCTTCAAAACTCAAACTCAAACCCTACCCCTAATCCTAACCCTAACCTTACTGTAACCCTAGCACCTAACCCTAACCCTAGTTTTCCCACATGTATGATAGTCATGCATAAAAATAAATCTGCGCTCCCTGTCTAACGTTATATCTAACATTACATATTTTACATTACAGTAAGGCTGATTTTGCATGATAGTCATGCATTTTTAGATATCTATTTCCCCCCTTTAAATGGCATATGATGTCATGTTTACTAAAGTTCAGCCGCGAAGTTGTTGCACTGTTGTCCTATCGAGTTTTACGTAAATAAAGGTTTGAAAAATGTTACCGTATTCCCACATGTACCGTAACATGTACAATACTGTACTGTATCACAACTCAATGCAAACACTACAGAGGATCCATTACACACAACAATACTCACTGAAAACAATGTTCAGGGTGTGATGTTTTTTTATTTATTTATGGAACTATACCACACACACACACACACACACACACACACACACACACATACCACAATCATTTGCAACAAGTGTCTTAAATGTTGAGTCGTTATGTTTAATGAATGAAGCCAGGTGTGTTCATTGTGTTAAAATTTTGCTGACTGTGGCAAGCATTTTGCATCACATGAGCTTTAATTTGAGAATTTGACATTTTGAGCAGAGTTTTTTGCAACTTGTGTTTTAGCAAGACAAAATGTGTTTAGATTTATGAGAAAAGGAGGATTGTGTTTTGTGAATTGTGTCTTCATGTGAAATGTGTTTATGGTTTTGGCAAATGGGAGCTAGTTTTATTAAATGTGTTTAGAGAACTGGTCATTTGGTTTAGAGAATTGGCTTTTGTGTTTTAGCAATTGGGAAAAACTGTAATGACAATAAAGACCATTCATTCATTCATAATACTGTTTTATACTTAATAAAAAATAATAATAATACATGTCTTTAAAAGAACAAACTGATTACTTATTAAGCCACTATCACTTATATTCTCCTTCTTGGCACCACGTCCCATAAGGCTTCCCGTCACTACTCAGGGTTTTTCCTGGCTCAAAATGAGGCGGAGGCAAGCCCGGATTATCCATATATTGCATCGGGTGAACGCCCTGGGGCACCAGCCAATGGGGGGGCACCAAATTATTCGGACAATGAAGAGACCTTTAAAATATTTTGCACACATTTTTTAAATATAGGCTATATTTACTGGAAGTCATCCACACAGGTACAAAACTAACGGTTATATTTAGGCTATCGTGTATAAAAAGATAAATAATTGCGAGTTCGGTGTAAGTGCCCCCCCCCCCAGTCACAGACAAGTGCGCGATGACGCAGTGCCGCCAAACTATCAACGAAGAAATCAAAATGTACAGGCGACAACTGAGTGGCTCTGCCAAGCGAAAAATTAAGCAAGGCAAAGACTCCAGACATACGGCCACTCTTAAAAATGTCCCAAAAATTTGGATTTTTATTTTTATTTCACCTAGGCCTAAAATTAGCACTGAAGTTAACAGTGTGTGTGTGTGTGTGTGGGGGGGGGGGGGGTGCAGCAGAGCGAGCGAGGGAGCGAGCCCATTCACAGCCACACTGGAGCAAGTCTTGCTGAATGTGGAGTAAGAATGGTCCATGTCATGACCTGAATGTGTAGTAAGAATGGTTCATGTCATGACCTGAATGTGTAGTAAGAATGGTTCATGTCATGACCTGAATGTGTAGTAAGAATGGTTCATGTCATGACCTGGGGTTAGACTTGTCGAATTGCCGGGGACAAAGTTACGACAACGCCAGTAACATGTCTGGTAAATATAACGGCCTCCAGGCGCATCTTCAAAAAGCAAACCCCCTGATTCATTACGTGCCCTGTGCTGGACATTCCCTTAATCTTGTCGGTGTAAACAGCATTAATAGCTGTAAGGATGCGAGTGATTTCTTTGACCTACTTCAGTCATTGTATACGTTTTGTGCAGCATCCCCTCGCCGATGGAGCCGGATATTTAAAAAGAAGGATGTGAACATCAGCAGGACTCTAAAACCACTGTCCAGTACTAGATGGAGTTGTAGGACTGACTCTACCAAAGCGTTGAGAGAGAACTATAGTGCAATAAGAGAGGCCTGATAATAATAAGATTCCCTGCTGGCAATTGAATCCGAGTTGGTCAAAGAAATGGACTTTGAGGATTTAGTAAACGACTTTGCCTGCGTAAAATCAAGAAAAAAGAAGTTCTGCTAAAGGTAAGGCTTACTTATGATTATTTTGGGCTAATATGACGCTGTGGCTGAGGTAAACTGTGTGATGCACAGGGCTATAGCCTACGTCTGATACAGCATCACGAAGGTGAGCAGAGCGGCAAAGAGAGAGGCGCTGTTTATTTCCATAATACCTGTAGTATGCTTCATTAATGCTGACAGAAAATATGTTCTTATTCTTATATGCCTGCAACAGTCGTTATTGGACTTGGTTGGTATTGAGCTTGTTTTATTGTAGTATACAGTATGTGTATTTTCCCCCTTTGTTATGGTTTAGCATGTAGTCTCAGGCCATTTATGATGGAAATAATTAGCCTATATATAGAAAGTCGTGTTGCATTGTGATGTGAGTTGCATTCAGATTTGAGCATCAGTGTAAAGGCTATACTACGGCATTAGGCCCAACTGTGATGAGCCTGTACTGTAGTTATATGCTCTTGTAAATCTATGGGTTTTGTAACCATAGTAAATATCACACTTTCACTTGCAAAGTAGGAGGGTGTGTGTGTTGGGGGGGGGGGGGCACACATCAAGTCTGGTCACCCTAGGGGGTTAATCCGGGCCTGGGCGGAGGTGGTACCAGTGGTGTTTGACATCGGGGGGGACCCATGAAGCAGGGCTGTCTGGGGGTCCTTAAACGAGCATCAAACACTTAATTTCTTGCATTCTGATGAATTGATATGCACCAATTTGTGCCCTTTCGCCATCAATTTATGGTGGAAATGTCATTATATATGTAAAGGAAAAAACAATATTCAGGCACCAGATGGCCATTCAAAATATAATGTAATATAATGCAATATAAGGCTCTCAGGCATTCTGTACTTTCAAATATGTATTCTCCTTGAGCAGTCAACATCAACTATCAGCTGTTTCGCTAGCAAACACGAAAGCTAAGTTATTTGTGAAACAGCGCCCCCGCCACCACGTCGGCGCAATGCCGCAATTGCATTTTTTTTTAAAAATTTGTTTTATTCTCCCGCGCCGGAAATCCGGCACTGTGCCGGAGTACTTTAAGCCCTGTATGCTAACAGATATTGTGGTGCTGTGCCAGTGAGAGCTTTATAAACAGTGAGTAGAGCCGTGAGTGAACGTAGGTCTTACTGGAGGCGGTGGAGGGCAGCTCTGAGGTCCTCGCACTCGATGTTCCTCTGCCGAAGGCTGTGCAGGTTGACCCGGTTGGAGCTCTCGCTCTCCGCTATCTGCTCACGGGTCATGACGCTCTCCATCTGCAGGAACTGAGGAGGAGGGAGGGAGGATACAGACGAGAGCGTTTACTTTTACACCGCTCACTTCTACCGTGTCGTCATCAGGAGGGAGAGAGAGTGAGAGTGAGAAAGAAAGAAAGAAAGAGATAGAGATTCTGTATCACATAAGTACAGACAAGAGACCCAGAAAGAGAGAAGAACGGGTGACATCGAAAGAAAAAGAGAGGGAGAGCAAAAGAGAGAGAGAGAGAGAGGGTACCCTAAACCAACGAGAGACAGACAGACAGACAGACAGAGCAGGTCCCTCCTACCTCGTTCATCTCCCTGGCGGTGCAGAGCTGGCTGCTGGCCTCCCTCTGGCTGTGGGCCAGGCCCTGGGTCAGCTCCCCCACACGCTGCTCCGACTGGCCCAGCGCTGCCTCCAGCCTGGGGGACAGAGGGGAGAGAGGGGGGGGGGGGGGGGGGGGGGAAGAGAGAGAGAGAGAGAGAGAGAGAGGGGGGGGCGGTATTTAGTTTTTATTGGGTCCCTATTGTTTCTTGGGTGATTTCCCTGGTTTCCTGGGGGGGGGTAGGGCAAGTCAATGAAAAGAGGCTGGAGGGGGGGGGGTACGTACTCGGTGGCTCTGTCGACGGCTTGCTGGACCTCTTGCCATGACTGCTGCGACCTGAAAGAACACAGTTGGTTAGTACACAGGGATGGGGTGGGGTGGGGTCAGGGGAGGAAAAGGTGAGGGGGACATGTGAGCTGGGGTAACGAAGAGACCTGCTAGGGGGGTCCGGAAACATTTAAACATGAACTAAAAATATAACAGGTGACCTGTTTTGGATTAAAAAACTAGGGATTTCACCGAAAGGTTGACTGGTATGCAGTACACGGCACCGAGTGGCGCGGCGCGCACACACACACACACACACACACACACACACACACACACACACACACAGGACACGACAGCAACTTACATTTGTCCCCACGTGAGACAAATCGCAAACCTAAAGCCTACTAGGAGGTTTGTAGTCATTTCCAACGTGCAAGAACTTAAGAACTTCATTTTTTATTTATATTTTTTCTCATCCACAGCACACCTTGGCTGGTAGACCAAAGTATTTTTTATCCCCCCCCCCCCCCCTCCCAGGGTGAACTGACTTGTGGGTCTCAGAGGCCAGGGCCTGCTCCAGGAAGGCATAGGAGGCCAGAGAGGAGGACACCGTGGCAGAGAGCTCCGTCACCTTCCTCTCCAGCTGAACCTGCTCCTCCTCTCCCTCACTCATCTTCTGACGCAGCACACCCATCTCTGAGAGAGAGAGAGAGAGAGAGAGAGGAAGAGGGGAGAGAGAGAGGAAGAGGAGAGTGAGGAATAGGAGAGAGAGTAGAGAGGAAGAGAGAGAGAGAGAGAGAGAGAGGGAGGAAGAGGAGAGAGTGAGTGAGAGAAGAAGAGGAGAGAGAGAGTAGAGAGGAAGAGGTGAGAGAGAGAGAGAGGAAGAGGAGAGAGAGGAATAGGAGAGAGAGAGAGGAAGAGGGGAGAGAGAGAGAGAGAGAGAGGAAGAGGAGAGAGTGAGAGAGGAAGAGAGAGAGAATATACACAGTCAGTTAGCCAAGTCCAAGTTTAACAGGGGAGGGATGTATGATGTTCTGTTAGTGTGTTAGTGTGTGTGTCTTACCTGAACCCATGATGGTCATCTGCAGGTTCAAGTCGCTAATCTGTTGTTGGGCCTCTTGCAGGTCGGAGGACGCCTGGTCCAGTTCCTCTTGAACCTGGTGTGTACAAGTGACAGGAGGTCAGAGTTGACCCTGACACACACAGTGGTGTGGGACGTGTACAACTTACAAGTTATGTACAACATTTGAGAGAGAGAAGCATTCTTTCTTTCCTCCCTCCATCCATCCATCCATCCATCCATCCCTCCCTCCCTCCCTCCCTCCCTCCCTCAAAGTGGGAAGAATGTGATTGAGTAAATGATGCCAGGTTTTTCTGTGTGTGGAATCGGGTACTTCACACTAAACACTTATAGTGCCGAAATATGGACCTCACATTTCATAGCTCAGATTTTTGGCGAAAAGCGAATGCTTTTCCTGTTCTAAACATCGCCAGACTTATCAAAATAAGCCTAGATTTTTCCTTTAGCGATGTTGATGGAATAGCCGGCTGGCTTTAACGTCATGTTCTCACATGAAAATCCGAAGCATGTAACTCAGCAAGTGGATGAGTTTGCAACATTGTTGCATAAATTATTTCTCTGATTTGCGTTCTCACAGCAACTTTATGTAAACGAAGTAACATACGCAATCGAAGTAACAGACGTGGTAGTTGATTGGTCCGAAAAATTTAAAATTGCCCGTTCGTCCCGCTCTTATCCAGATCAACACGCATGCGCTGTTGTTTTCCTATGGACAGCCTCGATGCGTCGTTTCTAACCGGAGCGAAACCACCCTTTTCAAGCAGAGCATCCGTCGGCTGTTTGCTCCGGGAGCGACTTTGAATGCGCGTTCTCACAGCTCCAAACGACGCAGAGCAAAGCACATTTTATCCTAAACACCGATTCCGAGTGAAGCAAATGTTCTAGTGAGAACACACCCTAAGACCCACCTGTTTAGGCTTTTAATGTCAGATTGTATGTCACCCCATATTCTGTGTTGTCCTCATACGTTTTTAGCAATGTTCTGGTTTCCCAGACCTGTGAAGTGCTCTGGGTAATGTGATAAAAGCGCTATACACATAAAATGTGTTATCATTATTAATAACAATAATAATACTAATATTAAAAGTGTGTCTGACCTGCTCCCTCTCGTCCAGGGCTTGTTCTCTGTCTGAGAGGTGCTGGTTCCTCTCTGTGACGGCGGCCGCTGCCTTCTGGTTCAGCTGGAGCAGCAGAGGTGTGGCCCGCTGGAGCAGACGCCTGCTGGTCCTCAGCTGTGGGAGTGTGGGGAAAAATGTCTTTAATACAATAACAATGTGACAATGTTTACTGGAAACTGTGTGAATACTGAAGACTGTGTGAATGACAAGAATGCAGAGCAGGATACTCATGTGATAAACAAAGGTGTTACCACTACTGATAAGCAGAAGACTTCAGAGGAGAAGAAGCACTGTTCCTTCTCACTCTGGGACAGTTATGTCTACTATGACTAACTGTTGAACCTACTATAGCCAACCCCAGGACAAACCGCCCACTGATGTTGTAAACCTATAAATGTGGTCAGCTGGGACGGCCCCAGTTGAGCCATTGTACTGAGAACCACATTTTTGTTGGCTGGACGATCGCTCCTTCTTGCAAGAACTAAATAAATACTCATGTAATGTAATCAGTAATGATTTGATAAGTCTCCGTCTCCTGGTTACAAAGTTTAGTATTCTGTGTATTTGAATCTGACAGGGAGTCAGGAGACCATGGAACACATCACACACACATCACCAGGACCAACACAACACCAGGACCAACACATCACCAGGACCAACACATCACCAGGACCAACACATTACCAGGACCAACACATCACCAGGACCAACACAACACCAGGACCAACACATCACCAGGACCAACACATCACCAGGACCAACACATCACCAGGACCAACACATCACCAGGACCAACACATCACCAGGACCAACATATCACCAGGACCAACACATCACCAGGACCAACACACCACGCCCACCCATTTTACATGGCATTTAGCAGACGCCTTATTCCAAAGCGCCTTACAATCGATACATCTGACTAAGCAAGTGAATCATCAATCCACCAGTCATAGCAGGAAGAGTAATCTAGCTCAGGCCCGGGGCCATTGGCAGTCGTCGTGATAGAAGAAATAAAGATTTTTATTTTATGTTTTTATAGACACTGGAGAAACAGTTCTGGAGGGAGTCATTTTCAATAAACCAATCAAGTCAAAGGTGAAAGTGTTCCTCAGTTAGAAGAGAACCCTGACGTACATCACGCTCCATTCAATTCAAGTGGCTTGATTGGCACGAAAGGAAAAGGAATCCTGTGCTGCCAAAGCAATTACACGCAACACCACCACACACACACACACACACACTCTCTCTCTCTCTCTCTGGGACACCTTCCGCCAAAGAGGAATAAGGGAATGTGGAGTCACGTACCTCTTCATTCAAACTGGCGTGAACCTCCATTGTTCCTTTCAGTAGTTCAGACGCGGAGTCGAGGGTTTTCACAAAGGCCTTATTCAATGCAACCTAGACGCGCACACACACACACACACACGACGGACACACACACACGACACACACACACACACACAGGGCATTAATATTAGCCTAAGGGAACAAGTCATGAAGGGTAGCTCTGTGTTCAGATAGTGTGTGTGTGTGTGTGTGTGTACCTGTTGTGGGTAAGTCTTGGTCAGGGCAGCCATGAGGTCCTGGTGAGAGCCCACGTTCTCCTCCAGGTCTGAGATACGCAACGCACTGTGAGCCCTCAGCTGCTCTGTTACACTGAACGCCTGGAGAACACACACACACACACACACACACACACACACACACACACACACACACACACACACACAAGTATTCTCAATGGTTGAATCAATACAATCACAATTCAGGCAGCCGGCTATGAATTGCAACTCCCATTAAAGTGACTTTAATTTTATGATTTTTTATATTTTATCCATGGTCTTGTGCTTCTATTTAAATCCCCCGGGACAGTGAACAACAGCGGCCGCCTCCCCGGGTCACTCACCGCGTCCTGGGCTGCCACGGCCTCCACCCTCTGCTGCCTCATGGCCTTCCGCTCCTCCAGGCAGCCTCGGACCTTCTGCACCATCTTGGCCTGGCTCTCCTGACACCTGTCATACAGAGCCCTCACCTGGCCATGCTGGGGGGGAGGAGACACAGCGTTAACTCACACAAGCGCACAGTATGTGACGGCAGCTGGTGAAAGGGGGGGGGACAAGTCGGCAACCGACCGAATGTTCTGACTCTTATTCCGAAAAGTTGAAATAAATCGACCGGAAGAATTGAAGCAGAATTGAAGCGAACATTTGGTCAGTTGCCGACTTGTAGTAGTTCAAATATAATCTGAGCATCATCACATGGGTTGGGGTATTCGTCATAACCCATACGGCTATTATCACTTGAATTAGGCAAATACTAAATAGATGGAGAGTGTATTTCAAAAAAGGCTATAGGACAGCTATGAAATAGCAGTGGGGCTACCAGCGGAGACAGTTAGCGTAAAAGTGAGGCGACTCATACCAGCCTCTATCACGTGACTATTGGGTTGCACTGCCGTGCTTGGATGCGCCGATGGAATGGCTAGTGGGCGAAACGCTGTGTAACACGGGTGAATGTGAATCTTCTCTAAAAGACGTCCAACTTCCTGAGGTGACGTCATATCGAGTCTACCTTTAACCACGTGTGTGTGTGTGTGTGTGAGACGTCCGTACCTGTGTGACGAGGCTCTGGTGGTCCTCTCTGAGCACGTCTCCCAGATGTTTCATACCGGAGAGTGCTGCCTCTGTGTCTGCACCCAGAGCAGCCTGGCAACACCAAGACAGATGGTTTCACTCTCAAAATGAACCAAACTCAGGGTTCTCAACTCAATAACCTAAAAAAAATTACTTCCTTATCCTCATCTCCTTTCCTTATTCTGCTGTGATCTTCATTCTAGCTGGGCTCAGTAGTGTGTGTGTGTGTGTGTGTGTCTCACCATGGTGGTCCTGGTGAGCTGGGTGCCCTGCTGCAGGGCCTGTAGGGAGCTCTGGTCCACCTCCAGCTCACAGACCCTCTCCAGGGCCGCCTCGTACAGATCTTTGTAGATTGTAGTCTGAGAACACAGCTTTATTTAGTTAGGACAACACACACAAACGTAAGGCAGCCGTGAGTATCTTGAAAGGCGTCTAAAAAATAGTAAGTATTATTGATATGATTTATTATTACTCAACCCAACATGTTCTCCTGTGAGAGCAGGAAAGATCATCGCTGACAGTGTAACTGATATTAGTTTTACATTACTCTATTGCCCCCTTTTTAATTACATATATATTTTTTCTTTTATGTCCTATGCACCAACCTCACCAAGTAAATTTGTGCAAATATAAAAAGCATTCCGATTCCGATGAAGCACCAAGATATAAAGCATGAAGCGGCTCTGGTTGAGAGTGATGTAAAGTGCTTTGAGCACTTCAAAAGCTCTGTGCAATTCAGTACAATGTATCCTTACCATAATATCTACTACAGTTCACTGGCTGAAGGATAGAAAACAGACCTGCCACTGGACCTGAAAGTGTGTGTGTGAAGTGAAGTGAAACTTTATTTATATAGCGCCTTTCGTACATGAATGCAACTCAGCCTTTCGTACATGAATGCAACTCAAAGTGTGGAAAAAGTACCAGTCCAGTTTTAAATCTCATCACCACGACAACAATGCAGTCGGTGCATTTCATTGTCTCTCATGTTTTTGTCTGTTTATAGTCTCCGTGCCCCAAGGGGACGAGTAAAGCTGTGAGTAAAGGAATTGAATCATATCCCACCTGGTTGAATTCAGTATGATCCGTCTGGACCAGTTTGTCTCTGAGCTCAGAGGGTCCTGGGCCCCCAGGGTGGTGGGTGGGGCCCCTGGCTGAGGACAGCTGCTGGACCAGGGCCTCCACCATGATCAGACTGGAGGTCAGCCTCTGCTCCAGGTCCTGTCTGGGGACGCTGTCCAGGCTGCCAGGGGCCAGGCTGGGAGACGGAGGGGAAGGGAACAGCCAAGCGAGGGTTGTTGTTAACAGTCGTCTCAAATACAAACAACAGAGTAAACGTGGAAATTTGGTCAATAATCCTGCATTGTCGACACACAAGCCTGCACACAAAATAAGTTAATTATAAATCACACTTCTTTCATAAACACACACAGACACAGACACACAAACACACAGACACAGTCTCATTCCAGGTAAGCAGATACTCACTTCCAGAGCAGAGAGTCGGTGCTGGTACAGGCGTCGGACACAGAGAACTCCCTCCTGCGTTGGAACAGGCCTGAGGTGTTGGCGCTGCGGTCTGCCATCCTCACTGAGCTGGTGCCCACACAGGCGCTGTGGCTCTCTACCACGGGGGTGCCCACAGCCATGCTGACCGCTGCAGGGGGAGTTCCCATCTTGCCGGACGCCAGGATGAGTAGCTGGGCCATCTGCATGAGCTGCTGCTTGAGAGGCCCCTCGGGAACTAGGGGGGCGTTCAACAGCCCCATCAGTTCGGGGAGGGGTTTAACCTGGGGAGCCTCCTCCTCCACCGCCGGCCTCTCCCCGGCCTTCCCAAACAAACCGTCCTCTTCCTTCTCCCCCTCCGCTAGGTGTTGGACACCTGGAGTGTGCACCTTTGTCTTCTCAGCCTCTCCTGCTGTGGTGGGTTGGGGTTTGCCTGTCGACCTGGCGGGCAGGGCTGTGGAGTTGAACCGGGGCCGAGGTATGGGGCTCAAGAACTCTGGCCAGAGACTACCGTCCGGGTTGGTGTCCTTCTCGGGTTCCAGGGCGGAATCTTCCATGTGAGCGAGGGCGGGGTTCTGATTAACGAGCCTGTTCCGGGATGCTCCGGGGGTAGCTCCGAGGATCGGGCTGAACAGCACGTGCTGGAGAGCGTCTCCACACTGCTTCACTACGGAGGAGAAGTCCGGCAGGTCGGTCAGCACGTCCGAATGGCGCTCGGACCCCGCCTCCTCTGCAGAGTCGGCAGGAAGAGGAGGAGGGGCGTGGCCACTGGAGACCAGGGCGCCCTCTCTAGCCCCGCTGGACTCCCGCGCTCCGCCGCGGCGGTCCGTCATCGGGTCGTCCTCGCCGCGACAGACGGAGGAGGAGGAGTCTGTTTCCTGAAGACAGGACGGCGCGGTGACGTCTCCGGCGTGGACAGACGGACCCTGGTCGGGGCATTTTACGTGATTCAATTAATAAGAAACCCTATATTTTAAACCATCAGCAGCAGAACGTTTGAGAGCAAAAGTGTCACACTACTCATCATCCTACCTTTGGTGTTTTGAGGAGGTGGCTGTTGGAAACGGATCTCGATTTGAGCCTAGACACCGGAGTTGAAGTGATGCAGCATTTCATTCTGAACACTTCTTAGAGGGGTGCGTTCACCACATCTGGTAGAAGGCTGACAAGAGGACCTCTTATTAATTAATTAATTAACCAGCACTTGTTATTCATAATGAAACATCAACTTACTACACACAATTGAGTGTTGGTGGTTAGAATAAGGAGACTCATCTCTCACTGTTACAACCTATTCATTCTTTGAAGTTAAACATTACATTTCAGTCCCAAAGAACTCCCACCAGAAATGAAATGCAGACAAGGTGTGTATGAGAGAAGGTGCCTGCCAGTCTTACCTCTCTCCACTCGTCTCCAGTCGTGTGTGAATGTCGCCTTGACATGATGCCTTGCGAGTGTGGGGAGCTACGGACCAAGATGATGAAAACATGTTGATTATAACTAAAAGAACAATATTATTATTTCATTAGACATGTTATTTGTCCACATAGCATCCTCCTCTACAGTCCTTAAACAGCAGAGCAAAACTCCAATACAACAGCCACACAAGTCAATGCCACATCGGTCTTCATCCAGTGGATATTGACAGATGCTATTTCAACTGTCTAGGTTGTAATTTAGCGAAAGCAGATATGAAAGTAAGTTAATTGAAACAACGTAAAAAGGCCGGCGAGATTCACACGGTGATAGATCACGTTAGCTAGCTTGCCTTGCTCAAATAAAAATGTCTCTGTTAAGACGCACAACAGTAACATATATGCCAGTGTTAAATTACATGACGGTTAACTTTTATACGCCGCAATGTATAGTAATTTGAAGTAATGAATATAACCCATGTAAACAAACCTGCTAGTGAGTTGCGTGACTCTTCAACCGTCTGTTTCTCATTCAAAACAAAAGTTACTTCGCTGCTATTGGTCAGCCTACGTAGAAGGCTTCTTCTTCTTCTGTTGGATTTAACGGCAGCTTGCATCGTTAATGTTGCACTACTGCCACCTTCTGGATTTAGCCAACTCCTACATTGTCCGGTCCGTCAAAGCCTCCCTATCAGACACTTCCTGCCCTGTCTTCCTCCACCACACTCCAAACCTTCTCTTGTCAGTCCCTCCATAATTATCGGTCTTTCTGATGCATATTTCCTGCAGTTAAGTACACGTTGTACTGTTTCTTTTACCTGACAATGGCTATTGGCAGCGGTTAAAGTCGTCATTCATGTATGTATCCATTACTGTCACCTACTGTTGTTGACTTGATGGTGCAACTTTTATTTTCAAAATGTTCAATGTACAGTAAATTATTGTATTGCTTTTTCAGTGTCTATCTATGGTAAATACAGGTACACTTTTGCTGCTTTTCAATAGCACAAGCCTTTTCACATGCAAATGCACTTGGTTTATCTATGAAATATCTGTCAATGTTGAGGAACCAAAGCCAAAGAATTGTACTCTTGTGTACTTGTAGGCCTACAGTAAGATGTAATAAAAGTGATTCTGATTCTGATCTCTAGTCCAGCTATTTGTTGACAAACTCTCTATGAATTGAGTTCCAGTCGATAGTTGCAGATAGTTGTAGTTGTAGTTGATAGTTGTAGACAGATGCTCAAACTATAAAATAGAGACCAAACTTTTAACTGTCAGATCTTAAGCTGTGTTCTGCAAGTAACAGTCAAAGGCCATATTAATAATAATTCAATTCAGATGTTGATTCAACTTATGGAAGATCATTTATTGTATTATTTAACAATTTATCATTTAACGATGAGATTATTTATTTCAGAAGACATCAAACATCTTAATTCAAAAGACATGTTGATGAAGTAGCCTATATCAAAATATAATGCACACAAAGAACCAAGTTCTATTTCTAAGGGGTCTCACATATATTGTTTTATCAACAGAAATCACAAAGAAAGTAAAACGCATAATTAAAAACTCAAAATAAAACTTCAGGTAAGCAAAAATCACACTTTTATTATAATCACACTACTATTGGTAGTAAGTAGCCAGTATGAACATTTAGACACAGCATTGGCTTCTGTGATCACTAGGTTTTCTTTTTCGCTTCCTGGATCATAACAAGTGGTTTGGAGGTGACCCTGCCTTCCCCTACACCTCCCCTACCCTCCCCCCCTCCTCCCCTGCCCTCCAGCCCAGTCAAGCTAAACCTCCGACTGGCGACCCCCAGCCTGATCATGGGTATAACTGCCACACTGCAGCGGCGTCGGAACGCGGCCGTAAGAGCCCCCTTCTCCTTCCTCAGGCTGTCGCTGATGGCGTCCAGGGACATCTTCCTCCCCCTCTGCCTGCGTTGACGCAGCAGGGCCTCCACGGTGGGGCTGGGGCCCAGGCGAGGTGTCCTCCGGCGGGGCCTGAGAGAGGGAGGCCTGGGTTGGGCCTGTGGCCGGTAAGAGAGGCTGATCTGGCTCTCTAAGGCCTGGGTAAGGCTGATCATGTCCAGTCTCCAGCCCTGGGGTGGCGAGGGGGTTGTGGTTGTCTTCTCTCCCTGTCCCTTTTCTCTCTTCCCCTGCTCGGCTCCTCCAGGTAGGCCCTTCTTGGACTCCAGTTTTGACCTGGGGGGCTTCAGTGTTTTGTAGAAGCTCGCCCTCTTTGTCCAGAGATTGGCCGGCAGGGTCTTATAGGGCGCGTGCTTTCTGAACAACGGAGGCAGACATTTCCCTGGCGGTGGCCTAGCGTGCCCTTCGACCTTGTAGTGAACGGCGGAATTCAACATGTTCACCTTGACCCCTCTCTGGACCCCGCCGTGACCGAGTTCATCACGACTGCTTCGTAGACTCTGGCCCGCGGTTACAGCTGGGTCTGTGCCCGGACCGTACCTCTTCATAGTTTGGAACAGCATGTCGCGTATCGGACCGTTCCCCGCCTGTTCGGCGTACCACAACCCCGTGTGACCGTACTTGTCGGCGTGGTTCAGGTCATAATCCAGCGCTCGGAGGAACAACTTAACCAGCCCTAGGCGTTCGTAGAGGACGGCGTACACCAGGGCGTTACGACCGTGGCGGTCGCATGGCCCCACGCGGCCCCCGTGGACCAGCAGCATCCTGGCCACTCCGAGGGCCCAGGACTCCCCGTCATGGAGGCAGCAGAGCGACAGAGGGGTCCTCCTCTCCTCGTCCCTCACGTTGACGCTAGCGCCACCCTCAATTAGCCTCCTAGCCATGAGGAAGTCGGCCTTGAGGATGGCCTGATGAAGATCCATTTGGGTTCCAAGGAGATTCAGGCCCGGTTGTGAATGATGTGGTTGTTCCTTCTCCTTCAGTTCAGTTCGGTACCTTTATTGTCCCCACAGGGAAATTTGAATGCAGCAATGCAACGGTCCAATTAAATCCCTATGGTCTAATTATGTCCAAAATAACAGCGCAAAACACGTATACTATGTTGAATTTGCTCCCAAAAAGGCTCTCTTAAGGTGAATGCACTCTGTGCCTTCAAGCGTCCAATTCTCTCTCTCTCTCTCTCTCTCTCTCTCTCTCTCTCTCTCTCTCTCTCTCTCTCTAACTCACACACACATACACAAAGACAAAGCCCCAGCTAAAGAGTGATGTTCTGTTGCTATTGGAAAGGGGAGTGGTACAAGTAGTAAATCTAAAGCCCCACTCCATCCAACAATGAGAAACTAACCAATCCCTCAGGGCAATTAAGTTATTGCTACAAAATAAATCACTGTTTTTTTTCGTTTTCTTTTAACAGACTTCGTACTGGGCATTGGATTAGAACTGGGGGAGGATGGAAGGACTGGGACACAATATCTGGGACGCATTTTGGAATATATATCGTGGTGGAATACCAATGAAAGGCAGGCAACAATCTAGCATGGTTGAGAACACGCCTTCAATAAATAGAAGTCAACTGTAAAGTGTAGATCTGATAACAGGTGATAGCCTATCAGAGCAGTGGATTCTATCTCTCCCAGTAGAAACAGGCATGGGATAAAGCTTCTCTTTCTATGAAGTGTGTTACTCTAAAGGCAACATGAAGCATTTTGTTTTATTTATCTGTTTTCATTTTATGTACCGGTATACTCCCTCAATGTGTCATTTGTTGTGTGTTGGTGTAGGTCAGTAAGTATTATTGTTGGTATTTAACCAAACCAATCAAAAGATGTTCCTAAAAAAAGACTGTTGTAGCAGTTACAGTATATTGAGGGAAATAAGGTTAGAAACAGTTGGTAGATTGCGTTCTATAATTGAGTCAATAGGAAACCAAGTGCCTAAAACGATTATTTCTAATTTTAGTTATGTAACCATCTCAATCCAATAGATGGGATCATTAAATCGGATTCATCTAGATTTACTTCATTTAATTTGTGAAAAATGATTCAGAGCTCATGCAACCATTGCTGGGACAGAAACAGTCAATAGAGGGCACTAACACTGTCTTGCTTCTAGGACAGAACATTATGCTGTATCCAGGGTCCAGTTGTTCAAAACCTTTAATCTGGATGAGAATGATCCTGATTCTTTTCTCTGATCCAGGATCAGAAGTAGCAGGCCCGGAGCCACAGTGCAAAGGTGTCAAGTTATTGATTGTTTTGTAACTGTTATGTATGTATGTATGTATGTCCTTATATTTAAATTAAGTATATTAAAAGTATTAAAAGTAAATCCTACGACAGAATGGTCAGTCTTGTTTGTATTACTTTGAACACTAAATTGTGGAGCAAAGACAGGAACCATTGCATTTGTTCTTCTCACCACCAAGTGGAGCTAAGTACACGATATCCACATGCTGCATGTAGAACATGTGACTATTCTGAATGTCTTTGGGCTAAGCAATGTAAGGACACTCCTGTACGGAGTCAGAGATGTTGACGCAGTTGGAGACGTTTCTCCCTTAACTTGGACTTTTAGTGCAAACAAGCAGACCTGTATACACTATTTTGAGCCGGCAAAATGTATTAGCTGAAACCATTCAAATTGAAGCTCATTATTTCCAATTAAATAAAAAATGTTAAATGATAGCCTTGGAAATAGTTGTAATCTACTTGATCATTTTACAGAAGCATATATGTTTTCTTGTGTTTATATTTCTAATAGTTGGTTGGTTGGCTGCTTGTTTTGTAGGACTCACAGGAGGACTCAAGGATGCTTGTGTGTGTCAGATAACGTGTTCCCAGCGCCACAGATACTTACATCTTGTGTGGTGCTTAGTGCCCAAACTCATGTCTTCTATCACAGCACATTACAGCAATTTTGACTCAACTTTAAAAGTGAAAAAAGAATCACACGACAAGTACAATCACTTTTCGACATGTTGGTCATACGCTCTACTGTTGTCTTGCACTGTGGTCCAAAGTGAATGTGCATTCCAGAGAGAGAATGCCTTAAATACGGTAATTTATCCATAACGCAGCGTTTCACACACATCCCCTCCCATCTACAAGGGTGTGATTTGGATGAAATGTTTCTAATCTAGGACTCATTTTCTCTCTCTGCCTTGCTCATCTCGGTTTATGCTTCACTGCTTTTCAATGTCCTCTAATTGTCTCTTTTATGATGTCTCCAAATGATGGGCATGACAGACACTGTTCACAATCAGCCTGTCTGCTGTGTGACACCTTTACCATGCTTGGTGGGTTGCTATGCCTTGTTGATTAGCTGTGTATTTAAGTTGATTTATGAAACAAGACTTTATATTTGATCTCTTTGCTGATTGGGCTATTAATACACACATTGTACTTTTCTTATAAAAACGGAAATGACATTTGATAAGGCCTCGGGTAGTACTACCGCAGTGTCATTTTGCTAATCCCCAATCAACTCGTGTTTGATTAACTGTATGATATGAAGTGATTGAAAACCGTTGATTCGTTTGGAAATGTCATGTTTGTGTTGTGTACATTTAATGTAATGTCATTTGTAATGTACATTTCAAATCAGTGTTGCTCTGAGTTATAAGGTAGACAGAAACAACCTGTTCTTTTTTGCATAAAAATGGTTAAACAACAAAAAGACTGACCATGCATTCATCAAGGCGCAAAGTAACAGCGGTTGTTTGACCACCACTTAATGACTTCTTTTTCAAGTCCTCTTGCCTTGGTGTCTGTCTCCTACATGTAGACCAGGTCTACTGTCCGAGGACAGATTTATGACCTAAGTGGGTCATAAACCTCCTGGAGCCCAGGGTCTCTCTGGGGCTCTCTGGGGTAGCAGACCTAAGTGGGTCATAAACCTCCTGGAGCCCAGGGTCTCTCTGGGGCTCTCTGGGGTAGCAGACCTAAGTGGGTCATAAACCTCCTGGAGCTCAGGGTCTCTCTGGGGCTCTTGGTAGCAACAGATGGTAGTATTGATGTGCTCTAGAGTGCATATAAGCGCGCAGGCAGGATGAGAGGGTTAGTTCTTACTTGTTGAAGGTTCTGTTCTGGTTGTGTGTAATGAACTCATCATTCTGTAGAATTATTAGATGTTTTGATTCAATAAAAAGTCATTGAATGGCATCGACGGTCATGGTCCGACCTGTGACAAAGCATGAATATATGTTACGGTACATGTGGGAAAACTAGGGTTAGGGTTAGGTAATAGGGTGCTACGGTTAGGGTTAGACATGCCAGCGTACCAAGTCACCCTAGCACCTAACCCTAACCCTAGTTTTCCCACATTTACTGTATTCCCACATGTACCGTAACATATACATTTAACTTAAGTTGGAAAGAATACATTAATGGAAATAAACAATTTGAGAAAATTAACACTTTTTTTGCCACTTTCACTGTCTTCAAAAGCTAATAGATAGTTAGGCAGGTAGATATAGATAGATAGATAGATACATAGGTAGATAGATAGGTAGGTAGATATAGATAGTTACAAGAATAGATAGATAGATAGACAGATAGACGGACAGACAGTTAGATAGATATGTAGAGAGAGAGAGATAGATAGATATGTATATAGATATGTAGAGAGAGAGAGATAGAGAGATAGATTGATAGATATATAGATTGATGAATCTGTGTTATTGTGGTCTCCCATTGCTTCTCTTGTCAGTGTCGTCCAGCCTCAATACATGACAGCTTACTAGTGAATGAGTCACTGTAGATGATGATCAAAATCTCTAAAATTATCTAGAAAAATTAAACATGTTAGAGCATAGCTAGAACGAGGATGGTAATATCGATATCTGATGACATCACAAGGAGTCTCAACTGAGGCCTTTATTACAATAACACAAAGTCCTCATGAATAACAACTTACATTCAGAATGTACCCAGAACACTGGTAAACTTCCAACACCCAGTTCATATATCATTTCTTTTTACACAATCAGCCTAGAAAGAGAGAGAGGTCTGTATTTTGAAGGATCCTTTCAGAAGTGTGATGAATATAAAATGTTAATTTCTCCATGCTCTATGTATTTATTTATGAAAGTTGTGTTTTGTTTCGTATTCTGTTGAATGGGGAAATTGTGATAAATAACATGACCCAATCTCTATCTAATATCATTCCCACACTGTGCAGCTCTATTATTGTGAGTCATGAGGTTGAAATGTTCCCTTATGAAATAATGCATCAATGACTCATCACTGGCCCCATTTTATACAAATGTGAGTGACAGCGGCTGGTGAAAGGTGGACCAAGTCGGCACGGTCATCTTTCCTTTTTTAATTATTTTTTATTATTAAAGTGTAGATTGTAAGCTCTCAAATGATGTCATACACTGAAAGCAGTTGAAAATAGTTGAAGAAGATAGTTTATTTAAATGTTGGGGCACCTCAATTCAACTCGCTCTGAACCAAAACAAACAAACACATTAGTTTCAGACTGTGCTCCATCTCGCTAGCTAGCTAACAACAACAGCTGCTCTGCATGTTTAGCACATCACAACATGCTGACAGAACATGAACATGCTAAAAACACATAACTACACAAAACTAGATCACACAGTCCCTAAACATGAACAAGACATCATGCACATATCACCATGACAACACTCACCCGAGTACAAAGCTCAGAACGTGTTAGAGCAGACGAGTGTTGTGAATCACGTCATGAAACCAAGCTTAGTTCGCTGACAAAAAGTATTTAAGGATCCTAAAACTGTTTATTGTTATATTGAGGGGGCTCTAAAACATTTAAACTTTCAGAATAATAAAAAAATAAAAACACATATAAAAAAAAAAACAAATTAAAAAATCTGCATTGTTGTCAATGTCAATCCGTACACACAGGCTAGAGGCCAATCTAACAAATGTGGGGGGAGGAATAGTGTTGGAGTACGTCCAGGCGTATCAGAACGGCTTCTCTCCTGTGTGTGTTCTCTGGTGTCTCTTTAGGTCTCCTGCCTGACTGAAACCCTTCCCACACTGGGAGCAGCAGAATGGCTTCTCTCCTGTGTGTATTCTCTGGTGTCTCTTTAGGGATCCTGCCTGACTGAAACTCTTCCCACACTGGGAGCAGCAGAATGGCTTCTCTCCTGTGTGTGTTCTCTGGTGACTCTTTAGGGATCCTGCATGACTGAAACTCTGCCCACACTGGGAGCAGCAGAACGGCTTCTCTCCTGTGTGTGTTCTCTGGTGTTTCTTTAGGTTTTGTGCCTGACTGAAACTCTGCCCACACTGGGAGCAGTAGAATGGCTTCTCTCCTGTGTGTATTCTCTGGTGTGTCTTTAGGGATCCTGCCTCACTGAAACTCTTCCCACACTGGGAGCAGCAGAATGGCTTCTCTCCTGTGTGTATTCTCTGGTGACTCTTTAGGTGTCCTGCCTGACTGAAACCCTTCCCACACTGGGAGCAGCAGAACGGCTTCTCTCCTGTGTGTATTCTCTGGTGTGTCTTTAGGTGTCCTGCCTCAATGAAACTCTTCCCACACTGGGAGCAGCAGAATGGCTTCTCTGCTGTGTGTATTCTCTGGTGACTCTTTAGGTGTCCTGCCTCACTGAAACTCTTCCCACACTGGGAGCAGCAGAATGGCTTCTCTCCTGTGTGTATTCTCTGGTGTCTCTTTAGTTTGCTCATATAACCAAATCTCTTTCCACACTGAAGACAAGAGTGAGTCTTCTGTCCTCCTTGAGTCTGTGGTTGTGATTTAAGGTGAGTTGGACAAATGAAACTCTCACTGCAATCTAAACAGTGGTGATTCTTCTGTCTTGAGCTCCTCCTCCTCCGTCTGTGTTGTTTATGGCTTCCTGATGCGGAGGAGCTGGGCTCCATGTCTGAGTCTGGGTTGGAGCTCTCTCCTGTAAGAATAGGAACATATACAGGATTAGAAACAACATGAGAACAAGTGCTGCTTCCATAGACTCAGCAGTGCCAGAAGTAACACCACATCTCTGGAGTCTGCACACGCTGTGGGAACATGAAGTGTTCAGAGTGTTAGGATACCTGTAATGGAAAACTGTAATATTCCATCCTTCATAGAACTGTGTCATTTAAATTAGGGATGCACCCAATTGAAATTTCTTGGCCGAAGCTGAATTTAAGGAAACATTTGTCCGAATACCGAATGCGTACCGGCAGTTTTTCATTTAACTATTGATCACTTTTATTGAACACTCCAGCAGACATTAGGCTATACCAACAAAGCACAATAACTGGAATAAATAAATAAATAAGAACAGCATTGCACTGTTTGATCGCGTCATCAAAAACGTCTACTCAGGGTTTTTCCTGCCACAAAATGAGGTTATGACAGAGAAGGTTAGTTAGTCCTTGTTAATGACAGTAGTACCATGTCATTTCCCCCCCCCCCCCCCCCCCAAAGAGCCACTGCTTTTTGGTCAGGCTGCATTTGCAAATAAGAATTTGTTCTTACATGTTTGCCTGGTTAAATAAAGGTTACATTGTTGACTGTCTGATTAATACAACTTTTCAGCAATTGAAACCCCTGACAGACTTCAAAACTGATCATTTTGCAAATAATACATTAAAAGGAGCACTGACTAACGCTAGTATAGGCTCAACTTGTCATTCTGGATAATGGAACAGCAAGCCAACTAATGTGACTTTCAGGATTTTTGATATGAAATAACGTTTCGACCTAAAAGACTATTCTGACAGTTGACAAAGTGACGAGTGTGCAAGCCCAGGGCTCCACATGTTGCTGGCTGGTTCCTTGTTTTGTCTTCGCTAGCAAACACCAAAGCTAAGC
Organism: Nansenia antarctica; assembly: GCF_963989245.1. Lineage (NCBI taxonomy): Eukaryota > Metazoa > Chordata > Actinopteri > Argentiniformes > Microstomatidae > Nansenia > Nansenia antarctica. The sequence goes on from NC_137678.1 coordinate 20,312,408, forward strand.
TTATTTGCAGCACAGCGCCACCAGGGTTAAGGTTAAATAGCGCCCCCGCCACCACATGGGCGCAGTGCCGCAATTGCAGTTAGAAATGACAGAAATCCACCGAGTGCAACGCTTGTCGAAAATACGACCGTCAGAGTTTTGACGAGAGCTGGAGGCGGCAAGAAATATGACGGAGGCGGCCGCCTCATAATTCTCTATGCAGGAAAACCCCTGAAACCCTGCTACTATTCACCTGTATAACCAGGGGTGCACATAACTTTTTGGGGCCAGTGCTCAGAGGAGCACCTAGTGATGCTGCTGGGTGCTCCCCGAGCTCGCGAGTCACGACCCGTCCCACAGGATGGATAAAAAAGGGATACATGGATAACTTATATTAGCAAAACGACATGTAGTCATAAATAAAGATGAACAAACAAATGATTGTGTGCAAAACAAAAGAAACAAATGCAAATTAAAATGACTGCTCTTTAAGCATGAAAGTCTGTCAGACTCCTTTAAATACAATGAAATCAACTGACATCACTTTAAGCACTAACTGAATGTCTGTTCTTTAAACACACTGAAATAAACGGACATCTCTTAAAGCACTGCTCTGTTCTGTAAACACTGAAATCAACTTTTCAACAAAAAGTTACAGCCTAAGCATTTATTTATGCTACAAGCTTAATCATCATCATCACTGCTCTCTTGACTGCTGTTATCACTGTCCTCAATTTCAACCATGGTAGAGGATGTTATAGGCTATCACTTTAAATAGCTCATTATTTTGATTGTGCAACAAAGTCTTTTTTTTTCTTTTTTCTAATAGAATTCCCAACCATATTCCCTGGGTCAGGGGTCGAGGTGCGATAATGAAGCTGTAAAACAAACGTCTGAACGTTTGAAAGCTTCAGAGAAAAGAAACGTGAAGTCCCTTGGTGTTGTTTTTCCTTTTAGCGACGAGTCGTTCGGGACTGAATTTTCACGTGGCGGCGTGATAACCGTGCGATACGCGATACGCGGAATGAAAGTACGAGTTACGATACTTTCCGAATGTTTTCGTGAGGGGAGTCGCCGTGGTCGTCGTCGGTCGACTGTTGTGATGGATTACTCGTCGGGCCTTCGGCTGAGGTGACGGCAAATAGTTACTTAGTGGGGCTGGCTTCTTGGACATTTTGACGGCTCGTCGGGTGCCTCAGTGATGCAGCAGTCAGCAGTTGGATTTTGAGGAAGTAAATTCCTCTCCCAGCGGTTCCAGCTGTTGGTGCGCAAGAGCGCCTTCGTGCGGCTGATCTGCCGCGCAGCATGCATTTTGGCGACGCATGCGCACTGGCGCACCAGTTGTGTGCACCCCTGTGTATAACCCTGCTACTATTCACCTGTATAACCCTGCTACTATTCACCTGTATAACCCTGCTACTATTCACCTGTATAACCCTGCTACTATTCACCTGTATAACCCTAAGTCTTTGACTTCAATAAATGGAATGATCATTTAAAAACTGCATTTTCTATTTACTCAGGTTCTCTTTGTGTAATAGTAAAATTGGTTTGATGATCTGAAACATTTAAGTGTGACAAACATGCAAAAACACACGGAATTGGGAAGGGGGCAAATACTTTTTCACAGCACTGTATATGCGACCTGCCTGCTGAGACCGCAGTAGACATGACACATATCAGATTCATATCTGATAGAGGCCGGCATGAGATTGAGGCCTGAATGGGATCTGAGAATATCAGAGTCAATGTGCTTGTTTACTGCTTACACCTGCATGTTACATAACCCATCTGTGCCACAAAAAAATCTGAATTGTGTCACTTGGACCTGCGGTGTAAATGCAGCCTAAATATCTGCCAGCGCCCTTTGATCTACTCATTAACCTGGCCTGGCCTTCGCCAAATACATAGCATGAACTCACCATCTTCATCATCCTCACCAACTTCATCATCTTCACCATCCTTGTCCTCTTCATCCTCCTCTTCCATCACCACATCTTCCTCCTCTACTTCCTCTTCTTTCACCATCACATCTTTCTTCTCTTCTTCCTCTCCTCCTTCTTCCCGTTCTTCTTTCACCATCACATCTTTCTTCTCTTCTTCCTCTCCCCTTTCTTCCTGTTCTTCTTTCACCATCACATCTTTCTTCTCTTCGTCCTCTCCTCCTTCTTCCTGTTCTTCTTTCACCATCACATCTTTCTTCTCTTCTCCTCCTTCCTCCTCCTCCTCCTCTTTAATTGCCACATTGAGTTTGAGTGTTTTCCTGCAGTCTTCCAGCTTCACTGCCACCATCCATCGGCCGTGTGTGCTTTCCAGGGCTGGAGAACCACAGCCAGAACCAGGGGACTGTGTGGACCTGGGGTCAGACATGGTAGCTGGGCTGTGAGGTGGATCTGTGCAGTGGAAACAAAGGAAGCATAAACAGTGAAGAGTATATTTCTCAAACAATACCAACAACAACCCCTAACCAGACACTTAACTCTCTACTCCCTCCACCTGTCATTCTAACCAGACACTTAACCCTTCTAACCAGACACTTAACCCTTCTAACCAGACACTTAACCCTTCTAACCAGACACTTAACCCTTCTAACCAGACACCTAACCCTAACCAGACACCACTTCTAACCAGACACTTAACCCTTCTAACCAGACACCTAACCCTTCTAACCAGACACTTAACCCTTCTAACCAGACACTTAACCCTTCTAACCAGACACCTAACCCTTCTAACCAGACACTTAACCCTTCTAACCAGACACCTAACCCTTCTAACCAGACACTTACCCTTCTAAGGGGGTGTTCACACTTGACGTCTTTTTTTAGAAAAAAGCGCCGCCTTCAGCGCCTTTTTACATACAACCCTATGGGAAAAGGGAAAAAACTGCCGCTTTTAAAAAAAAGCAGCCGTCTTTTAAAAAGCGTGAGAAAAGCGCAGCTGCCGCCGCCTTTTTCAGTTGAACTGAACTTGACTTCAAAAAGCACAGCCTTCACCATCTTTTTACATACAACCCTATGGGAAAAGGAAAAAACGTCCGCCTTTTAAAAAGCGTGAGAAAAGCGCAGCTGCCGCCGCCTTTTTCAGTTGAATTTATTTAACTTTTCAGAAAGGCGCTGTGTGTCGTCAAGCGCCTTTCTGACAGCTGACCAATCAGGACGAGGAGAGTAGGTACGCGTGTACCTTCCCTAGTAACCAACTTCCTAGCAACCGGTGCTCCAAGGCGTCAGACCCATCAAGATGGAGAAAAACAATGTATCAGTTGAGCAACTCGTGATTGCTGTTTCACATTACACCGAGTTGTATGACATGAGTCACAAGAGATACAGCAACATTCACATCAAAGACTCAATCTGGGAACAGATCGGTAGATCTTTGGGTTTTTCTGGTAAGTAATGACAATGGACTCATTCACTGATAGCTAGGTAGTTAACTGCTAAATTAACGCTAGATAGCCACGATAGGTGTATATCGACAGTATGTCAAGTTCATTTGTATTCTAGGAAAGGTAGGCAGCAGCAAATGGAAATATCTCCGAGATAAATATAAGAGGGGGAAGAGAGAAGAGCAGGAGAAGGCCAGGAGTGGTGCTGAGGGTGGTGTCAAGTAGAGGAAGTGGAAGTACATGGACATCCTAGCATTCCTCGAGCCTTACAATCAGGATAGGGAGACCACCTCCAACTTTGAATCTCCAACAGAGATAGGAGAAGTAGTTAAGTAGGCTATTAGTAATGAGTCTTGCAGAAAAACTGTGTATGTGGGCTATGGACCAATGAAAAGACAAAGACCAGGGGCCTCATTTATAGAAAGTACTTTGAATCAAATTGGATCTTATCCGTGTCGTACGTGGAAACGATCGTAGCTCTACGTCAGGTATTGACTTGACGAACGCACATTACCTACTGGTTATGCGGAGTTATTACAGGCATGTGAGCTGCACTGCCTACTGTAATTCATGCGACGGCTCGTAATAAAATTAACGATGTTTTTATCAGCCGAGAAAATTAGTTTAATTCAAGATTTAAAGGGAACTGATGTTTGTGATTGTATTTCAGTCTTCCTTTATATGCCAATAGGTTATTGTATGATGTAATCATTCTAGATTGAGGCGTGATAAAGGCGGTCGGGTATATCCCAGCCCTCCTTCAGCCGCATGATGTGATCGGGCCGCTATCACAGGGCGTAAATACAAGGCTCATTCACCTGCGTTCAATTTCAAGAATATTTGTTATTTATAGAAGGAAGTACGTACGCAATTTTAAACAAGCGCGGTTTTATCAATAATGCAGGGCTCGACAGTGCGACTGTTTTGGTCGCATTTGCGAGTGAATATATTTCTGTACGACTTGGAAATACATTCAATCGCACCAGTGCGACTACTGCTGAACTACTGTCATGCGCAGTCAAACTTATGTGTATAAGCGATGAGGGAATGAAAACAGTGAACAGAAACGCGTGTCGCAGAAATGCTTCACGCGAGTCCTCTCGTAGCGCTGTGTGCTTCCGGTTTCATTACAAAGAGGTTAACCCTATATGTGCCTGACGTCTAACAACATTCAAATGACTCTAACTTCATATTTTTTCGGATTTCAATGTATGACACATCATTTGAAAGCTTATGATCCGTAGTTCCAATCCACAACACGTCACATTTGAAAGTGTTTATGTATTTTTTTTACATTTGAAAGTGTTTTTTGTTTATATATATTTATATTATACAATTTACCAGTCATATTATGGAATGTGTCTAAATGTTAAAGTTCCATAAGTATAAGCAAAATAAAGTAACAGTTTGTAAATAAATAGTAGCATTTAAAAAAATAAAAAACACGAACCGTGAACCGTGACCCAAAAACCGAGGTTCATACCGAACCGTGGGCCAACTGAAATTAATATTCTTACTTCCCCTTTACATTGTGTGAGTCTCCATTTTTATTACGGCCAAGAGCCGGTTATGATCATTTTGATATGTTATGATTATGATAATTTGTTGTCGTTGTTGACGAAAATTGCACAATTTTCATTGTGCTTGCTACTGAAATTATTGGTGTGCTACTAAATTGTTCAACATGGTAGCACAGTGCTACCTGGGGAAAAGGTAAGCGTCAAGCCCTGCAATAATGCTTACGACCATTTAGAAAAATGTGCTTACGTGCAAGTCAAAGATGACGTCCAAGTACATTTTTATAAATGAGGCCCCAGCCACTGACAGATAAACGTTCAGATTCACCAGCCACTCAATAGTAAATCATTATTTTGTGTCTGAAATAAATCTACCAGCCACTCTCATATTTTATCAGCATTTGGCCCTGTTATGGACGTATGATTAGGCGGGTGTTTAAGAAATGTATAAACTTGGAAAACGTAAATGTTCAAGTGCTGTGTTGGGTTTTTCCGTACAGGATCAAACTGAGGACTCCCTAGGCCTAGAGGATAGTCTACTTTCCACAGACCACATGCCTCCCTCAGTGACATCTACACATGCCTCCCTCAGTGACACCAGTCCTTGCCTGTAGGGCTGTCCCAAACGACTATTTTTCTAACGATTAATCTAGCGATTATTTTTCCGGTTAGTCGATTAGCCTAACGACTAATTTAACGATTTTTTTTTTTACTGTTCGATTAATGTATCACTTAATTTTCCCCAAAATAATGGCTGTATTGTCTCTCTCTGTTTAACAGTGTCTTTATAAAGCACTCTGGGTAATAGCTGCTGCTCTTATAAAACAAAGCAGCGTGTGACATGCACATTACTCAGACGGCCGCCCCTTTAAATGATCAGCTGATGTATGGGGGCTGTCTGTGGGCCCGCAATTAAACACAGACACCTTTAATTCGGCAACCTGCTACTACTACTACTACTACTGTAACTGCCTCTGTCAAACAGCCCCAGACACAGGGCAGACTCACTGCTATGTTTAGCCAACTTGAATGCCAACATGGCCATCAGGGTTTTTCCTGGCTCAAAATGAGGCGGAGGTGGTACCAGTGGTGTTTGACATCAGGGGGGACCCATGAAGCAGGGCTGTCTGGGGGTCCTTAAACATCAAACACTTAATTTCTTGCATTCTGGTGAATTGATATGCACCAATTTGTGCCCTTTCTGCATCAATTTATGGTGGAAATGTCATTATTTATGTAAAGGAAAACACAATATTCAGGCACCAGATGACCATTCAAAATATAATGTAATATAATGCAATATAAGGCTCTGTATGTATTAACTCTTTGACTGCCAGCCATGTTCAGAGCGGAGAGCTCCACACTGCCAGACTTTTGGGGCATTTTCGCTGAACTTTGAAGACCCACCAAATATTGACTTTTCGGACCACATAAACATTGAACATATCTACCAAAACTTTAGACTCTCTTCTTTCATCAGAAAAAGAAAGTTTGTTTCTAGCCTCTTTGAGTGTTTAGAAATCGGCCGTAGAACATAGGGTGGTTTCAGCAAAAACACCTGATTTTGACCAATAAACAGAGAAAACGAGCTTTTTCTGCAGAACTTCTTTTTTTTTTTTTTTTTCTGCACTTTTTCTGTATCATCTGACTCTGAACTGTTTGAAGAGTCGCGCGATGGCCGCGATGCTCCGCAATGCTCCGCGCCGCAATGCTCCGCGCCGCGTTTGGCACATACCCTGATCCGATCCGTTTCGCCATTACTACAACCCACAGCAAGCCACTTCCTTCTCCAGGCTTTTATCGAACTACTGCCCCCATCTGGGACCGAAATACATTACACCCAAGTCTGAAATTCACTCGCTAGGTGTAGAACATGTCAATAACGCGATCCCCGCGGATTTTTTTTTTTTTTATATAAGACGCCAATTGGCGTCTTTGGCAGTCAACGTTACTATTCTATAAGACGCCAATTGGCGTCTTTGGCAGTCAATGAGTAGGCATTCTGTACTTTCAAATATGTATTCTCCTTGAGCAGTCAACATACTATCAGCTATTTCAGTAGCAAAAACGAAAGCTAACTTATTTGCGAAACAGCGCCCCCGCCACCACGTCGGCGCAGTGCCGCAATTGCAGCTAGATATTTTTTTGGCGACGCACCGACGCACATTACGCAAGTCGACGTATTGACGTAGTCGATTACGTCGACTACGTCGCTGCGTCGTCCCAGCCCTACTTGCCTGGTCCCTACAGACCCTACTACTAAGTCTAGTGGCTGGGGGAAAAGGAAGGCCTCTCCTCCAGAACCTCCAAGAGAGCTGACCCCATACCAGGCTCAAATTATACACAGATTAGACCAAGCACAGACCAAATACACCGAAAATGAACACTACCTCCTCAGTTTGGCACCCACATTAGATCGTCTTGACCCCCGAAAGCAAGCCATGGTGAGGCTTCGCTTCAAACAAGCCTTATTTGATATTGAATTTGGAGAGTAGTGAGTTCACTGATCAGGTAGTGTTCATTTTTGGTGTATGTTGGTGTGTGTGTGCTTGGTCTGATTTGTGTATAATTTGTTATTATACTGTACATTTGTATAGAATAGAATAGAATATAATAGACTTTATTGTCCTTGTACAGTTGCCTATATAGTACATTTGCCATGTTTTGTATATATTTTGTAGATTTGTATGTAGTCCTCTTCTTCCTGCTTCTGAGTAGATTAGACGTGTTTCTCCCTCGCTCCTCTCATACCACTGCTTTCCTGCTTTTTTCTTGCTTATTTTTTATAGTTTTAACAATTTTTTTATATAGCTGTTATTCCTACCATGCCTGCTATCTGTCAAAGTTGTGTGGATCTTTCAAAGAGAGTAGACTTATTGGAATATACTCTCCAGGGGCGACTCTCCGCACTCGAGAATCGCTACGCTAATGGTTCTCCACCCACGCAAGCCTTTGAAGAGGATTTAAATCAAAATTCACACTTCCCAAAGCTAACGAGGCAGGTGACAGCTGCAAAATTCACTGGACAGATGAATTATCCCCCGAAACTACTGAAAAGCAGCCAACTGAAGTCCTCGTTAGCACCGTTAGCATCATTAGCAACAGGTAGGCCCGAGCCATGGGCTTGCATGACTAAACAGAGCCGAGATAGGAGTCTGAGACACCGGCCCGCGGAGCAGCGAGCTGGCATGACTCCCAAGGCCCGAGATAAGAACATCAGAGTCACGCCAAGATTTCCCAGGCCTGGGAATCATGTGACTCCCCGGCCCCCCCCGGTGACTCCCCGGCCCGCAGACACGAGCTCAAGGTCACCCCCTCCTTCTTCTACTTCTCTGTGTGACATGCAGCGGATGAAACAGACTTCACCTCCAAAAGATACTTTGTTGATTGGAGACTCGGCGATCAGAAACGTAAGAGGTAAAAAATTACATATCCACTGTCTTCCTAACCTAACGGTCTCAGAAATAACAAAAGATTTGGAAGAAACACTGTCTAAAAACCCAGACACAAAGCGTCTTGTATTACATGTGGGACAAACCGATTCACGTAAAATGGGCTCAGTAGACTTGAGACGTTATTTCATGGAACTTTTCAATAGACTTGACAAGCTTAAGATTGAGACATTCATCTGTGGACCGCTACCCGCTGTTGACAGAGGTAACCTGGAATTCAGCCGGCTCCTAAGCCTTAACACGTGGCTCTCTGGTGCGTGCCAACTTAAAAGGCTGAAATTCATTGACCACTGGAACATATTCTGGAGGCAGAGAGACCTATTCAAAAGAGATGGCCTCCACTTAAACAGATCGGGAGAATACCATTTGATGAACAACATACTCTTCAACCTCATAAACTCTGCTCCCCCTTCCCTCGCTCTTGAACCAACTGAAAGGCCTACAGCGCAGGATTCTTCAGACTCAGCACAGGCAGCTGAACTGCTCACAGTGGATAAACTCTCCCCACAGCCCTGCGACTCATCACAGCCTACAGTAAAGGGCCCTCCAAACTCATCACAGCTGGCTGAAGTGCGTGCTGCAGATGACTTATCAATCTCCCCATCGCAACTGCCTAAACTGCGCTCCACAGTCGCCAGGACAAAACTAATCATTAGCCAACTCGTTGAACCCCCACTAAGGCGACGGTCCAGCCCCTTTCCTCTCCCCCCACCCTCCCTCCATTTACATTTACATTTTTGGCATTTAGCAGACGCCTTATTCCAAAGCGACTTACAATCAATACATTTGAATACTAAGCATGTGAATCAGCAGTCCACCATTCGTTGCAGGAAGAGTACTCTAGCTCGGGCCCGGGGCCACTGATAGAAGGAAAAACCTTCTCCCTATTATCGCCTTCTACTAAAACTTTTTTTTAATTTATTTTTATTTTTTATATTACTGGAGAAACTGAGAAACAGTACAAGGGGGGCAATAGAAGTTCTTAGGGACACAGAAGAGGGGAAAGCGGGTGTCTTTAGGAGACGTAGTGGTTAGTGTTGTTCCGATACCATTTTTTGATCCCGATACCGATACCTGACCGTGCAGTACTTGCCGATACCGAGTACCGATCCGATACCACGGCGTTTGAAAAAACAAAACAAAAAAACATGTTTTTTGAGCCGCATACTCACCTCGATGTAAAATTATTGCTAACACTTAGTCTGGCACTGCTCAAAACCTTTGTAAAACTCGTAAAGTTTTTGTAAAACTTAAGTAAAAAATAAAAATAAAAATAAATAAAAAATAAATACGTTTTTGTAAAGTACTCGCCGATACCGATACCAGCATTTTTGTGCGTATCGGTGGCCATGCCGATACTAGTATCGGTATCGGAACAACACTAGTAGTGGTGAGGGTCAGAAGATGTCTCAGGAGGAGCAGTTAAGATGTAACCTGAAGAGATGGGTCTTCAGTCTACGATGGAAGATGGGTAGTGACTCTGCCGTTCTGACAGCCGTGGGGAGCTCATTCCACCAGCGGGGAGCCAGTGTTGTGAAGAGACGTGATCGGGCAGCCCGACTGCTGTGTAGAGGAGGTGGGGCCAGTCGGCCAGCCGAGGTGGAGGAGCGGAGTGAGCGGGCAGGGGTTTGGGGGGTTACCATTTCCTTCAGGTAGGCAGGGGCTGTCCCTTTAGCTGCCTGGTATGCAAGCACCCTCCCTGCCCCCGACCCCCCAAACCACTCTGCCCCCGACCCCCCAAACCACTCTACCCCCAACTCCCAGAGACACTCATCCACTGAGTCCACTGAGCTCTCCTTCCTCCAACTCACGCCGTTCCTGCCTTTCTCAGCTAAGTTAGAGAAAATGGTGAAGACAGGAGTAGAGCTCACCCCGAAAGCTGCTCCATCTCAGGCAACTCTCCATTCTACAACACCTGGCCCCACACTCCCTGTGACGCCAGCCTCATCAACAATGCCAGCCTCATCAACAATACCCATCGCCCTACCCCGCCACAGGATGCTATCTACAACACCCATCCCCATCCCCCGGATGACACCCAGAATCAGTTGATGCTCTAACAGTCCCTGCTTCCATAGAGTTGATACCATTGACATTCCTGATATAAAGCTGGGACTCAACTCTTGCTATCCCTGTTCATATCAGTAACAGAACAGTTAATTGCAAGTCTGAATGCTTTATACACCCCTCAAATTTAATTTCTGTACCCTGCCACACACAGCCCACACAGAGACCAAACACAAAACCACTCAAGCTAGCACTTTTCAATGCCAGATCCTTAGCTAATAATTCTCTCTTAATCAACAACTTGATTAGCTCCTATGAACTAGATTTCTTATTTATCACTGAGACCTGGTTAGATAAAGATAACAAGACACCAATTCTTATTGAGTCAGCAGTCAGCACCCCCCAATTTTAGAACCTTAGATGTCGTTAGATCCCACAAAAAAGGTGGTGGAATCGCCTCTTTCTTCCGAGACAGTTTTAACTGCAAACAGAAATCCTTCGGGGGAATTTTTATCATTTGAATATCTTTCAGTTGTTTTTAAATGTTCCACTCGAATTATTTTTATAATTGTATACAGACCACCCCAATACTCTACTAGCTTCTTTAATGAACTTACAGAGCTTCTCTCCATCATTACTACTGAATTTAATGGTCTGATCATTGCTGGTGATTTCACTATTCATGTAGATAACTCAGAGGACAACAAAGCCAAAGAACTCTCTGTTCTGTTAGATGTTTTTGAACTTCAACAACATGTGAACCTCCCTACTCATAATCGAGGTCACACTCTGGACCTTATCATCACCAAAGGCCTAGATATTTCAAATGTTGTTGTAACTGACATTGCCCTGTCTGACCACTGTTGCATATTCTTTGACGTATCTATCTTTCCTGTTATTCAAACTATGTCTAAAACTATTTCCAAACGATATATCAATGAAAAGACCAGTGCACTGTTCACACAGGCCTTTTCCCTAGCCCCCCCCCCCCCCCCCCCCAAACTTCTATTCCAACCTCAGTAAATGACCTTCTACACGATTTCAACTTAAAAATCACAAAAACCATTGATGATATTGCACCCATTAGATCCAAATGCATCTCTGGTAAGCAAAAAGCTCCCTGGAGAACTGCCCCATCCGTAAAGACCCAAAAAAGAGAATGTCGTAAAGCAGAGCGCAGATGGAGAAAAACAAACCTTCAAGTCCACTATGATATCTATAAAGAGAATCTTCAGAACTATAACTTAGAAATAAGAAGTGCCAGGCAATCATTTTTCTCTAAGATCATAAACAATAACATCAATAATGCCCGCATCCTTTTCAGAACTGTTGACAGACTAACAAATCCCCCAACACCCATTGCTCAGGAATTTCACTCAACTAGTAAATGCAATGAGCTAGCATCCTTTTTTAACAATAAAATAGAAACCATTAGACAAGGCATTAGGTCTTCTGTGTCAGGCATGAAAAACATGTCCCCATTAACAACCCCAAATAGGGCGGACATAACAACCATGTCACAATTTAACACCATTGATTACAAGACCCTAGATAAAATCATGTCACGTCTTAAACCATCCACCTGTGCCCTTGATGTCCTGCCAACAAGCTTTTTTAAAAACATATTTAGCTGCATGGCAGGCGAACTAATACAAATAATTAACACCTCCCTTTCATCAGGAATCTTCCCTGAAGCCCTGAAAACTGCAGTTATTAAGCCTCTACTAAAAAAGAACGGCCTAGACCCATTTGTACTAAACAACTACAGACCCATATCAAACCTTCCCTGTACAGGAACATTTATTGAAATGGTTGCCCACGAACAACTTAGCAATTATTTGACCCTAAATGATCTCTTTGATGACTTTCAATCAGGCTTTCGCCCCCTACATAGCACTGAAACGGCCCTTATTAAGGTCCTTAATGACATTCGCGTAAACACAGACTCCGGAAAAATCGCAGTTTTGGTACTACTAGATCTTAGTGCTGCCTTTGACACTGTAGACCAGGGGTCGGCAATTAGGTTTGGCCTCGGGCCAAAAATTTTTTGAGCCACTAGATGGCGGGCCCGAACATAATCAAAGGCTAATTTAAGTAATTGATTGTTTAAAAATGTGACACGTTCTAATGCTTTGACTTTTCTTTCGACTGTACACATCGCTAGTCAACTAACACAGCTTGTTTTGTGAGCCTGCTAACAATGTAAAGTAGTGTTCTAGTTAACTAGGTAGCAGTCCAATCCATTACGTTGCAGTATTTTGGCTTGACTAGCGAGTTTGTGTTGTGATTCTCAACAACGTTGAAACGTAGTTTCACACTTTTCCATATTTTTGAATAATAAATGTGTGGACTGACGATGTAGCGTAGCCTAACTTATTCTAATCATTATTTAACATAGTTTCATTCTGATAATTATTCCCCCCTCCTCCCAGACAAGGTCACATTATTATTATTGGATTGGTTGTTTGCGTGCCGGGTGAAGTTAGCCAAACAGTTAACCTGCTAGCAAGAGAAACATAATGTCACTCTCCAAAGGTCTAAAGAGGAAAGTTGACGGTGAAAACAGGGCATTTAAAGAGGAATGGACAGCGAACTATGCGTTCATCCTACCTGGTTTCATCAATGCAAAGCCGTTGTGAGAGACATTTTCCGTGCTCACAATGTTCCCTTTCTATACATGCGAGTCGTCCTTTTCGTCAATGAATGCGATAAAGACGCACGAGAGGAATCGATTGATGCATAAAAACCATGAGAACTGCCTGTGGATTAAAGTGACGTCAATATCACCAGATATCAAGCAAATACTGACCGATGGGAGATGCTTTTTGTTTGCGCCGATTTTGTTGTCAACGTTTTTCAGAAAATTAAACAGAATTTGCGTTGTTACTGTTCATATGTGTGTTGCAGTCACATATACGTAAACATTACGTTTGAATGGCTTACTGAGCTCGTGTTATTTTTTTCAAACCACACACGGTATGTCGGCTATTTCAGCACCGTGACGTGTTGTCCACCTACTTATGATTCACTCTGAGGGGTTCAGGGTCAGTGCGCTTCGGTGCACCCCGCTGCCTGATTGTCTGTCCCTGTGTCATTCACTCTCAACATGGATACAAGTACAATAAGCATTATTCAGGTGGAGGTCGATTCTCTATTCGGACATCATAGGCGCTATATGTGGGACTGTCGGTCCGATTTTTTTTTTTTTTTTTTAAGAAGTGGATTCTCAAAATAATCTGCTGGGCCAAATATTATTGGTGACGGGCCAGCAATGGCCCACGGGCCGCCTATTGCCGACCCCTGCTGTAGACCATGACATTCTAATAGATAGACTAAAAACCTGGGTAGGACTTTCGGGCACTGCCCTAAACTGGTTTAGATCCTACCTACAGGACAGAAGCTACTATGTCTCCATTGGCAACTTTGTATCTGACCAAATTAAAATGACATGTGGGGTTCCCCAAGGGTCAATCCTTGGCCCCCTTCTATTCAATCTCTACATGCTTCCATTGGGACACATCATAAAAAAGAACAAAATTGCCTACCACAACTATGCGGATGACACTCAAATCTACATAGCCCTCTCACCGAACGACTATAGTCCCATTGACAATCTCTGTAATTGCATTGAGCAAATAAACGCCTGGATGACACAAAACTTCCTCCAACTAAACAAGGACAAAACAGAGATAATTGTATTCGGTGCACCTGACAAAAGATCGAAAGTCAGTGCAAAACTTGATTCTCTCTCTTCACAGTAAAAAAACAGGTCAGAAATCTTGGTGTAATTCTAGACTCCGATCTAAACTTCAACAGCCACATAAACTCAATAACTAAATCAGCCTACTATCACCTGAAAAACATAACAAGAATGAGAGGTTTCATGTCCAAGCAAGACCTTGAAAAACTCATCCATGCATTTGTTTCGAGTAGACTTGATTATTGTAATGGTCTACTAACAGGCCTATCTAAAGGAGCTGTTCGTAAATTGCAGCTCATCCAAAACGCCGCTGCTAGGGTCCTAACAAAAACAAAGAAATGTTAACACATTACACCAATCCTGAGATCCCTGCACTGGCTACCAGTCTCTCAGAGAATTGAATTCAAAATCCTCCTAATTACATACGAATCACAAAATGGTCTTGGACCAAAATACATATCAGATCTCCTCCCACCCTATATTCCCGCAAGGTCCCTAAGGTCAGCTGAGACAAATCAGCTAATAATTCCAAGAGTAAAAACAAAACACGGTGCAGCAGCTTTCAGTCACGCTGCTGCATGCTCCTGGAACAAACTCCCTGAAGAAATCAAACAGGCCCAAACCCTTAAAATATTTAAATCTAAGCTAAAAACCTTCATGTTTTGCACCAGTTATGATTAAACACAAACACTTCTATCAATGTCTTTTTTCCATTAACTATTGTCTTTTTAAATGTTTTATCTATTTACTTCTTATATTTGCTTTTATTCATTGTAATTTTTATTTTCTTATGCTCCTCTTGCTGTATTTTTAAATAATGCATGTAAAGCACTTTGAATTGCCCCTGTTGTATGAAATGTGCTATACAAATAAACTTGCCTTGCCTTGCCTTGCCTTTTGTATATGTTTTGTATGTATACATGTTTTGTATGTTAATTTGTTAATTGTTAATTGTTAATTGTATTTATAAAATAACAATAAACATAATATTATATGTACCGTATTGTACATTTGTATATAGTTCATTTGTTCTTTAAATAATAACTCACAAGACCACACCTCAACTGAATTAGTTGGGAATGTGGGATGTAAATGTATTGGATACAGATCCAGTGACTGCGAAGAACACAAGAACTAAGAAGAACTCCAAGACGCCAGACCCATCAAGATGTAGCACAATGTAGCACATGTTGTAGAATGTTGTAGAATGAACTCGTGATTGCTACTGGTGTTTCATAACGTGGTTCCAGTGTTAGCAGCATTCGGCAGAAATCTTCATTTTCCGCAACACTGTTGCAAATATACCCAGTTCAACACAACACACCTTGTAAATATACCCAGCGATAGACTTGGTAATAGTCGTAGCCTCGGGGAGTAAAAGGGAAGCCTGGTCTGCCTCTTAGACATGACTACATCGTAATGATTACAAAGATGCCACTTGAAATGCATGAAATCCAAGTTTATTACATATCCGTAAAAAAAGTGCAACTTCTCTGCTTTCAGAAACTGTTTGATTTTTTTAGATTGGGCATATAGTTCATGAATTACGATAGTTTGAAGGAACGCTGTAAAATCATTTCTAGACACGAATCTATCGGCATTAGTCAAATACATGCTCACATCCAGTCATCCGCTCACTGCTCTCCATCAAAAATGGCACATCCATCAATAATATTACATAATAACAACTGCTCTGATTAGATTGCTTAGATTGTTTAATACATCAACGGGGGGAAAGCGAGATGAACTCGCGAGTATCATGCTTCCTCCATTGAACGGAAAGTCCTATCTATTCCATTCAAAGTGTTTTAGCCTTCCCCCTTTCCACTGGTAATAAGGAATTGACAAGAATAGATCGATATAAATAGATCAACATAATGCAGCACTATCATGCTTAAAACATGTAACGTTATATATATAACGGAGCGATGTATTTCTACGGAAAGGCTGACTGACGCGGGGCTCATACAATCTCTGTGTGTGAAAGAGGCTTGAATGTTGAAATAACAGTAATAGTATTACAATGTTCATTGATAAAATGATATAAGGGATGGAAAGGGGTTTTAGAAGGGGGATGACGAAGCGCGCTCGACTGAGGGCATAGGCACAGCCTCAGGACATAGCATAGTCGTAGCCTCTGGGAGTTAAAGGGAAGCCTTGTCTGCCTCTTAGACATGACTACATCGTAATGATTACAAAGATGCCACTTGAAATGCATGAAATCCAAGTTTATTACATATTCACCTAGTATTTGACTGACTGTCAGTCACGAATGGTCCCAGTATTGTGGCTTCAGTTGGGTTGTAATTGTGCTTGCTGCAGAGCACAATGTTATTGCTGATATTTTTGTTTTAATCCTGTTCTTTTACCAACTGTTAAGACAACAATAAAGTAAACTTTAGCTAGCAAAAGATATTGGCCCCCCAAATAATTTTACAACTTATAATTATGTTACGATGTTTCTCCGCATTGAAGGTATATAAGCAACGCAGGGTGCGCTCGTAAATTCGCTCTGAGAGCGCCGGAGCGCACACTGGGTTCAACGTCATAAAGGGACCAGGTAATTTGATTGGACAAGAGGCATTCCATGAGTGCTGATCAGATTTCCAGGGCGAATTTACGAACGCAGCTCGCGAACAGAAGACGAAAAAAACGTCAGATCAGATATATAAACAGGTTAATTTGATAAACTGGACACATTTTGGGAATGTATATGGTTACTTTCACACCTGAAAACATGTTAAAAATTCATAAAATGACATGTTAACACTTGTATTGCCAAAATTACAGCTTTTAGCCAATGGAAGTTAAAATGGACGATTTAAATTGCCCGCTGCTAGCCGGTGCGAAATGCATTCTGGGAAAAAGACGGTGGCTGCGCTTTTTTCCCATGGGTTGTATGTAAAAAGACGGTGAAAAGGCGCTGAAGGCGGCGCTTTTTTCTAAAAAAAGACGTCAAGTGTGAACGCCCCCTAACCAGACACTTAACCCTTCTAACCAGACACTTAACCCTTCTAACCAGACACCTAACCCTTCTAACCAGACACCTAACCCTTCTAACCAGACACCTAACCCTTCTAACCAGACACCTAACCCTTCTAACCAGACACCTAACCCTTCTAACCAGACACCTAACCCTTCTAACCAGACACTAAACTCTCTACTCCCTCCACCTGTCATTCTAACCAGCCTGGGAGTAACTCTACCAACAACCTAACAGGGAGGACATGAACACACTCACTGTTACTAGGATAAAACACACACACACATCAAGTATGTTGCTATATCATTTGATGTGTGACCAGAAAATGGGGCATAAAATAGTAAAATACATAAATATAATATGTATGTATAAATATAGGCATATATGGCTTTTTCTGATGCAGTTACATGTGTCAAGACAATGAAGGCTTGTTGCTTTATCCAGACCACAGGACATGGTTCTAGTAACTCATGTTCTTGGATTCATTGTCTTCAGCAAACTGTTTGCGGGCTTTCTTATGCATCGGTTTCAGAAGAGGCTTCTGTCTGGGGCGACGGCCATACAAACCGATTTGATGCAGTGTGCGGCGTATGGTCTGGGCACTGACAGGCTGACATCCCACTTCTGCAACCTCTGCAGCAATGCCGGAAGCACTCGCACGTCTATTTTTGGAAACCAACCTCTGGATATGACGCTGAGCACGTGGACTCAACTTCTTTGGTCGACCCTGGCGAGGCCTGTTCCGAGTGGAACCTGTCCTGGAAAACCGCTGTATGATCTTAGCCACTGTGCTGCAACTCATTTTCAGGGTGTTGGCAATCTTCTTATAGCCAAGGCCATCTTTGTGAAGCGCAATAATCATTTTTTTCAGCCGCTCAGAGAGTTCCTTGCCATGAGGTGTCCATGTTGTCCAGCATTCAGAGAGAATTGTGCCCAAAACACCAAATTTAACAGCCCTGCTTATCATTTAGACCTGAATCCTTGTAACACTAACGAGTCACATGACACCAGGGCGGGAAAACAACATCATTGGGCACAATTAGGACATGTTCACTATGGGGTGTACTCACTTTTGTTGCCAGCTGTTTAGACTAACAGCTGTGTACTGAGTAATTTTCAAAGGACAATAAATCTATACTGTTATTCAAGCAGCACACTGACTACTTTAAGTTATATCAAAGTTTCAGTAGGATAATGTTATCCCCTGAAAGGATATAACAGAATATTTGTAAAAATCTAAAGGGTGTACTCACTTTTGAGATATACTGTATATTTATATATACAGCATATGGATGTTACGTGCCTGTTACCTGCCGCTTTCAGTTCTAATAGTTTAGATCTCGCAACCAGGGAAACGCCTTAAAGGGAGCAAGACACGAATCTACCGGCATTTGACTGCCGCTGGACTGAGGAACAGCATAGGCACAGCACATCGCCATAATAGCGATTTATTTGTTATGCTTGTTGTAAGAGCCAGATATGGTCCTGTCATATGTGTTGTAATTCACTGTGTGGGCATGGGGTGGCGCTGTCACAATACCTGAGGCAGGTCTTTATAAGGTAGTACATTTGTTGTTATCGTCAGGTGTTGACCCCAGAAGGGCAAATAGGTTTGACCGCAAGGGCGCTGAGTTTGTGATTATTATTGTTTTGTATCAGTGATTAAGCCATAGATGGCAATCAGGAACGCAATAAAGGTTTATTATGCAGCAAACCAATGACTACGGATCGTGTATAACCAACAGCACACATCAAACTAGAACGCACGGCGCGTCAACCAGAGTCTGCGGGTTAGCATCTCAGTAGCTCAGTATTAGACTGTGCTCCTTTGACATTGTCAAACCTCTGCATCTATTGGAACATCGCTTGGAATATAACGGAGGCGTTTGGATACCGTACGTGTTTGGATATGTGTGCAGCCGCAGGAGCTACGGTTCTAAAGCCAGCTGTTTGGAGCATCGACCACGAGACCACTACAACGGCGCCCACCGCACGGTATGAGTAGCGCTATATTGTTTAATGGCCATTTAATGTGTGCACACCGGTATTAAATCCAATGCATTGGTGACTGAAGCGAAGGGGACAATTATAGACGTTGCGTTGACTGTTGCGTGCGGCGAACTGTTTTTACTGACTACCGATCATTCGTCATGGAGATGCGTGACGTGAAATTGGACACTAATGGGGATGAGACACTATCTGGTAAACGTGTGGTTAAGCTTACTGCTAAAGCGTTTGCGTTGAAGTTGGACTTGTTGTAAACGAGCAGAAAAGCTAAACTAAGCAAAGCTACCAGCATTAGAGGTGTTTTACAAGGGTTACTGTGTATTGATGATAAAACACAGGTACAGAATACTCTTGTTGAATTGATAAGGTGTGTGATGAAGCAAAAACCATGCATGAAAATATACTTGATTTGTTGCCATGTGTTGAAAAAGAAAAACATGAAACATGGTTTAAGGCAAAAATGTGTTCAACAATTAATGTATTACAAATACAGAAATGTGGGTTTTATCATGCAAAGAAGGTTCTGTGCAGATAGGCTC
>NC_137678.1:20332173-20379673 GCF_963989245.1 Nansenia antarctica
GGATATGGTAAACGGGAAAAGGGAGGCTGTCATTGCTTTAAACCCTTCGTCAAAGGAATATGAGGCTAGCTTGTGGGAACCAACACCACACAGCAACTTGATAAAATGGGCAGTACCAACCCATAAACCCCCTTCCATGGATACACGACCCAAGGATACTGCTCAGTGGGTTAAAGCTGCTGTACAACACCAAGTTAACTGCAAAGGACAACAGCAGCAAAGCAGTATAGTGGGACCATCACAACAGTATCGACACCAATCAGGAACCCTTCAGGAAACAGAACATCACACCACTCAGAATCTGCCTGGGGGACATACTTACCATCATGCACAGGCAGAATGAAATAACAACTGCTCTGGTGCAGCAGCAGCAGTCCATGTCTCTTCCACCACGAGATATTCCCATATTTGAAGGGGACCCTTTCCAATACAACTCATTTATCAAGGCCTTTGAACAAGGAGTGGAGAAAAAGGCAGGAAAAGGGGATTGTTTGTATTATTTGGAACAGTTTACTAGAGGACCACCACAAGAACTGGTACGTAGCTGCCAGCACATGGCTCCTGAGCGTGGCTACGTGATGGCAAAGGGCCTTCTAGAGAAACATTTTGGAAACCAGTATAAAATTGCAACTGCTTACATAGAAAGGGCTTTGGCCTGGCAAACCATAAAGTCAGAGGATGTGAAAGCACTTCAAGCCTACTCCTTGTTCTTGCGTGGCTGTTGCAATGTAATGGAAGAGCTTGAGTACATGCAGGAACTGGATATGCCGCTACACCTGAGGGCTATCATTTCAAAATTACCATTCAAAATGAGAGATCAGTGGAGGACAATAGCTCATGGCATAATGGAATCAACACAGCAAAGGGCTCGCTTCCCTGATTTGGTCGCATTTGTGGAGCGTCGGGTTGCAATTCTGTCCGACCCTTTCTTTGGTGACATACAGGACTAGGGCTGGGCAAACGATCAACATTTTTTTTTCGATAATCGTAAGAATTAACGATCAATTATCGATTAATCAATAAGCTTTTTTTTCATTTAAAAAAAAAAAAACTAGAGCAGAAATAACAAGCATGTTTTCCTTGGGGAAAAAACTTTATTTGTGTTGCTATTGCAGAATTGCACAATGCACACATCATTCATTCACATTAACTAGACACTACAGTCAGATAACAATCCTCTTAAACAAGGCAGTGAGTAGCCTAAATTGTTTAACTTAAAAACACATTTTACATTATAAATAAAAATATAGAAAATAAGTAACTCACCATAGGAGCAGTAAAAAAACAGTTACTCACAACAGGGTTTCCGTTAACCGGTAATTACCGGTCTTTGTCCGGTAAAATTTATTGAAGTCCGACAAAATGAAAACTCGTCGGACATTTATGTCCGGTGAAAATAATTCCCTCTAAGCACAATTTGAATACAATTCGCTAAAGTTCACATTCTGATTCCTTCTATTTTAAAAAAGACGAATATATAGGCTATGTATTTCTTTTATTATGATATGATTTGACACCGGCATGATGATGTCTCCTAATGTGTAGGCTGCCTATGCGAAACAGCGGTTGTTTCCGGTGTGCGCTATAACTCGTGCACAATCGAGTCGAGGCAGAGAGGAGGATAGCGATGTTTCTCTCTGTGATAGTGTGATTATGCAAGCCTTTTCTGAAAGGGATGAGAACCCGATTGTTTCAGCTTCTCCCAGGGAGAAAGTGGTAGAGTTACCATCCTCCCCGAGTCCTACCATACCATCCGCTGACAGCCTATCTCTCCCGGTAACCGGCGAGCGATTGCGTGTCGCTCAAGTAGCTGATCAGTCATTAAACAAATGTTTTTTACATGCAGCTAGTGAGGAATCTGAAATAGGGGGCAACGTAGTTTATTTCCTTAACGATGGGATATTAATGCGTAAATGGTCTCCTCCTAATGCAAATGGTTGTGAGTGGAATACTGTAAAACAAGTGGTTGTGCCTGTGGGTTATAGACAACAGGTGTTATCTGTAGCACATGAGAGCCAGTGGTCAGGACATTTAGGTATAACTAAAACTTATCAGCTGATATTGAAACATTTCTTTTGGCCCGGACTGAAGGCGGATGTTGCCAAGCACTGCCGCTGTTGCCATACTTGTCAGATGGCGGGTAAGCCTAATCAATCCATTCCACCCGCACCATTGCATCCCATTCCTGCTATAGGGGAGCCATTTGAACGTGTAATAATTGATTGTGTTGGACCTTTGCCTAGGACTAAAAGTGGAAGTCAGTATTTGCTCACTACTATGTGCGCTGCTACTCGTTTTCCCGAAGCTGTTCGGTTGCGTAACATATCAGCTAAACGAAATGCGTTCCCAACCAGCGAGACCTGGTTATAGAAATGACGTTGTTTTATTGATAAAAAAAGGGTCAAACTGGAAAGAGAAAATAGAAAACTCACATTAATCCCAAACAATTTAACAAACTTCAGTTAACGTAATGTGGAGTCCGTTCATTGATCGATGCTGTCTGTTCAGTTCCCAGAGGCGCCCGTTCAGCGCTGGACATATAGCGCGCATGCGAATCATGTTATATTATTATATATTTTATAGCTCGCATCTAATCGTATCGGATGAGAAATAGACATTAAATGGCATATATAGGCCGCTACACAACAGTAATCACCGCGACAAACAGCTATATTAGATTTGGAGAAAAAAAAAATATAATTTTGAAAAAAATTATTTTTATTATATTTTAATATGTCCGGAATATATCACGTTTGTCCGGTAAATCGAAATCTTCCCGGACACGATGTCCGGCGGCAATTTTTTCTAACGGAAACCCTGACTCACAAACAGTGTTGCCACAGTTACTTTGAAAAAGTATTCTGATTACTGATTACTCCTTTAAAAAGTAATCTAGTTACTTTACTGATTACTTGATTTTAAAAGTAACTAAGTTAGATTACTAGTTACTTTTTTAGTTACTATTGGCAGCTGCCTAGGCACCCAACCCCCCCCCCCCGCAACATAAAAATGAAAACTGGTTTTGCCAAAACTCACTTTATTTTAACAGTAACTTAAATTACATAATTAAACTTTAAACAATAACTTAAAACAACAAAATAAAGAGTATTTCTTTGCCTCACCCAACATAAATACTTGTTTTTAAACAATAAAATAAATATAATCTTTATTTAACAGTAACTAGCAAGGAGTGGTTTCACAAAACCTAAAACCTACCCTGACCATTCAGGCTTTTACCACAGGACAATATTTTCTTGCCAGCACAGAGTGTACAACGAACATTTATGTTCTTGTCATCCTTTGCTGACACAAACTCAAAATAATCCTTATATTTCCAGCTATTTAACGCATATCTCTGTTCTCGCTCCATTGTGTAGGCTACGCTTCTGTTTACACTGTGCAATCAGCGTGGTGATACACGTGAGCGATTCTGCTGCAACCTCGTGTTGAAAACGTGAGCACTGACGTCACTCCCCAAGACGCGAGAAAAGCAAACAAATGTTTGTTTACTATCGAACATTACAAAGAAATACTGCATTTAGCCTAAGTTATGAGGTAGTAACGCAATAGTAACGCACAGTCACTTGAATAAGTAACTTTAATCCGATTACTGATTTGGAAATAGTATCGCGTTAGAATACTCGTTACTGAAAAATGTATTCAGATTAGAGTAACGCGTTACTTAGTAACGCGTTACCGGCATCACTGCTCACAAATAGGAGGATGACTGAAAACGTTAGTGTCCTTAAGAGCGTCCAGCTTAACTTAAATTTAAACTCCAGCGAGAGACTGTAGGCGGCAGGCCTACTGGTTCTTGTTCAAAAAGATGATCATGTTAACATGTTCAGGGGTGAGACACGAACGCAATCTGGTGACAGTTACGCCAGCCGCAGGTGGTATTTCATTGGGGTCGTCGTCGTATTATATTTATAGGTCACTGCGCAGTGTTTGCAATGAACGAGGTCGCCTTTCAGATCAAAAGGCTCCCACACCAAGCTTCGTTTCGCTCGCTTCGCCATTTTCCAAGCAGTGTGTGTTCCAACAGTTTACCGCACAGCTGATTAATCAATTAAACATGCAAGGTGCCTTTCAGGAAGTAGTGGAGATCGTGCACCTATTACTGGAGGTCAGGTTACACTAACGTACGGGAACTTCCGTCATGCCGTACTGCGTTGCGAAATTCAATGCGAAGGCAAATGCAAAGTTCATTTCTCACACATAACGTGGACAAACTAATTTCCATTATTATTATTATTCAAAAAATAATAATAATAATAATAATAATAATAATAATATTTACGATTATCGAGCAAAATATTTTGTGATCGACCAAGACCTTATCGATCAATTAATCGATCATCGATCATTGATGCCCACCCCTATACAGGACCCTATGCCTGCTGTTGCTGTTATTAAGTTAAGTTATTAAGTTATTAAGTTATCGTAACGTTATTTCTAGACACGAATCTATCGGCATTAGTCAAATACATGCTCACATCCAGTCATCCGCTCACTGCTCTCCATCAAAAATGGCACATCCATCAATAATATTACATAATAACAACTGCTCTGATTAGATTGCTTAGATTGTTTAATACATCAACGGGGGGAAATTACTAAATTGCGTTTCCTTCGTCCTATTACAGATTGAGATGTCGTTTGCCGATTGCCATATTAGTGACCAAGTTGCTGCATCAGTATTAATGTTCAGGTCATTATTCCAGTCTTTGGGCGTAAATGCAGGTTTGCCTTTATCATATTTCGAAAGTGCTCTACACCCAAGCCCCAGAATGCCTCTCGTCTTTCCAGCAGAGACTATCTCCTCCAGCGGAGAGGGTTGGTGACAGAGGCCAGTGTCTTTTTGGCTATTTAAAAAACTTCGTATCTGAAGGTATCTGAAAAACTCATTTCGTGGTAGGTCATATTTCTTACATAATTGGTCAAATGAAAGTAGTATTTCCGTATCATATAAATGTCCGATAGTAACCATCCCTTTGCTGTCCCACCGCTTGAAACCCCTATCCGTGGCACCAGGGGAGAAGTCTATGTTGCCCCAAACTGGCGAGAGGGAGGATGTAATAATCGTATGTTATAAATAAATAGTAATATAATTGAGATTTCTCACATGAGCCGCGCGCGAATATCCTCACAGAAATTTGTCTCGCGCGATTGTTCAGCCTGCATGGGTAACGTGACTGTCAAGTCAGCCTTGTCAGTCAGTCACTAACGTATGCTAGCCTTCTCACCATGGCTGCATCGGCCCCGTGTCCATTGCCTCACCTTTCCAGGGTTGCACGCAGGCTTCTATGCATACCTGCAACTAGTGTTCCTTCAGAGAGAGTGTTTAGTGCCAGTGGGCACATACTCACACCTCTCCGAGCACAGCTAAAGGCAGAAAAAGTGAACATTTTGTTGACATTTTTGCACTTTAACCTATCTTGAAGCTTTCAAGTCTCTAAGCCACAAGGCTAGCACTCAGTTTGATGACAGAAAAGTGTCAGTGTTCAAGTTTTGTTTGACAGTATTTTTTTCCTTTATTTATGCAGTGATACCTTATAATTTATCATTACCTTATTTAAGATTTTATTAAAGATTTTTATTTTTGTCAAGATGTTTTTAAAATGATGTTAATGTTATTAACATGATTCAATAAAAATACAACAAAATCTAAGTTAAAGTGATTACAGTGTGTTTTATTGGCATTCTAAAAAAAAGTTTTTTTTTTTTTAAATTCTCGCGATAATATCGTGGATCGCGATTATTTTGCCCACGATAATCGTGACATGACATTTTCTAATCGTCCCACCCCTACAAGCAGTAGCTCTGGAGCAGTCAAAGAACAGGTCTAGTAACCAGCCAACCTCTCCCAAAACGTGTGGACATACAGGGGCCGGTAAGGACCACTGTGGGTTGTCTATTGTCCCTGTAAAGGTGAAAGTGGCAAAGGGAAATCGCACCATAACAACATATGCCTTCCTGGATCCTGGTAGTTCAGCCACATTCTGTTCAGAAGAGCTAATGCAGAAGCTGAATGTTACAGGCAGAAGAACCAACTTCCGGTTGAGCATGATGGGGCAAGAAACTGTTGCTGTAGCCTATTCCTTGACTGGCTTGCAGGTAGCTGATTTGGTCAGCAATCATTTTTATACTCTCCCAGAGGTTCTCACACAGAAAAGGATGCCAGTCACTCCGGACCATGTAGTGACTCCTGAACAGTTGGCCAAATGGCCATACTTGTCGAAGGTACACATCCCCAAAATAAAGGCAAATGTCGACCTTTTGATAGGAACCAATGCTCCCAAGGTGTTAGAACCGTGGGAGATCATTAACAGCTGCGGGAATGGTCCCTACGCCATTAGGACAGTGCTGGGATGGGCCGTTAATGGTCCATTGAATGGAAACAGTGGTGCTTGGGAGACAGAGGTCCCCTCTGCTATGGTAAACAGGAATGCAGTGTGCAAACTGGAGGAAGAGCTGAGGAAGGCGGAGGCCAAGCTGCTGTCTGCCGTATGGAAGAAGACGGGCCTCTCCGCCAGCACGGCCTCTGTGGAGAGACAGCGGGCAGAGCTCAAGAAGGCTAACGAGTTCCTCAAGAACAAGGTTTCTGCTGACACTACTAAGAAGAAGATCAACACTCTCACAATGGACCTGAAGGAGGCGCAGGAGCAACTACAGCAGCTCCACACTGCCCTGGCTGAAGGACTGGAGAAGGAGAAGGCAGTCTCGCTGGTGTCTGCATTGGAGCAGGTACAGGACTTGTCAGAGGAGGAGAGGAAACAGCTGATGGATGAGTTGGAGGAGGCTCTGGGAGAGCCGTCTGGCCTAGAGGAAAAGGAACAGATGCGGGAGGAGGAGCAGAGGAAGAGAGAAGAGGCCCTACAACGTCTGAAGCAGGAGAACACAGACCTGGAGACAGAGCTGAGTGAGACGAGAGCACTGCTAGACAGCAGGAGCAGTGAGAAGGAGGAGGTGGAGGAGAAACACGCTGCAGTTATGAAGAAACTCCAGGAGGAGCATGCCTGCTCCCTGGGCAGGATAGGAGACATGGTCACTAAACTGGAAAGCACACAGCAGGCTCTTAGGGGAGCAGAGGAGCGAGGCAGAGAGCTAGAGGAGGAGGTGGAGACGGTGAAGAGGGCCAGGGAGGAGTACGCAAGGATGCTATTGGATGTGCAGACTTGTCTCGCTCAGAAAGACGAGGAGATGGAGAGAGTGGAGGAGAGCCACGCTACCCTGACCCATCGTTGTTATTATGGGTTCGTCAGCTCCTCGTGGTTCTTGGCCACTAGGCAAGGTTATAGAGGGTTTTCCAGACAAACAGGGGCTGGTACGTTCTGTGAGATTACAGACCAAATACAATTGACAGGCCAGTGATGAAAATGTGTTTGTTGTCTGTACTTATATTGGTTGTGGTCTGTTATAACGTTTGCTCCTTTTATGGTATTTTGTTTAAATTGTTATGTCGGTGCCAGTAACAATTAGGGGCCGGTGTGTAAGAGCCAGATATGGTCCTGTCATGTAATTCACTGTGTGGGCATGGGGTGGCGCTGTCACAATACCTGAGGCAGGTCTTTATAAGGTAGTACATTTGTTGTTATCGTCAGGTGTTGACCCCGGAAGGGCAAATAGGTTTGACCGCAAGGGCGCTGAGTTTGTGATTATTATTGTTTTGTATCAGTGATTAAGCCATAGATGGCAATCAGGAACGCAATAAAGGTTTATTATGCAGCAAACCAATGACTACGGATCGTGTATAACCAACAGCACACATCAAACTAGAACGCACGGCGCGTCAACCAGAGTCCGCGGGTTAGCATCTCAGTAGCTCAGTATTAGACTGTGCTCCTTTAACACTTGTTGTAAATAAAAGTTCTATGATGCATTGAAATGACATTAAACTAAGATAATACGATGGTTAGCATAACTTTTCTAATCTTTATTAATAGGTTATTACAGAAACAGTAAGTGACATTTTCCTAGAGCGAAATCTGTTGTGGTATTTAAAGATGAATGAATGGTCTTTATTGTCATTGCTATAGTACAGGTACCAAACAACGAAATTTAGGAGGGGTGGCTCCCCTGGTGTTAGGAAAGAAAAAAAACTTTAAAAAAAAAACACAAGAAGGGAAGGAGCTGGTTTACATAAATAAAGGCTATGTACACGTGCTATGTACATGTGTAATGTGTTTGTTGTCTGTACTTATATTGGTTGTGGTCTGTTATAACGTTTGCTCCTTTTATGGATGCAAAATGGCGGTTAGCGAAGAAATCTATGAACATGGGATGACGATTTCCATTGACCAATCAACGGTGTGCAGCGTCACACGTCACACGCAGCCTGGCAAAAAGGTACCTTTCGGCCCTGTAGTTCCTGCTCGTGAAGGGTAGCTAAAGAACCGTGCCGTACCGTGCCGTGCTGATCCGGGCCGACAAATGGAAAAGCGCCAAAGAGGAAAAGCGCCATTATACTTTCAAATTGAACATGATAAATATGTTGTCTATGTGCAATCACAGTATCTATGACTAAAAACATGTAAAATCTAATTCCGATTTTGTGTTTTTCTTATTATTACACTGTTATTACACTCTTATAACATGCGGTCAGTTGTAAATAACTGACAGATTTGGAAAAATGGGCCAAAGCAGCCAGACGGTGTGGCGGGACGCGTGCTGACAGACTGCGCTGACCAGCTGGCGGGGGAGAAACATGTCTTTTATACAATAATGATGATCTTATCATTCATTGAAGACTGGATGAATAACAAGAATGGTATGTGACTAAAAGTGCAGGTGCTAGATAAAGAGAGACTCTCACTCCCTTCTCTCCAAGGCTAAAGTGAAATAGTTATGCTCTGTGTTATCTGTACCCACGTGATGTTATACAAGAACTGAATGTTGAAACTATAAGAAGAACCAACCCCATAGAGAGGTGGGCTTTGTACTTTGGAACCCTATGTTGACTGGGGCCCACCCGCTGTGCCGACGGACCACGATGCCGACAGTTTATTAGCGGATTTCTGCGAGAGCTGACAAGACGGTACATGTGGGAAAACTAGGGTTAGGGTTAGGTGCTAGGGTGCTACGGTTAAGGTTAGGGTTGGGGTAGGGTTGGGGTTAGGGGTAGGGTTAGGGATAGGATTAGGGTTAGGGTTAGACATGCCAGCATGTACCAAGTCGACGTAGCACCTAACCCCAACCCTAGTTTTCCCACATGTACCTAGACAGAGAAGCGGAGAGCATTCACATGCAGGGAGGGCTGTCGGCACAACGGTCCGTCGGCATATTGATGCGGCACCATGTTGACTGTACAGAAGCTCCTCTTGCAAGATTGAAATAAACACTCTGAAATGACATTAGTTAGAAAGGGATACAATCAGTAGGCAGTGTTTCCTCTATATGCATTTATTCGTGGCGGGCCGCCACGAATACATTTTCTCCGCCACTAATTGATTCAGTCCACTTTATGACCGGAGAACAGAAAAAAATCAGATTGAAGCTAGTTTAGGCCGCTTTCAGACCTACATTTCGTTCCGATTTAGGATGTAGTAAGTTACAATATGTTACAATGTTGCAATTAACCTCGTCGACACGCTTGCAAAACAGTTTTGTGATTGGTCCGAATTTAGCGGGACATTTGGATTTCTGGAAATCCCTTCCCTCTCTCTTAGCCCGTCGCCCGTCCCTTTAATCCCGTAAGCGTATCCTAATAGAAAATGCAACATCATCAGCGACGACCTTGGGTTCTTGCATTTACTGCTGTTCTCTGGTTCATGTTCTTATACCAGTGCTCACTATAGAGTATTTTAAATGAACATTCGTAATGTAGTCTAGTCTCTGATGTTCATGGTCAACTAAATCAGGCTATTTTGTGAAACAAATAATGTTCCCGAGCAGCCTCGCATCTAACGCTAGCTTCGAACTATTGATAGCATAAACGTTGGTAAATGTCACAAACGACACAGTATTGGCAGGGGGAAAGAAGGGGAGTCGGATTTACATGCTGGAAAAACATGCAGCTAAAATTCAGGGAACATTTGGACAATAAGAGACACAACGGAGCTGTGGTCGCGTGGTCTAATTACAGGGCAATATGCGCGGGGCAAAAATAATCTATTGCCTCCCAAATCACCACGAACAGAACGGCGGAGGTACGGGTAAACAGGGCACATATCTTTTTAAATGTTGCTACCCTCTATCTTTCGGTGAAATTACGTCTTTGTATTGAGCGCCAGTGCGTGTTGCATACGCTACGCGCGCGAAAAAAGAACACTCCGCCACTAATGTGAAAAATCCTGGAGGAAACACTGAGTAGGCCTACAGAAAAATACAATCTCATAACAGTCTTGTTAGTCTTCGTCCAGTGTAAAGTCAATATTGTAACTATGTGAAGCCTCCAGTCATGTAAGTGTAGTCATTCTCCTAGTAGTCCAGACTGAGGAGGTTTATTTACTGTGAACAAACGGAATGAACGCGCAACTTCCACCAGAGAACCTACACGGACACTTTCACATAGCGGTTCATTTCATCCATATCAACTTCAGCACATAGCAGCTATGTAACTTAGAGCATCACGGACATTTCAGGTGAATGAAACAGCTGCATTACAGAGACGCTCATGTTTCTTACCTGCGCTCATGCGATATTCACCTTGTTATGATCGAGCTGCTCAACTTCCTCACGACCAGGAAGTAGTTACTACAACAACTTCCGCTTTGGAGGAAACGTCACAATAAAAGCTCAAATGTTTATTGAAACGTTGATATAACATTTGATTAGGAACAGTATAGTAATACTATAGTATAGTATTATAATATAATATATATTATTATATATACACTACCGTTCAAAAGTTTGGGGTCACTTAGAAATGTCCTTATATTTGAAAGAAAAGCACTGTTTTTTACACTGGCTGTATCACATATCACACTCTTTTTTTTTATCACATTGGTGTCACGAGAAAGAACTGTTCTAGTTTTTTGTTGTTGTTGTGGTTTTTCCATGTAAATTGATTCACAAGGAAACAACTTTTAGCCATCTCGGGTGTTATGTAGTGAACATATTTCACAGTACAGTAGATTATCTTATTACGGCCACTGTGTCTCTCACACTGTTTATTTTTATTTTTATGTATGTCTCTCCATTGCAGTGCTTTGACAAATGTCAGTGAAGTCTTATTTCCATAAAGGTTGTGTCAAGATCAAAC
Organism: Nansenia antarctica; assembly: GCF_963989245.1. Taxonomy (NCBI): domain Eukaryota; kingdom Metazoa; phylum Chordata; class Actinopteri; order Argentiniformes; family Microstomatidae; genus Nansenia; species Nansenia antarctica. Next base: position 20,343,377 of record NC_137678.1, read on the forward strand.
TCAGGTGTATGAAATTTAATTTTCAACCACTGTCGCCACTTGAAATTTGAGTACCACAATCAGTTAGCATGTAGATGGCAGTAGTGGACTGGTCTCTAATATGTTGTGTGTTATAGTACCTTCATCATGTTATATCTGGTGTACAGAAGTATAATTTACTGAATAAACAATAGATGCATTACAAAAGAATGCATATTGTTATTCGATAAAACATAATACTCCATCAGGCTGGTGGAATGGGATTAAAGTGGAGATAATGAATAGGATGATTGGCCAAGGTGAAAGGAGGCTGCGAGTGACGTCACTATTTACATAAAAGTGAGTGCATCCCAGGCTTGATTTAACACAATGCACTGAATGGTTGCATAGATATTGCTTTAGGAAAGTATTGATTGTGTCAATGTTATGTGCAAAAGTTAGTTATGAATGTATGGTGCCTTCAATAAAGGTGCCTTCAATAAATCAAACCCTGTGATTTCTGAAATCTTTATCATTTTGAAGAATTTGAATGTCAAGTGTCAAGACCTTCCAGACAGAACTTAACAATCATTCAGCTAGCACAATATGAAATCAGATAATAATTAAAACAACATGACAAAATTATGTAAACATGTTTCTACTTAAGAAACTTCATGAAAGCCACCGTCAGCATTTCTGACAGTCTGGAGAAAACATTGATCCACACATGAAAATGTTGTCCCAAGACTACAATAGAAATGAAATGGGTAAATGTATTACTTTTAAATGCATTATATTTATTTGGCAATATTAAACAAAGAGCTAACGAATGACATAAAACACAAAGCAAAGGTGATCACAATCCTTACTGAATCCTACATGTCAAGGTTATAGGCTATGCTGAGTATTTATGACCAAGATCATTGATTACAGATCTATGAGGGCTGTTGAATTTGGGTTGGCGATAACTTATTTTAATTTATTTATGATATAATATTATTTAATATTTAGGACAATGTACAGTGCAATAACAAACATCCATTTGACAAAACAAAATCCATAACAAAAATTACATAGAAGTTAATTTGACTTAACTTGTTTTATTAAATCAAACAACCACAACATAAAGTACAAGTGTGTGAAGTCACATGTTGACAGTAGAGAAAGTGTGTTTGATAAACATACCTAACACTAATTCACACTACACTACACTAACCAAGCTGAGCGGTAATTGTCTGGCCTGGTTACTCATCCACCATAGTTGCCTAAACCGTTCTGGAAAGGACAATGTAAAAGGAAAACATCTGAGTCAGCACAGTATGGTTTGGCAAGCCCTGTAGAGCAGTGGTCACCAACCTTTTTAAGCCCAAGATCCCTGACCTCGGCCTTGGTGAAGGCAAGATCTACCTATTGAAGCGTTGAGAGAAAAAGACAGCCAAGATAGTTGTACTGTCCAGTTAGGATGGGGTGTGTTTCAGTGTGCATATTTTAGCCTATAAAATGGGACAAATGTGAAATGTTATTTTGAATGTTATTTAAATAATTATTAGTTATTATTAATTATTGATTATTAGATATTAGTAACATTATTTTGAGTTATGCCTCATAACTGCGTGGGAATTGTTTGAGTATAGAGACCAGTTGTGCGTAGGGATATTGGGGGCTGTGATTAGGTGCTTAAATAGTGAGATACCGTGCGTATGGGTTCATTGTGTGATGCCAGGACTAGAGGGATGCCACGTCCAGGCTTTCGGTCGGCAAGTAGACCGAACAATTGTAAAACCTACGGCCCGGGCGTCAAAGAAATATCTTTGAAAAGATTCCCGAGGTGGTGGAGAAGTACATTGACAGCCACATTCAGAGAGGAGTTCTCCGTGGGACGAATACAAGCGTCGAGGGAACTCGGAAAAGTGGCTGCAATTAACCGGAGCTAGCTAGCCAGGCCTGCTGTCTGTGAAGCGTGTCTGTGCAGAGCCTACTGGAAAAGTGACAGTGTCTTTTGATTGATTTTTTGAAAACTTTATTAGAAGATTTGCAGAAGTAGGTACATGAAAGTACATATTACATACAAGGTCAACTAACAGGATAAAAACCCAAGAAAGCCACTGGCTTATTTCAATTGGGGTCCTTGATTCTCAATGATTAGAAAATTGTCGGAGGTTGGCGATCTCGTAAAACTCCATCTGTGGTCAAGATACGGTGAAAGAAGAGTGTTGTTCGCGATCAGGGAGGCTGAGCGAGCTAAAGAAGAGACAGAAGAGGTCCCATTGGGCCAGCTAGACCATGACTGCCACGAGAGACAAGTGCACCATTTAGAGGAGCTCACTACAGGAGCAGAGAAAGAACTCTCTGTCTGGAGAGACTGGGCCCCTGTCGCTGCTATAGAAGACGTGGAGAGACGGCTGCATCATTTGATGTCCTCAAAGAACAAGCTCATGCGAGATAGAGACGCCGAGATAGGAAAAGCTCGAAAGGCAACTGAGGAAGAAGACCGCGCCCGCCGCACAACAGCTGAAGGAGAGCGCCAGAGGGCTGAAGAGGAAGAACGCGCCAGACGCGCCCAGCTTATCCTGGCTCAACAGGCGGAGACTGAAGCACGGGCAGAGCTTGTTAAAGCCCAGCAAAAAGCGTTGGAGGAGACTCAAGCAGGCGCACGGGGTGGAAATGCAGCTACGAGAGGCATTCCAAAAGTGAGGCTGAAGCCTACAAGTCTCCCGACGTTTAGAGGTAGCATTCGGGAATACTACCGCTGGAGGAAGGATTGGGAAATCCTACAGGAACAAGGCGATCCCTCCGGATCTCCGGAAGTTAAGAAGTTTCAACTTCTGGAAAGTATAGAAGAGACAATAGTGAAGGATCTTAGGCTCGCGAGCCACAATACTGCCGAAGATGTCTTCAGGGTGCTAGAGAGTCGTTTCGGAAACAAGAATGCAATCACCAACCTGATCGTAGCAGAGCTGCAGAAGATTTCTCCAGTCAAAGAGCACCAATTCAGAAAGGTGATCGATCTGATCCGAATCACAGAGAAAGCTCTAGCAGACCTTAAAGATCTTGACAATGAAGTAGCCATCAAAAACCCTCTGGTGACTGGAGCCATTGAGAACAAACTGCCACTCACTTTGAAAAAGGAGTGGCTTACTTTCAAAATAGACCCCCGAAATGGTTTCCAGCCGGAGAGATACTTTGACACCTTCCTGGACTTCCTACAAAAGCAGGAAAGCATCCTCGAACAGTTGGAGCAGATGGAGATCACGGAGATCCCAGAGAAGAAGACTGAGAAGAAGTTTGCTTTCACTAGAGCCACTGAGAGAGGCAGCGCTGATGACAATTGTGTTCTGTGCGAAGATAAACACAGAAGTAGGCTGTTCACCTGTAAGAAGTTCAGAGGCCTCGACTTGGCAGCAAGAAAGGCCGCGGTGAAGAAGTCTAGAGCCTGCCGGCTGTGCCTTTCATCACATGGCGCTGACGGAGAGTGTAACTTTAAATTCCTCTGCACCAAGAGAGGCTGCAAAGAAGGAGAGTCGTCAGACCACCATTACCTTCTCTGCCCCAGTAGAGACAGTAAGAGGGATGGTGGGGAAAAGAGAGAAACTCCAAGTAGCGGCGTTGAACGTGCAAGGAGGTTAACCGTTGAACAGGAAGAGGTCTTGTCCCAACTCGCTCCAGAGATTGCGCAAAAAGTCAGGAAAGCCTTCACAAATAAGACAGCAGTTACGAGCTGCACTAAAGCAAAAGCCGGGAAGCTCCTGGAAGAAAATGGAATAAAGGAGTGTCCGGTAATAATGATGCTCCTGGAGGTCACTGCTAATGACGGGCAACAAATTGGTGCTCTGATAGACCTAGCATCAGATACAAATTACATTACCCACGCGGCTGCAAGTAGGCTTGGCCTGAAGAGCGAGAAAATCACGCTAGTGGTGCAGGGCGTCGGAGGGATGACTGTGACAGCCAACACCAGAAGGTACCTCCTGAAGGTGAGGTTCAGGACCCCGGGGCAGAAGAGCCCACCAGTTGGTCTGCTACGGCTTAGATGAAATAGCCAAGGTGCACCATGCCATCGAACCACAGCAACTGAAAAGGTTCTTCCCCGAGGTCAAGACCCAGGAGTTGGTCCGGCCAAGGAGTATTGAGCTCCTCATCAGCCAAAGAGAGGGGCGGCTGGTTCCCTGTCCCGTGAAGGTAGTAGGAGACCTGGTCCTGTGGGAAGGCCCACTTGGAAAGATTGTGAGTGGGACGCATCCCAATCTGTTTGAAGATGTGGAGACGGTGACCTACGAGTCCAAGACACACTTCGCCCGATCAATGAGAACAGCAGCGGCCAAGTATGAGGAAATCGTCAAGTGTATCGGGTGCTGCGAAGAGACCAGGGAGAGTGGACTGAGGCAGGAAAGCGACTCCAGAGTCCGGAGCTCAATGGCAACCAACAAAGAAGTGTTGGAATGGTGGAAGTGGGAGAGCATCGGGGCAGCCTGTGAACCCAAATGCGGGGGATGTCGTTGTGGAGCGTGCCAGCCGGGTGGAAAAGAGATGACCCTGGCGGAGGAAAAGGAGCTGGAGAGGATAAAGGAGGGTCTGTCCTATGTCGCCAGCGATCACCACAGCGATGCTCCACATTGGGATGCTAGTTACCCTTGGACAGAGGATCCATCCAGTCTACCGAACAACAGAGGAGCTGTGATGGCAACATTCCTAAGAACGGAGAAACACCTCCTGAAACAGCCGGAGTGGCGAACTGCCTACGGAGAGCAGGTTCACGAGATGGTAAGGAGGGGCGCAGCAGTGAGGCTCACACCAGAGAAGATTCAAGAGTGGAAAGGCCCGGTTTGGTACGTGAGCCACCTGGTTGCACCCAATCCCCATTCTGTGACAACACCGGTCCGGTTAGTGTGGAACAGTAGCCAATCATACAAAGGTGTCAGCATGAACAACCTTCTGTTAAAGGGGCCAGACGTGTTGAACCCCATCAGGGCTGTGCTCCTGCGGTTTCGGACTGGGGAGCACGCGGCCCTGGGCGACATCACCAAAATGTACAACTCTGTGTGGCTGAAGGACCAAGAGGTACACCTGCACAGGTTCCTTTGGAGAGACGATCCTGAAGAGGACATCGGGGAGTATGCCATCACGAGGGTGAACATTGGAGACCGTCCTGCTGGTTGCATTGCTCAACTGGCAATGAGGGAGACAGCAGGGCTACCTCAGTTCATTGAAAGGGAGGAAGAGCGTCGTGTCTTGGAGAAAGACAGCTACGTCGACGACATCTTGACTTCCCATGATGATCTGGAGATGCTCGACACCATCACGAGTGGAGTGGAGGAGATCTTGAGAGCTGGAGGGTTCTTTCTAAAGCCGTGGGTCCGGTCTGGCCAAGGTGGGAGGAGAAAGGACGACGCCAGAACCTGTGGAGGGGAGAGGCCTGGAGCGACATCCAAAACCCTGGTGCTACCGAATCAGCTGAAAGACGAGGATAATAAGGCCCTTGGCATTAGGTATCTCGTGGATTCCGACCAGCTCTACATGGTGACATCAGTAAACTTCTCCAAGAGAAAAGGAAAGATGAGGACAGGCCTCAACCTCAAGGTAGAAGAAGTCCGGGAGAATACACCCAACGGCTTGTCGAGGAGAGAGCTGCTGAGCCAAGTGGCTGCTCTACCAGATCCAATTGGCCTGGTGTCCCCGGCCAAACAAAAAGGAAACATCCTTGTAAGAAGAGCCTTCCAAGAGGCAGGAGGCGGGAGCTCAGCCAAGGAAACGTGGGACCCTGGGAAGACAGGGTCTCCAACCGAGTGGTCGTCCTCCACCGGGATGTCAGGAGGATGGTTGTTCTCCTCCCCATTGAGGAACAAGGGACATTGGTAGCCTCCCTAGACTAGTAGCTAGATCGGCTAGGTGGGAGGTGTACTGTCCAGTTAGGATGGGGTGTGTTTCAGTGTGCATATTTTAGCCTATAAAATGGGACAAATGTGAAATGTTATTTTGAATGTTATTTAAATAATTATTAGTTATTATTAATTATTGATTATTAGATATTAGTAACATTATTTTGAGTTATGCCTCATAACTGCGTGGGAATTGTTTGAGTATAGAGACCAGTTGTGCGTAGGGATATTGGGGGCTGTGATTAGGTGCTTAAATAGTGAGATACCGTGCGTATGGGTTCATTGTGTGATGCCAGGACTAGAGGGATGCCACGTCCAGGCTTTCGGTCGGCAAGTAGACCGAACAATAGTACTTTAAACTTAATGACGTTTATTTGCCTGTATTTTAATTAGATGCAATGCATTGGTCCAACATTAAAATTGATGCAACAACAAAAAAAAAGACTGTATCAAGCATATCAGGCAGCTGTCTTGCTTTAAGAATTGTACATAACTGAAATTCAATTCAAAGTTTGATTATGTCATTTCATTACAACACAAAAAAATAAAGGCATGGAATGGAGGAATGTATGATAAAATCATTTTGTTCATAGTAACATTAGCCAACGTTAACAAATTGACATTCTCGACATTTTGACACTTGACTGACTTAATTATTATTCTTACTTATTAACATTGACAAACATATTTACAATTAGCATTTTATAAAGTAGAACTGTAATGTGTACTTTCTCAGTCAGTGCTAAGTGCAGTCATCTTATGGAGCATCACTTTTCACATCAAAACAAAAGTAAAACTAATGTGTACTTTCTCATATTATTAACATTGACACACATATTTACAATTATATCATTTTATAAAGTAGAACTGTAATGTGTACTTGTGTCTCAGTCAGTGCTAAGTGCAGTCATCTTATGCAGCATTACTTTTCACATCGAAACAGTCATGTTACTCACTCAAGTCAGTGTGATGGTTGTGACTGGATACTGTCTACAAGTGCTTTGTAGTTTGGCTCATAGCTACTGACTGCCAGTCTGAGACAGTCTGTGAGGTGTCTGTCAGTAAGGCGGCTCCTGTACTTTGATTTGATTATTTTCATCTGTGAAAATGACATTTCACAGAGATACGTGGATCCAAAGTAGGCACTCACTCTTAGTGCACATGCAGTGAGAAGAGGAAACTTCTCTCCGCTGACAAGTCCCCAAAAGTCACTGTCCCTTGGTGTCCCTTGGTGTGGCGTGACAGTTGGATGTCTGAGGCCATCTTTTTCAGTGTTTCATTTGGAGAAAATATTTCCATCACATCAGTGATGCATTTCTTAATAAACTCTCCTTCATTGTGCGCTGGAGATTGGAAGCTTTGTCATGTGCCAACGATGTTTGGCATATCAGGCAGAATGGCTTTCCATTGCGCTCCACAAAGAAATATTCACTCTCCCACGTCCTGTGCTCATCTCCATACTTGCGTTTAGCTGTACATTTCTTCCCTGACATTTTTATTTTGTTGTTGTTATCCGTAATTTGTCAATAAATGAACTGTCAAAAAGCCGTGTTACGTGACAGCTTCTCCTCAGACCGGACAATTAGGGAACAGTGTTGCCTGATTTGGCCGATTCCAGCCCAATCGAGCTACTTATGATCACTCTGGGTGGGTTTTTAGACTCTGGTTGGGCTGAAAAATCAATCCAATCTGGCAACACTGTTAGTGACTCGAGATGATCCTTGAAAAAAAAGTATCGGGTTACAGCAGCGTGCAGCAAGACAGAGGCCGCGTTCGTAAATTCGCTCTGAGAACGTTGGTGCCTCCACGTCTCTTGTCCAATCAAATTACTTGGTTCCATTATGACGTTAAACCCAGTGTGCGCTCCGGCGAATTTACGAACGCGGCCTGTCAGAGAGAGCGCTACACCAACACTTTTAATGAATGGATTGAAGAGCCGCACACAGACAGCCAAAGAGCCGCCGCGGGTTGGCCACCCCTGATCTACAGGGAAAGTCTCAAAGATCTACCAGTCGATCGCGATCGACGGGTTGGTGACCACTACTGTAGAGTCTGAAGCCCAATAGGGCCGAGGCATTGTTACCAATACCATGAACAGAAGTGGAAGGGCTTGATCCTGTGTATGACATAATTCCATTACAAGTCTGCTGTTACTATACACATCTGTTGGCAATGGCCAACAGTTTGGAATAGTCTCCCTCCATTTTGCGCAGGTGTGTAGGTAAAGGCACCTTGATCCTAGTTCCAGTAGGGTTGCCATTGTCTTCTATCAGGACAACATTGTTCGAGTCAAAGCGTGGATTCATTCGTTCTCCGGGCATCTTGTGTCCGACAATAAGTGCCTTCTTCTTTTGTCCTTTGATGGCAAGTAAGACTCTGTCACCCACTTTGCCAACCCCGTTCTTTGTGTACACATGGATGACTCTTGGAGCGCGATGGTATGGAGTGGTCCCAAGAGGGCTGTTATCAACAACACGTACTCTGGTCATTTTTGGGATGGCAGCGGCAGCTGCTGACACACTGTGAGAGAGTGAAAGAATGTGTGTGAGAGAGAGAGAGAGAGAGAGAGAGAGAGAGAGAGAGAGAGAGAGAGAGAGAGAGAGGGGGGGGGGGGGGGGGATTATACTCTGCGTTTCAAGGTATAATTGGCCAACACACAACTCTTTCAAAGTAAATGAACAGAAAAGACTACCGAAGATGTGTAAAAACCAGAGCCTCTTTCTTTGATTCTGCCAGTTGAAATTACCTTGTCGGTACATTTAGCCAAAAGTGTGGTAAATTAGCTACATCATAAAGTATTTGATGTGTTAAATGTTGAGCACACACACAAACAATGTAATGGAAATGGAAATCAAAATCAAAATGCATGCTTGTGTGACAGTGTAGCCTAAATAATAATAATATAATAATAATAACCTTTACTTTGTATAGCACTTTTCCTGCAAACGTTGCAGCTCAAAGTGCTTTAATCATTATATAATGATCATTTAATTATTTAGTCATTTAAAGGCAATATTTAAAAGATGGGTTTTTAGTCTTGACTTGAACATATTTGCTGAGGTTGCATCCCTAATGTAAACTGGCAGTGCATTCCACAATCTGGGTGCATAAAATGAGAATGCAGCCTCACCAAATCTCTTCTTTAGTACAAATAACAGATAAATGCTCACCTGAAAGCCCTCTGGTGCGTTAGTGTTGACAGCTCGGCGAGGAGCCCGCGGAAGGATGTTGACAGAAGAGCCATGCTGCCGACCTGATGAGAGAAAGCAGTTAGTTAGAGTAGCCCCATAATAAAACATTGAACATTGTTCACTAGAAATAGCGACACACATAACATCACAGCTTGATGATGGTCTTGTTTTAGAGCTATAACTAGACAGCATGAAGTTATATTATATATTATATATATTCTAACTTCGTAGTTGTAAAACATTAGATCATTCGGTTAAGCAAGCTAGTTAGCGAGCTACAGTACCTTTCACACATGCACCGTGCCAATGTCAAAACCGCGTCATCAGAAAGCGACTTGAGTTCATATACTATGGAAGCATATAGCTGACCTAATTCAAATGCTAATGCAATATGAGATTGAAATTGCATGTTCCACTTTGCATGCATTCTTTCAGACAATATTCAAATTCAAATGCATTTCTAATGATTTGCATTTTCATCTTCATGTACCCGATGTGCACATTCGCTGTCAATATTAAAATTATAATGCAAAGCCATTTGACATTTAATTTCCAAAGTCATGCGCTGCTTTGTAGCTGACAAAATTCAAAAGTTCATTCTAATGTGCAAATGACTTTGCAATCCCGAAATAGCATATTCATTTGCCACTTTTGCCTGCGTTATTTGAGTCAATATTCAAATTGTAATGCAATAATGTGATTCGCAATTGCATTTACATGTTCTAGTAAACACATCCGCTTTGTAGCTGACAAAATTAAAATGACTATGCAATCCCAAAATAGCATATTCATTTGCCACTTTTGCCTGCGTTATTTGAGTCAATATTCAAATTGTAATGCAATAATGTGATACGCAATTGCATTTACATGTTCTAGTAAACACATCGGCTTTGTAGCTGAAAAAATTAAATTGACTATGCAATCCCAAAATAGCATATTCATTTGCCATTTTTGCCTGCGTTATTTGAGTCAATATTCAAATTGTAATGCAATAATGTGATTAGCAATTGCATTTACATGTTCTAGGAAACGCATCCGCTTTACAGCTGCCAAAATTCAAACTCTCTATGCAATTCAGTGATACGCAATTGCATTTACATGTTCTAGGAAACACATCCGCTTTACAGCGGACAAAATTCAAACTCTCTATGCAATTCTAACGCATCCGGGTACTTTGCTCTCCCGTCATGTCCACGCCCCTTTTTGGGTGATAGACGTGGAGAAGTTTGACTGGCGGTCAATGGAAATTTCTGGTCTTTGCTACTTTAATCAGATAAAATAAGAAAACCGTAGTGCTTTTTAGATATTAGGAGCCCAAATCCGATTGCCAGTTAGGCAAACTATTATATAGTGTCGTTGCCGATCAATGATCGACGTCGTTATATAGAGAAAATGAATGAAATAGGGGTTGATTCATCAGAGCAGTCATACGTCATCTCCCTGTCATCAGGGATTTGTCGATCTTTGATTTGATTTGCCGTGTAAATCCCCAGATGAGAGTGTTACATTAGTTTTCTTAAGATAGGATAATGAATAAATCTGTTCAATGGGCATTTGCCTACTGTTAATCAGTGCCTACTGTTAATCAGTAGCCTGTATGGTGTATATATGAAGATGTTATAGCTAGCTAGCTACGATTTATCATGAAAATAATAAACAGCAAGCTAGATCCAAAACTAGGGCCGGTGGAGGAGGGCAAGTGTCACATTGGACAGACTACCAAAACAGAAAAATAAAGTCAGCAAAAGTGATGGATGTCAGAAATTGCCTACATTACCTGGAGATTCAATAAGGTACTTTTATATGACAGGATATGGGTTAGGATTATATGACACCTGTAGCGAGATAGATAGATAGAGCCAAAAGTAAAAAGTCGCTGAGAGACGCAACCAGGGTCTGGCTGGTAATTGTATGATGCGCCAAACAATCCGCTGAGATGAAAAGTACGTTTTAGAGCATTTATTGAATAGAACAATCAAACTTGGCGACGTACAAAAAGAATCCATAAGCGATTAAAACCAGAAAAATAACAAACTATGCGTATAGAATATAGAATAGAATAGACTTTATTGTCCTTGTACAGTTGCCTATACAATGAAATTGTAGTGGTTCTTCTGAAGGTGCAAAAACAGAAAAACATATTCACATATTCACAAACCTATACACCAGTGGAGGCTCCTCCATAGAGGTGGAGGAGGCCTGGCCTCCCCAATAATTTGAGAGAAGAGAGAGAGATTTAAAAAAGTAATAATTATATTTATTTGATTGATTTAACATATTATATTATATTAATATTATTTCCGTTTTGTTCATAAATCTGAATTTTTCCATGGCTAAAACCCAATATTGCAATTGTAAAGCACCTACAGGCCAGAATCCCTATCCGTTTCTATTGAAGGAGGCCAGGCCTCCTGTCGGAAAGTCCAGGCCTCCTGTCGGAAAGTGGTTTCTCATAGAAGTCAATGTAATGCAATTTTTTTCATGGCAATATATGATTGGCCAAATCACTGAAAATGGGTGGGCACAGGAGGCCTGGCCTCACCATGCATTGAGTCCAGGGCTGAAAGATTGACATTTTGTTCGTCCAATCACATGAAGCCATTTTGAGAATTCGCCAGTCACTTCAGTGCAGGACACGCTAGAACACCCATGGCTATTATCCCTGAAAATAATAGCTCATTTGGCCAAATACTTTTGCTTAAAATGACCTCGGAAGTCGGCGAGATTCTGGCGCGATTTATACATCGAATAGGTAGACATTTAGGATTTATTGAACAGTTTTATTTTTAATATTAATAATTAATAATTGTATGTAGTATGTTGTGGTGAATGTTGTGAGCCTGAGCAGAAGGGACAATAGCTGCTGCAGGCGGACCATGACCCATTGTGCAGGTAACTTATTACATATGTTGTTTGAGTTCTATGTTTTGGTGCATTTTGTAAGAGTCCACTCGTGGTGTTGCTAGCATTCGCGAGCTAGGGCATGGCTAGTCAGTAACGTCATGTTGCATTCCACGTGTAGTACCTCTATACTCTATATATTCTTGTGGTTTTGTTGTTATGTCTCCCACACCCCACCCGAAATACCCTCTGCACATACTAGTTGTTTTGTCCCACCCCCCTACCTGGTCTACACTCTGAGCAAACGCAATGTTATTATGTCGCCCCCCCCCCCTCCCCCCCGCCTAAATCTACTGGTGTTTTTGTACCCCCACCCCCACCATGACCACACACTGTACATACTTGTTGTTTTGTCCCCCCGCCCGAACTACCCATTGTACATATTATATGTCTGTCCCCCTGCCCGAACTACCCACTGTACATACTTTGTGTTTTGTCCCCCGCCCCCACCTGTGGTGTATGTCCCCACCTGTCCTACCCGCTGTACATACCTTATGTTTTGTTGTATTGTTCTTCCCATGTTGGATGTGTCGTATATTTCTGTAGTATGTATGATCTATGTATGAATATGTAGTATATTTTAAACACACACACATACCAGGGCATGCAAGGACATGATGCCCTCTAACAATGAGGGTTCTATGGCAACCAGATGACCAACAGGGACCTTTGGGGGTTGGGCAAAGACACACATACACGCTGGCCCCTCCCCTCTGGAACTGAACGGGGAGAGAGAGAGAGAGAGCGTTCTCTTTCCAGCCCAGCTCCACGGGGAACAGACGTAATGTATAAATCTGCCTGTAACTGATTAAATTGTCTTAAACTCGATATCTGTTCTTTGATTCGTAATCAATAGAAAATAAGCAACAGATGTATGTTTATCTTGTAGATAGTACTAGTTATTTGTCTGTATTATCTTGTAGATAGTACTAGTTTTTTTTTTTTTGTCTGTCTTACATGTAACGATGAATTGAGAATCAAGGACCCCAATTGAAATAAGCCAGTGGCTTTCTTGGGTTGTTATCCTGTTAGTTGACCTTGTATGTAATATGTACTTTCATGTACCTACTTCTGCATAAACTTCTAATAAAGTTTTCAATCAATCAATCAAAACCTTTTTCCGCCACACGCGTGTATGAGTGCTGTTCTGCAGGATAAATATTAGAAATGGATGAAGTATTGTTCTGAATTGTATGTTGTGTGTCTGATTGACATAGTGTTTGAGTGCTTTTGACATGTCATTGATTGTATGTAGTATGTTGTGGTGAATGTTGTGAGCCTGAGCAGAAGGGACAATAGCTGCTGCAGGCGGACCAGAGATTCATGCCAATTGTTTTGTTTATTTGATGACCCATTGTGCAGGCAATAAAAGCTGCTTCATCCACCATCCTGAGAGTGTCCCAATCCCTTCAGTACCGCCAAACACAAATTAATAATTTTTAACAAAGACAGATAAGAAGAACAGGGAACATTCCATCGCGAGTGAAGCGAGCAAGCGGGAAAAAAATTGGCCTCCTCAATTCTGGAAGTCACCAGCCTCCACTGCTATACACATAACATATCACAAATATTACACACTAGACAAATTCAAAAGCGAAAATGCTATAAAACAAGCTAAGAGACAATGAGGTCCGTGGTGTCAAGTGCAAATAAAGACAACAATATTAAGAAAATAAAAACAACTATAAAAGCAAGCTAAAAGACATGAGGTCAATCTCATATTGCATTAGCATTTGAATTTAGTCAGCTATATGCTTCCATAATCCCCGTCGTGGCTGAGTCTCAAAACTATTTTCTTGATTCCTCTCCTCCGCTCTCATCAAAATTGAACGAATTGGAAACATAATAACCGAGGTTCCTCTAATTAATTATATTCTTTATGTGTATACTATATTGGATTAACTCCCTCGGACCTACTCCTCATATGTGTCTTAGAAGGGGGCGAGGAATCCAGAAAATACTTTTGAGATTCGGCCTATGTTTAATTTCACTCTTATTTACCGAGTGTGAATGTTAAATTGGAAGCCCCAATAAATGCCCTCAGGGACCCCCAGCCTGGAGAAATGCACTGGAATAAAACAAAAGACAGTCACCCCCCCAAACCAACCCGAACAAAAATGATATTATATTATTATAACTACTTGCATACTATTGGATTACTTGACTACTGTACTGTATCATATTGCATTTCATCTCATTGTAAAAAAAAATGCACAATCGAAGCCACTGGTAGTACCATGACTTTATTACATTATTACTGTAATATTTCTTATTTTTTTGTTATTTACTTTATTATTATTATTGTGAATTTGTATCTTGATTCTGCAATGTCATGTAATGTTGAGGAACTAAAGCCAATGCATTTTTACTCACGTGTACTTATCATTATTATCGTTATTATTCTTATTATAATATTACTTGGGATGGACAAAAATAATAAAAGCGATTCTGCCTGGTCTGATTCTGACGTTAGTTGAACATCATAGCAACGCGCTGGATTCGGGCGGATAGAAACAGAGAACCTAGAATCTACACCACCATCCCTCTCACTCAAAACAGGGTATATACAGGAATCTTGAGGTTAAGACTTTTTAAAGACCTTGTCAATATTTTTCCAGACCTCACCGCCACTTCGAGCTGTAAGTCATCTTTATTTTTTAATAAAACCAATAAATTCACGAACTTTTACTAAACGTTTTTAGGACTCAAACTCTTTGGACAGAGTCTAGTTCAGAAAAATACCTACACAATTCAAGACCTCATAAAATCGTGATAAAGACTTGTTAATACTTATTAAGGGTCTTGATTTTCCCAAAATTGATTTATCAACTTTTAATACTTTTCAAGACACCGCGGATACCCTGTCAAAACATAACGCTGTATCCGTTCTATGTGTTCCATTTCTATGTGTTTCGAACGCCCTGTTCCATGTCCACGCCCCTCATCAGATCCATCCACTCTGCCTGGGCTGGCTGGTTGGAAGTCTAACCGAGGTGATGATGTTATTGTTACAAGCAAAGAGAAAGCTGAAGTCATTGCTAGAACATTGGTTAGGGTACATAGCTCTGACAACTTAAGTCTGGAAGAGAAGAAAGGGAGGGAAGAGACTATGTTAAGGTATCCTGATGTAGATGTGAGAGTGGATGGAGTAGAGGGCAGCTTGGATGCATTGTTCACTAGAGCGGAACTACTTAAGGTGCTGAGGAAGTTAAAGAAATCTGCTCCAGGGAGGGACTCTATCTGTTATATCATGTTGGAGAAACTGAGTGATAAAGGGAAAGATGTTCTGTTGATGCTGTGCAACAAAATTTGGGTAGAGGGAGTGATTCCCCAGGGGTGGAAAGAGTCCTTAATTGTGCCAATTAGAAAACCAGGTAAAGATCCCCACAATCCAAGCAGCTATAGGCCAATTGCATTAACCTCCCAGGTGGGAAAAACTATGGAGAAAATGATAAATGACAGGTTAACCTACTGGGTGGAATCAAAAAATCTGCTACAGAGTTACCAGAGTGGATTTAGAAGAGGGAGGGGTACTATGGACCCTGTTATATGCTTGGAGGATGACATTAGAAGAGCTCAAGTAAACAAAGAGGTAGTGGTAGCAGTCTTTTTTGATATTGAGAAAGCATATGATATGATGTGGACAAAGGGACTGTTGATAAAATTGCAGGAAATGGGGGTTGGGGGCAGAATGTTCAGGTGGATTAAGGATTTTTTTGTATGAAAGGAGCCTGAGGGTTAAAATTGATGGGGAGGTCAGTGCTAGATATATAGCAGAGAATGGAACCCCCCAGGGAAGCATTGTAAGCCCCTTATTGTTCGATATTATGATAGATCATATTTTTTAAAATGTACAGGGAACTGACGGAGTGGCTTTGTTTGCTGATGATGGTGCTATGTGGAAGAAGGGGAGGAATGTAGGTTTTATTGTTAAGAAAATGCAGAATGCAGTTAATGAAGTCCAGCAATGGGCTGTACAGTGGGGATTTAGGATTTCGGTAGAGAAGACCAAGGTTATGTTTTTCTCAAGGGGGAACATTGGTCCTGAATTTAAAATTCAGTTGGCAGGCAGAGAGTTGGAAAGAGTTGAGGTTTTTAAATACCTCGGGATGTGGTTTGATAAGAGGTTAACTTGGGCCTTCCACATACAGGAGATGGAGGCTAAATGCAAGAAAGTTTTAAATATAATGAGGTGCTTGTGTGGAGTTGAGTGGGGGGCGTCTGGGTCTGCATTGAGAGCAATCTACACTGGCATGATGAGATCAGTATTTGATTATGGCTGTGTGGTTTATGTGTCAGCGTCTAAATCCACATTAAGGAAACTTGATATGTTGCACAATCAAGCTCTGCGCATTTGTAGTGGATTAGCTAAAACTTCTCCGATAGCAGCAATCCAGGTAGAGGTGGGCGAGATGCCTTTGCATTTGAGAAGAGACCAGCTTGCTCTGGTATATTGGGCTAACCTCAAGGGACACAGTGGGGATCATATTGCACAGCCAGTCCTGAGGGATTGCCAAGAGAGGCTGTATGAGGGAGGGAAAAGCTTTGGGTGGACAATCCAACATAAAGTAGTAAATATGAGCATAAGCAATTTTAATATCAGCCCCACGGTGGCATTCCCTACAGTCCCCCCCTGGACATTTGAAGAGGTGACAGTAGATTTAGGACTGCTTGAAGCAAAACAGGAAGGGGGAGTAGATAAATGGAGGGTACAGGGATACATTAGGGAACAGTATAATCAGAGGTTGATTATCTTTACAGATGCATCAAAAAGGAGTGATGGGAGGGTGGGAGTAGCTCATGTGATACCGGAAATGGGTCTGGCTATAACAAAGAGGCTGACGGATAATTTGGCGGTTTACACAGCAGAACTTTTAGCCATATGGTTTGCCCTGTTATGGGTTGAAAGTGTTGGGTGTAACAGGCAAGCAGTAATAGCATCTGACTCCAGCTCTGCTCTTTTAAGTATGCAAAATGCATACTCAGCATCCAGGATGGATATTATTTTAGAAATTTTACAATTAGCAAGTGGGATGTTAAAGGCAGGTTTTAAATGTTCTTTCCTGTGGGTGCCAGCTCACATAGGGGTGGAGGGAAATGAGTTGGCTGACACCTATGCCAAGAAAGCAGTAGAAAAAGAGAGAGTGGAGGTGGAAATTAAATACAGTAAGGCAGAGGTAAAAAGTATTATAAAGGCAAAATCGTATAAGAAATAGCAGTATATTTGGAACAGTGGGACCTCTGGGAGACACCTTTTTTATTTTCAACCAAAAGTGAGGGTGGATAATAGTACATGCAGGTCCAGGCATGAAGAGGTGGTGCTGGCCAGGTTAAGGTTACAGAGTTCCAGCGCGACTTCACGAGCGTAGTGTAGGTAGTGTTCAGCGACGTCATGTGACCCCGCGAGCAGGAAGTCACTTGGCCCATAGCAACAACTATTAGCGCGTGAGTTTTAGGTCTTCCTCTGTGCACAAGTGTAGATAGCGAGCGACTTTTCAGCATAGCAGGACATATTTTAGATGATAAGAGGAACAGGCTGAGTGCCAAAAACGCTGAGATGCTTGTATTTCTCAAGGCTAATCTGCCAGTGATGCTGGTTAATCAGAAGTAAGGTTTGAGTCTGAAATCTCCTTAGGTGCAATGTTTTGTTTTATTGATTATTGCTGACTTGCTGTCTTATCTCCTCCTAAATATGACTTGAAACTGACTGACTTGAAACAGTATTTTATATTTGGCTATAGCCTGTTTATGTTGCAGTTTAGTTTGGGTATGTTTATTGTTCCTCAGGAAAGCTACAGTAAAAGCAAGTTCTCTAAGAGCCCCTAGTTCCTCTCATTCGAGTGGAATGTTGCACATTTGATGTGACAGTGTACATTTTATTTATTATGATTTTTATTTTCACATTTTATTTGTTTTTCCTGAAGTAAGCTACAGGTGGTTGTGAATTCAATAAAACAGATGGTCGTCAATTCATGATACTTTCTCATCTCCTAATTTCATTTGAATACTTAATATACAATGTCAATGGTGTTAAGAATAATTAAAAACATAAATAATGCTACACAATAAATAGAATGCTTCAATTGCCATTTTCGACGCTGTGATCGGTGATCGGTGATATCGGATCGGCAGATCACTGATTCCAGTGATCGGTGATCGGTGATCGGCACCAAAAACCCTGATCGGAGCATCTCTACTATCCTCACCCTTCGGGAGAGCGTGCCCTCACGCTTCACTATGTCAAGTCCCTCGCGTGGACACGCCTCTCCGATGGCCTTCCTTCCATCCCACTTCTAACACCAGTGTAGCGAACGGGAATCTACTAGTGTAACTCGCCCCATGCGGGAGTCGAACCCCGACCTCCCACATAACCGACGGCCGCGCTAACCATTAGACCATAGATTGCTGGGACCATATGTGACGCGATCTGGTGGAATGATCAAGGAGGGGGCAAAGTCATTTTTCTGTTTTTTACATATGCTTAAACTAGGGATGCACGATATTATCGGCACCGATATTTATCGGCCCGATAATGGGAAATTAATGTTTATCGGTATTTATCGGTTTTATAAAATTTTACCCGATATTTAGCCGATAATATGAAGCCGGAAATATTTCTGCTTCCGGTTTCCGCGCTCATTCTGCTGCGCCTGCGTACAGGCACGCAGTGTATAGACGAGACGAGAGCGAAACATGCCTTCCCCGGTGTGTCTGACATTCTTCACAGTTTCTGAGGCAGATAGTGCTGCGTGACACCGTAATAACGTTCTGAAGCTGGACCATGTGTGACACCGTAATAACGTTCTGAAGCTGGACCATGTGTGACACCGTAATAACGTTCTGAAGCTGGACCATGCGTGACACCGTAATAACGCGTTCTGAAGCTGGACGACCATGCGTGACACCGTAATAACGTTCTGAAGCTGGACCATGCGTGACACCGTAATATCGCGTTCTGAAGCTGGACCATGCGTGACACCGTAATAACGTTCTGAAGCTGGACCATGCGTGACACCGTAATAACGTTCTGAAGCTGGACCATGCGTGACACCGTAATATCGCGTTCTGAAGCTGGACCATGCGTGACACCGTAATAACGTTCTGAAGCTGGACCATGTGTGACACCGTAATAACGTTCTGAAGCTGGACCATGCGTGACACCGTAATAACGTTCTGAAGCTGGACCATGCGTGACACCGTAATAACGTTCTGAAGCTGGACCATGCGTGACACCGTAATAACGTTCTGAAGCTGGACCATGCGTGACACCGTAATAACGTTCTGAAGCTGGACCATGCGTGACACCGTAATAACGTTCTGAAGCTGGACCCTGTGTGACACCGTAATAACGTTCTGAAGCTGGACCATGCGTGACACCGTAATAACGTTCTGAAGCTGGACCCTGCGTGACACCGTAATAACGTTCTGAAGCTGGACCATGCGTGACACCGTAATAACGTTCTGAAGCTGGACCATGCGTGACACCGTAATAACGTTCTGAAGCTGGACCATGCGTGACACCGTAATAACGTTCTGAAGCTGGACCATGCGTGACACCGTAATAACGTTCTGAAGCTGGACCATGCGTGACACCGTAATAACGTTCTGAAGCTGGACCATGCGGGGCTTTTGAAACCATGTTTGGACAGTGGAAGATAACTAAGGAGCGGGTGCACGTTGTGCTGAGGTAATAAGATAATTACTCTTAGGTGAGCCTTTTTTGTTTTCATAAAAGGAGGCCAGATCTTGGCTAAAAAAAGCATTGTGCACTGTCTATAACAGATTCTGTTTGTTAGAGGAAATAATAAATTAACATTTGAAGAGTCAGAAGTGTTCTCTTTGTTGTGTTAACAATAGTGATGTAAGTTAGATTTGGTGAGATCACTATGGAATATTAAATCATCAATCTTTGCTCACTACATAGCCTCACTACAGGTGTGCATGAACTACAGGTGTGCATGAACTACAGGTTATCAACTGTGAAATTATATCTGAATGGTCTTTATTGTCATTGATATAGTACAGGTACCAAACAACTAAATTTGGGAGGGGGGGCTCCCCTGGTGCTAGGAAAGAAAAAAAAATAATAATATCGGTTATCATATCGGTTATCGGCCACGAGAAGCGGGTAAACATCGGTATCGGTATCGGTTGGAAAAAATGCATATCGTTTAAGGCTTAAACTACAGATTGTAAGCTTTCAAATGATGTGTCATACATAGACATCGGGAAAATGTAAGACAACATGAGTATTTGAAACTTGTTAACCCTGAAAACTAAATCCTGAGGAAACGGCCTTCAAAGATTTCGTACTTTTTCACACCTTCACACAGGCAGGTAATGGGCGGTAACAATAGCTGGTCAACCCCACCCCCAACCACTCCCCCTCTAGATTGACAGCTATCAGCTGTCAATACTGGTCACTGGGTCAGACAGCTATAGTTATACAGCTATAACATTATTACCTAGCAAGGTATTACCTAAGCTAATTACCCAGCGTATTATTATTTATGGTTGTTGTAACTGTTATTGTTAGTCTTTTAATGATACAAAAAAGTCTTCAATCAGAATCTGAATTTATTTTACAGTACACAAGAATAAAAATATTTCGCTTTGGTTCTTCAACAAGGTACATAGTCACAATAATAAGTAATAAAGTGATAAGTATAAGTGATGGTAGTCGCACTACAGCAGAACAATGGTGCGACAAGCTGTGCAAAGTACAATCAGTGTGCAAACATTAGTGTTAGTCACTGGGTCAGATAGACTTTTCAAAGAGAAGTTTACAGTACATAGCTAGATATTGCTAACATTATCACCTAGCAATGTTATTACCAGGGGTGTAACGGATCACGGAAATTCCGTGATCCGTTCGGATCGCCCTCCACGGTTCGGAACGCATGTGTACCGCGGATCAATTGCAAAATGTTAACAAGTAATAATATTACTTAATATCTCTTGTAAATCACAATGTAGAGTTGCCATGAAAAGATAGACGCGACATTTGCGGGCTTTGTTTTACTCTAAAGCGCAATGATAGGTTGATAATGCGAAAGAAAAAGAATCCGTTGTTTGCTCACTACACGTGAAGCTGGAAATCCACAACAACAAGGCTGCGTTCGTAAATCCGCATTCGTAAATCCGCTCTGGAATCTGAGCGCTGAGCGCTCTTGTCCAATCAAATTACTTGGTCCCTTTATGACGTCGGACCCAGTGTGCGCTCCGGCGCTCTCAAAGCGAATTTACGAACGCGGCCCAAGTGTATCATGTTACGTTGTTCGGCGGAGAAGAACTCGAAATGGCTCCCTCGTCATTTAAATCCCATGTATGGGAGCACTTTGGCTTCTCTGTCAACTATGACGGGAGGCACGAAAAAGGTAGCTCGACAACTTCTGATAATGTAGGCATTTTTTTCATACCATGTTCAAAATAAGGGTTCACTTTATTATTTAGTTAAAAGTGGCATAAAACATGTTTATTCATCTGCTTTAAAGAGCCCAGTGATTCACTGCTGCAACCAGGCGCCTCCTCCCTCTCTCCTATCATTTAAATTGAGTGTATTTCAGTATACCGTAATTATGTTATGTTTGAGTGTAGAATATGTTATATATATATATATATTATATATATATATATGTATATATATGTATGTATATATATATATATATATATATTACCAGTTTTGACATCTTGAATGTTGTTGGTTTTTGTCACATAGTAAAAGTGGTGTTTTTACAGAATTCAAGGAAAAAGCAGTTTTTATAAAAACAAAAATGTTTTGTGTTGATCCGAAAAATGATCCGATCCGTGACTCAAAAACCGTGACACGATCCGATCCGTGAGTTAGGTGATCCGTTACACCCCTAGTTATTACTGTAACTAATTAGCCAGCTTATTATTATGGAGGCATTAAGAGTAATTTGCTGATGTCTTGGAATGTGCTGGAAATAGTGTAGTGCTCAGTAGTCAATGTCCAGCCTTATAGTTCAGTTTCAAGTTTCAAGTATAGTTGGAACTGAGAACATACAACAGACTATACACAGGTAAGCATGCAAGGTCTGTGAATTGACTATCAATAGATAATAAATCATGACACAGTTCAAAATGCTGTATCTATGCCCAACTGTTCTTGTTATTCAACAAAATATTGCCAGAGTGTGTGGTGTACTTCAATGAGCACTCGGCTCTGAGTTGTTGAGCTGCTGTGTCTGGTGGGGTGGAGGGCATCAAAGCTGCAACAAAAGGAAGATAGTACATTAAAATATTGCCTACAGTTACTGGCACTCCATGTTCATAAAATACTACCATACCATGTTCATAAAATAGCTAGCCTAATATATGACAATGATAATTACCTAGTGCTCAGAGTAGTGTTAGCGGCTAGCGGCTAGCTCGTTCATAACAAACAAAGGAACACATGTTTTTAAACTTTTAACATTTCTGTAATCTATTACACTTGACATGTTACAGTATTATACACTGAACATGAGTCTTACACACAACTTTTACAACGTAGACATACTAACCGTACTTACAACTTAGACAGACATTTCCGAGCTACAATGCTAGAATGCTAACAACAATGGAACCAGCCAGGAACAATGTGCTTTCAGTTAGTTGCTAGTGGGTAATAATAAAGAAATGTCTAAATACACGAACACACTGGTTTCAACTAGTAACTAACAACTAACTTAACTAACAAAGGCATGTACATACATCAGGGTTTCCGTTAGAAAAAATTGCCGCCGGACATCGTGTACGGGAAGATTTCGATTTACCGGACAAACGTGATATATTCCGGTCATCATATTAAAATATAATATAGCTGTTTGTCGCGGTGATTACTGTTGTGTAGCGGCCTATATATGCCATTTAATGTCTATTTCTCATCCGATACGATTAGATGCGAGCTATATAATATATAATAATATAACATGATTCGCATGCGCGCTATGCCATTATGTCCAGCGCTGAACGGGCGCCTCACTGGGAACTGAACAGACAGCATCGATCAATGAACGGACTCCACATTACGTTAACTGAAGTTTGTTAAATTGTTTGGGATTCATGTGAGTTTTCTATTTTCTCTTTCCAGTTTTACCCTTTTTTTATCAATAAAACAACGTCATTTCTATAACCAGGTCTCGCTGGTTGGGAAGGCATTTCGTTTAGCTGCCTGTCAAATCATACTTAATCGGACTCGGGAGTATGACAATGAGGAGAACATAACTGTTTATTGAGAAACAATTGATAGGCAGGCTGGGATACGTATATAAAGAAATACCACAATGTCTAGATGTATAACATTTTATTGAACAGTGCAAGCATGTAGGCTTCTGGCGTGACACGGCTAGCCTAATTTCCGTTCATATGCCTTTTATCAGATAAAATAAAATAGAATAAAACTCTTTGAAAATAAATAGGCTTTAAATTAACTTGCAATGCGTATAGGCTAATTTCCGTTCGATGTTAATTTCCGTTCGATGTGCCTATGCCTTTTCTCAGATAGATAGGGGATAGCCCTGTAAGCTCATACGGGTCTGTATGTCGTCCTGAAGACCGGCTGTTAGATCATATCGCTGAAGTTTGTCTCCATCTTAGTGTAAATGTTGTCCGTTTCGTTTGTTATCCTTGTTATTGTGCGATAAAGTTAAGGCGCTCCGCTTCGGGACACCATTTTCGGCTGGGCGCCGGGCACGCGCACACTCGTGCGCACGCGGCACTGCCCGGGAGAGAGGGACCCGCCCCCTTTGGTTAGCCTATAATATGGGCTGGCTGGAGGGGGCGGGTCCTTCTCTCTCGGGCAGTGTTGTGGGTGTGTGTGTGTTTGGTGCTCGGCTGAAAATGGTGGCCGGAAGCCAATTTGAATACAATTCGCTAAAGCGAGTTGTGTTCAAATTGTGCTTAGAGGGAATTATTTTCACCGGACATTATGTCCGACGAGTTTTCAATTTGTCAGACTTCAACAAATTTTACCGGACAAAGACCGGTAATTACCGGTTAACGGAAACCCTGACATACATAGAAGATCTTACCTTAGAGTCTGGTCAAACACATTCTGGTGTAAACAAACAAAGCAGCTGCTTCCTGAATCCTCCCCCGTCGCCAGTCGATCGACCAATGAGAAACAACCTGGAACCAGTTCCTCCCCTCCCACAAGGGAAGATTTCCCAGCAGATTTCAGGCGAAAAATACGCTTATTTTGTTGACTAAGTACACGTATTTAACTATCGTAAAACTGCTCGAAAAATTAACGAGTGGGTAGTTCAAAACCTTAACTTGTGTCTGGTGACAAAAAAACGAAATCAGATTTTTTGGTGTAAAAAACATTGAACGCAAATTTGAAGCCTTTGCACTTTGCGCCCACATCGCAGTTCGATGACGTTGCGTCACATATTCATTCTATGACTATAACTTGAATATGTTTTGTTAAACAACTAAAATAACAACAGTTCTGTCAAAGAGTCAAAATGGACCTAACTGTAGCTTGGCTACTGTTTTCCAATTCTGGAAAAATAAATGTTCAATGTTTTGATTACATTTCGTCACTCTGTTTTAATATTTTGATCATCTGTGTTGGTAGGATTCCCTGCACTGTGAACTGTCCATCTGGGCAGAGAGATGGAGGCTTCTGCTTACTCAGTGTCAGAGAGCCAGAGGACACACCTTGGGTCCCCTGATGCAGAGGCAGAAGGACAGAACCACCGGAAGGACAATCTTATTAGGCTCCAGCCACCACCACCTCCCACCCACAGTAGGAACCATCACTCTCCCAACATTAAAGAAGAGTACGACACACCGTGGGACAGGTTTCTACGGGACTTTATCAAAAACCGAAAGGCCAAAGATGAGATGCTCAGCAGAGAAACGTCAGGGTGTCACCTCTCTGAAGCAGCGGATAGTGACAGTAACGGCAGTTCAGAGGTCAACACTGGAGGTCAGGAGGTCAAGATTGAAGAGTGCTATGGTAGGAATTCCTCTCAGCAAAGGCCAACCACAGGCCGCGCTAGAGCTGACCAGTCACATCCTGAGGCAGGTGGTCACAAGAGCAGCTCAGTGATTGGATTACAGGAGCAGCAGAGAAGGACAGCGGCAGGGCAAACCTCTGAGCAAAGGAAACATAGTTGTGGTCATGAGGACATGCGCCAGTGCTACGTCCAGTGTGGGAAGAAACTAAACACGGCGGATATTGTGAAAATACAGCAGCGAATTAGAAGACCAGACCAACACCGTTGTGCTACAACTGATCAGTAAGTCACACATGCTGCTAACGCTAACACGTGCTGCTAACCCCTAACACATGCTGCTAACGGTAACACATGCTGCTAACCCCTAACACATGCTGCTAACCCCTAACACATGCTGCTAACGCATGCTGCTAACCCTAACACATGCTGCTAACCCTAACACGTGCTGCTAACCCCTAACACATGCTGCTAACCCTAACACATGCTGCTAACGCTAACACATGCTGCTAACGCTAACACATGCTGCTAACCCCTAACACATGCTGCTAACGCATGCTGCTAACGCTAACACATGCTGCTAACGCTAACACATGCTGCTAACGCTAACACATGCTGCTAACCCCTAACACATGCTGCTAACGCATGCTGCTAACGCTAACACATGCTGCTAACGCTAACACATGCTGCTTTTTTAATGGAATAAATAATGTTATTTAAAGCTCCAAGATGCTCTAAAATGTGTATTTGTGTCTACTTAAAAATATATTAACACTTTTAAACATTTCACGATTATAATGTCTTTAATTGTAATCATTTTAGATGCCACTGTCAGTGAAGGAAAAAGCAGCCCAAAAACATTTTTTTTGTCTAATAGATATAGATAGATAATAGATACATGACAAAGATTTCACTTAATAAATAAATAATAGGAAAATATAAATACTTTTACAAATAATTGGTTGCGCCACCTGACAGTTTTTGAGCAATTAAGTAAAAAATACAGTAAAAAATATATTTAAACAAATTAACAAATGCGGCATGTTTAAGCACATTGTCACATACTCAAAAATATAAATGTTATGTATTTTGAACAAAGTTTAAAAAAAAAAACTTTTTAGAAGCCTTATTCGTCATTGACCCAGGTGCATGAGTCCATTTGTAATTGTATTAGCTCAGTATTTACACATTTCAACAGCAGCTTAACAGTTATTAAAGGGCAGTTGGTAATTAAACAGTTGGTAGTTAAAGGGCAGTAGGTAATGAAACAGTTGGTAATGAAACAGTTTGTAATTAAACAGTTGGTAATAGGGATGTCCCGATCCCACTTTTTCACTACCGATACCGATACCGATCCGATATTTGTATACATTTTTTGACCCCTGAATAATAACAAATACCCCAGTATAGTCCACACCAACAACAGTTAAATTAAAGACTGCCAGCCTTTATTAAAGCAACAAATGCGACGTGTTGTGGATTGGAACTACGGATCATAAGCTTTCAAATGATGTGTCATACATTGAAATCCGAAAAAATATGAAGTTAGAGTCATTTGAATGTTGTTAGACGTCAGGCACATATAGGGTTAACCTCTTTGTAATGAAACCGGAAGCACACAGCGCTATGCGCATTTTAAGCGCATATAGGACTCGCGTGAAGCATTTCTCTTTGTAATGAAACCGGAAGCACACAGTGCTATGCGCATTTTAAGCGCATATAGGACTCGCGTGAAGCATTTCTGCGACTCGCGTGAAGCATTTCTGCGACACGCGTTTCTGTTCACTGTTTTCATTCCCTCATCGCTTATACACATAAGTTTGACTGCGCATGACAGTAGGATCGGATCGGAGCCTTTTTTTTTCTGGTGCGATCCCCGATCCAGCATTCAGGACCAATATCGGGTCGATATCCGATATCAGTATCGGATCGGGACATCCCTAGTTGGTAATTAAACAGTATGTAATTAAACAGTAGGTAATTAAACAGTTGGTAGTTAAAGGGCAGTAGGTAATTAAACAGTTGGTAATTAAACAGTTGGTAATTAAACAGTTGGTAATTAAAGGGCAGTTGGTAATTAAACAGTTGGTAATTAAACAGTTGGTAGTTAAAGGGCAGAACTATAAGCACGTCTAACAGATGAATGTCATGTATGATAAGGCAGCAAGCTGGCTTGGAAGGGAGCTGCCAGTCAAGCGTGCAAAGGCCACGCCCACACAGCCTCAGAACTGTCTGACCAGGAAGTAGAGCCTAACTAGAAGATTATTTTCATAGTTTATTATGTGTTAACATTTTTCCTGGACACAAAATACAATTGGAACCATTTAATGTTTACTTTCCAGACCCTTAAATTACAGCAAATGCAATCAGTAATATTATTATTGCATTTGCAGGACGTGTCCTGTCAGTCTTGTCGAGATGGGAGTTCAGTGAACTGTTTGTCTGTCATGTCTAATCGACCTGCGTTGTTTCTGCCTCCAGTGTTTCCAGCCGCAGGTCCTCTTCAGCTCATGTAACCATGGTAACCATGTATGAACCAGAATGCACAGAGTCCCCCAGATCTGTCTGTGGTTCTCCAGCCCTGAAAAGCCCACAGTGGGGTCCAGAGATGGTGGCAGTGAAGCTGGAGGAAAAGGATGTAGAGGAGAATGGTGTGATGGTGAAAGAAGAGGATGGAGGAGACCAAAGGAGGGAGGAGGGAGTGATGGTGAATCAAGAGGACAGAGGAAGAGTGGAGATGAAAGACAGTGAGATGGATGGTGAGTCTTTGTTATTGGTGAGTGTCATTGCACTGTTGTAAAACCAATGCTGCCAGTGCAGTGTAAGTCAGTCAGTACCTGCATCGTCTGACAGTCCTGCTCTCTCCCGCTGTGTGGGGTTGATATATCAGGGCTAGTTCCCCAATCTAACCCAGTCCTGGACTAAGGGACAGCCACATGTAAACACTTTTATCCAAAGTGACTTACTACATTTGTCTAAAGTAAGTGAATCAGTTTACAAAATTGGGGAATAAAACATAATAAAAACAGACGAGAGAAATATGATAGAAAATCCATTTTAGAAATAGCAACTGCACTCTACTGCTCTCTACTGCTCTCTACTGCTCTCTACTGCTCTCTACTGCCCTCTACTGCCCTCTACTGCTCTCTACTGCTCTCTACTGCTCTCTACTGCTCTCTACTGCTCTCTACTGCTCTCTACTGCCCTCTACTGCTCTCTACTGCCCTCTACTGCTCTCTCCTCTCCTCTACCGCTCTCTACTGCCCTCTACTGCCCTCTACTGCTCTCTACTGCCCTCTACTGTCCTCTACTGCTCTCTCCTCTCCTCTACTGCTCTCTACTGCTCTCTACTGCCCTCTACTGCTCTCTCCTCTCCTCTACCGCTCTCTACATCTCTCTACTGCTCTCTACTGCTCTCTACTGCCCTCTACTGCTCTCTACTGCCCTCTACTGCTCTCTACTGCCCTCTACTGTCCTCTACTGCTCTCTCCTCTCCTCTACTGCCCTCTACTGCTCTCTACTGCCCTCTACTGCCATCTACTGCTCTCTCCTCTCCTCTACCGCTCTCTACATCTCTCTACTGCTCTCTACTGCTCTCTACTGCCCTCTACTGCTCTCTACTGCTCTCTACTGCCCTCTACTGCTCTCTACTGCCCTGTACTGCCCTCTACTGCTCTCTACTGCCCTCTACTGCTCTCTCCTCTCCTCTACCGCTCTCTACATTTCTCTACTGCTCTCTACTGCCCTCTACTGCTCTCTACTGCCCTCTACTGCCCTCTACTGCCCTCTACTGCTCTCTACTGCTCTCTACTGCCCTCTACTGCCCTCTACTGTCCTCTACTGCTCTCTACTGCCCTCTTCTGCTCTCTACTGCCCTCTACTGCCCTCTACTGCTCTCTACTGCTCTCTACTGCTCTCTC
Organism: Nansenia antarctica; assembly: GCF_963989245.1. Lineage (NCBI taxonomy): Eukaryota > Metazoa > Chordata > Actinopteri > Argentiniformes > Microstomatidae > Nansenia > Nansenia antarctica. The sequence goes on from NC_137678.1 coordinate 20,372,188, forward strand.
CTCTCCTCTACTGCTCTCTACTGCACTCTACTGTCACACAATTATTCAGAGCTTTGAACGAGATTATTAACACCCGAACAGCCATGGGTGGGGTCATTAACACTAGAACAGCCATGGGTGGGGTCATTAACACTAGAACAGCCATGGGTGTGGTCATTAACACTAGAAGTCATGGATGGGGTCATTAACACTAGAACAGCCATGGGTGTGGTCATTACCCTAGAACAGCCACGGGTGGGGTCATTAACACTAGAACAGCCATGGGTTGGGTCATTAACACTATAACAGCCATGGGTGGGGTCATTAACACTAGAACAGCCATGGGTGGGGTCATTAACACTAGAACAGCCATGGGTTGGGTCATTAATACTAGAACAGCCATGGGGGGGTCATTAACACTAGAACAGCCATGGGTGGGGTCATTAACACTAGAACAGCCATGGGTGGGGTCGTTAACACTAGAACAGCCATGGGTGGGGTCTTTTGACCTAGTGAGTAAAAATAAATTCTACCTTTGAAGTCGATCAAATTTCAGGACCCTCCTTTCATGACTTTTCCGAGATAAGTGCATTCTACCACCCAGTATCCTGACATGTTCTAAATCTACCTCGTATAAAGCTATTTCTATAACAGGTTTTACCCCAGTTACATACGCAGTAGTGATAGGATATTATATGTCTAAGTACAGACAGTTATGAATGATAAACTGTACAGTAGGTCTCACTATAGCTATCGCAGCAAAGTACTTGCAGTACAGTGTTTCCTCCAGGAATTTTTACATTAGTGGTGGATAGCCCTGCGCGCAATTTTTTTCCGCGCATGAAACGCGCACGCGCGCTCAAAACAACGACCTAATTTCAAACAAAACTAGAGGGAGGATGGCAAAAAAATAAAAAAGAATATACAGAATATAAACTTGTGACTGACAGTCACATACACACACACAAAGATCATCAGCTATAATATAATACGAAGTAGGCCTACATAAGAGCACAAAAGCGGCTAACGTTACTGATTAACTGTTTACTGTAGTGCCGAGAGACGGGAGTCGTAGGCGGCGTATCAAATGACAAAGCTAAACGTTTAATGAAGGACATGAACGATTGTCAACAACACACTCAAGCAGTAAATAGAACAGACTAAACAACTTTTTTTTGTACTACGCACTCAACTGCGGACGGAACAATACTCCCAACCCATAGTTCCATGCGTGAATTATGTCAACCCACCACATTACAGAAGTAAAATCACAGTCAGATGGAGCATTCGGTTAACAGCTGAGTATCAGCTGAGTTAAAGAAAACAAACTCTTACCTTTAATGACACCCACATGAGCCCTGTTTTCCCGTACTTCTCCCGTGTGTCTCTTATTGTCCAAATGTTCCCTGAATTTTAGCTGCATGTTTTTCCAGCATGTAATTCCGTTGTCAATAAAAAAATCGACTCCCCTTCTTTTTTCCCTGCCAATACTGTCGTTGCTAAAGTGACGGCACATAAGAATCGTTTTTTGACTTGCTAATGTCTGCTGATACACCAACACAGCTAGCCGATGCTGATGGCTCTCCCGCTGTAGTTGTAGCTGGTGGTGGTGGTACCCCGCCATAAACGTTGTTAGCTGATCCACCACCTAGCTCCTTTGCCAGCCATGCAGTTTCGGATCGCTCATAGCCACTGCTAGCTTCAGCAATGTTTGAAGTGTCTGGGACATCTTTTTTCTTGAAAAATCCATCCATCTGTCGCTGTTTTCGTTTAATTTTTCGAAGTTATTTAACGTGATATCTTATTTGTGCACCTAGCTAGCTAGATCAGCTTTTTGTATCTTTTAGATGGTACTACCGGTGACTTTTAGCCCGTTATTTGCGAGGAGAAAACACAGGCGCCCGAGCATTTCGGCAGGTAAGACTGCTGAACAGGGATGGTTGAGTCTGCACGGTTCTCATGCCGGTTCACATTTAGACCAATCAGGAGTAGCCCTTGTGTCACGTCGTCAACTGAATGTTTAATGTCATTAATCTGATTTTGGATCAGCGGTTAGAGAGAGATGGGCGTGGATTTAGGTGCACTTTTAGTCAACATCCATTATAGCGCTGATCTAGGATCAGATATATTTTAATCAGCTAAAATGTTCAGATTTTTTTTTTGGGTGTGGACTGAATCAATTAGTGGCGGAGGAAATTCATTCGTGGCGGCCCGCCACCAATAAATGCATATGTGTGGTGGCCTGGGAAAACCCTTCACATGGTGGCATTTTGACATTTTCATTTTTTAATATTTCCATAAATTAGAAGTTCTCAGCTATTCATAACTGGTTGAATGACTGAGATAGACCTTTATTTTAAAAAGTTATGAGCATTTTAATGTATCATGTCAAAAAAAGTGAAAGGTGAGAAATGCTGCCCCCATGCTGCCCCCGACCCCTTTCTCCTCCGGGTCGGGGGAGGAGCCTATGCAGATCGGCCGGTCTCGTTTGTCTGCTTGTGATGCGGTGTTAGTCTGCTCGCCTCGTCGGTATGCGAGGGACAGATCCATTTGTGTGTCTTCTAGTTAAGATGTTATTACTTTATGCTTATTGTGAGCATCAGTAAACTGGCAATAACACAGGTGGAAGTATTGTCTCTCCTTTCGCTCATGTGTGCGTGCGTTGCTTAACTGAGAATGAGACACGTTCAACGTGACGTTGTTTCGCTAGCAAACTACCCACCACAAAAACATAAAAATAAGTACTTTCTCTTTTGTTTTCTTAAAATGTTTATTCGCCATAATGTAGTATGGAGTTCAAAGTACTAGAATACCACATAATATCAAAATCGCCGAAATAGGACATTTCCATCTATTTTTGCTCTTTGCCACAAACGAACGCCAGCGACATCCGACGGGTTTTCCCAGGCCACCACACATATAGAGGAAACACCACACATATAGAGGAATACACTGCAGTAGCCTACAGTTGATTATGTCTGTAATCCTCAACGGATTTTCATGGAACAACATGGAACAAATACAATTGTATTTATGACACAGTATATAATGTGTATAAAGTGTATTTATGATACAGTATATAATGTATATACATTTTCAAATGTTAGCATATTTATTACTATTATTTTTTAATAATGATAATCAACCTCTTCTGCATCATATGTGCAGCCACTCCCCGTGATAATCAGACCGTAATCCTGTATGGTGGTACGATGCTTGTAGGAGGTGCAGAGGTTTATCTCTCTGAGAGACATACTTAGATAGAGAACACTTTAATTCATATATTTGTATTCATTGCCTATTATCTTGTTAAATGTTGATATTTAATTTCTATATATTTTTTTCTTTCTTAATATCCTAATGCTGTATGTAAAGCACTTTGAATTGCCCTTGTTGTATAAAATGTGCTATACAAATAAACTTGCCTATGTAACCCTGTATATGTTCCTATTCTTACAGACCAGCAGAGCTCCAACCCAGGTTCAGACAGCGAGCCCAGCTCCACCACACCAGGAAACCATCAACAACACAGGAGCTCGAGGCGGAAGAATCACCTTAAAACACTACCACAGACTTACACCGGAGAGAAGACCTACCGCTGCCCACTGTGTGGGAAGAGTTTTAGTGAAGCAGGAGCCCTGAAGAAGCATCAGAGAATACACACCGGAGAGAAACCATACCACTGCTCCCAGTGTGGGAAGAGGTTCAATACAGCAGAATCCCTAAAGAAGCATCAGAGAACACACACAGGAGAGAAACCATACCACTGCTCCCAATGTGATACGAGTTTCAGTAAAGCAGGACATCTAAAGATTCACCAGAGAACACACACAGGAGAGAAGCCATTCTGCTGCTCCCAGTGTGGGCAGAGTTTCAGTCAGGCAGAAAACCTAAAGAGACACCAGAGAACACACACAGGAGAGAAGCCATTCTACTGCTCCCAGTGTGGGCAGAGTTTCAGTCATGCAGGATCCCTAAAGAGACACCAGAGAATACACACAGGAGAGAAGCCATTCTGCTGCTCCCAGTGTGGGCAGAGTTTCAGTGAGGCAGGATCCCTAAAGAGACACCAGAGAATACACACAGGAGAGAAGCCATTCTGCTGCTCCCAGTGTGGGAAGGGTTTCAGTCAGGCAGGAGACCTAAAGACACACCAGAGAATACACACAGGAGAGAAGCCATTCTACTGCTCCCAGTGTGGGAAGGGTTTCAGTGTGGCAGGGAACCTAAAGAGACACCAGAGAATACACACAGGAGAGAAGCCATTCTGCTGCTCCCAGTGTGGGAAGGGTTTCAGGCAGGCAGGAGACCTTAAGACACACCAGAGAACACACACAGGAGAGAAGCCATTCTACTGCTCCCAGTGTGGGCAGAGTTTCAGTCAGGCAGAAAACCTAAAGAGACACCAGAGAACACACACAGGAGAGAAGCCATTCTACTGCTCCCAGTGTGGGCAGAGTTTCAGTCATGCAGGATCCCTAAAGAGACACCAGAGAATACACACAGGAGAGAAGCCATTCTGCTGCTCCCAGTGTGGGAAGGGTTTCAGTCAGGCAGGAGACCTTAAGACACACCAGAGAACACACACAGGAGAGAAGCCATAACACTGCTCCCAGTGTGGGAAGAGTTTTAGTGACGGAGGAAGCCTGAAGATTCATCAGAGAATACACACCGGAGAGAAACCATACCACTGCTCCCAGTGTGGGAAGAGGTTCAATACAGCAGGACATCTAACGATTCATCAGAGAACACACACAGGAGAGAAACCATACCACTGCTCCCAGTGTGGGAAGACTTTCAATCAAGCAGGACATCTAACGATTCATCAGAGATGCAGACGGACGAGCAGAGACTAGTGTCCCAGAAAGAGCAGCTGAGGAGGAGAAGTGAACATTTGAAACAGAAGCTCGCACAGTTGCAGAGCTCTCATGCTTGAGACTCTCCTGTCACAAAGACTTTGTTGGCGTTCACGTTTTATATGCAAGTTCAGACTTGGTGTGTATAGTTGATATTGCATGCAAATGCAAAATAAAAATTACTTTTTTTGGAATCTCTCTGTCTGATTTCAATGTTAAAACTGCCTCAATTGAAGTTATCGGTGGTGAAAAATATTTAAACAGTTTATTTTTATTAATAAAAAATAGGGTTACACTTTTGGAGTGCCCAAACTTAAAATATACATTTTTATGTTTTGTATATAATTATTACTTAATACTTGAAATGTATTTTTGGATCTCAATTGTCTGGAAGTTCAAACCCACTTGTTTCCAGTGTATGGTTTTCCATATTATGTTCCTAGATTCTTTTGAAATATAAATGCATTTCTTTTTGAAAACAAGTCATATTTGGTTTTTACTCCTGTTTCCTCTCCACTAATCATAAAGTGGCTTCCCAAAGACAGGTGACTTACAGGTGCATCATGGGAAGATGAAAGGGACACATTTGCACAACCATGCCATCTCTATGAAACTAGGGAATTACACTTCAACACAATAGTACGATACAGACATGCTAATTGGTGCATTGGAGAGTCTGGGTTAGAGGTCAAATAAATGTCTTCTCATAAGTAAAGGCAGCTGTGCTGGAACTCTAGAACTAAGAGTATTCTAGAACTCTGCACCTTAGTTCCACACTGGGTAGCAGGTGCCTAGCATCAGTCACTAGGCTAGTGCTACATGTTATGTTAATCTGATGTTCTGTGTGGTCTATGTGAAGACAACCCAGGTAAGATGAAGAAAGATCTGGAGACGGGACACACAAATCAGACATCCTCCACATTCTCTTGTTTTTAAATATATTCTTATACACAGGTGGTTGTAGTGTCAGAAGCAATGACCTTCTAAGTTGATCAGACACACAAGATGAACTGTTCCTACAACCTAAACTCAATGGTATTGACATGCATGTACCTAGTGCACATCATGACATCCTTTTACAATTATCGATGATTATCATGAATGAATGAATGGACTTTATTGTCATTGCTACAGTACAGGTACCAAACAACGACATTTAGGAGGGGTGGCTCCCTTGGTGTTAGGAAAGGAAAAAAAAAAACTTTTAGAAAAAAAAAATCACAAGAAGGGAAGGACAGGACTGGTTTACATAAATAAAGGCTATGTACACTATCCACTGTACTATACTGTACAGACAGACGACTAGGGTTGTCATATTGCACAATAGTATTATTCCACATTTATTTAAAGTGTCGCAGTTTGCAGGCTTGAAATGTACATGTTTGTGCCTCAGCACTACACCTGATTTCTTCAGTCCAGCAGCTGCCATCAATCCCTGTGGTAGAAGCTATTCTTCAGTCTGTTTGTCCTTGCGCCCAAGGTCCTGAACCGCCTTTTCGAGGGCAGCCTGGTAAAGTGTTCGTACCCAGGGTGGGTCGGGTCCCTGGAGATCTTGGAGGCCTTCCTGAGACAGCGTGTGTTGTACAGCTCTTCCAGAGAGGGGAGGGGGGCGCCGGTGATCTTCTGTGCTGTTCTCACGACTCTCTGTAGCGCATTTCTCTCCGCTGTTGTGCAGCTGGAGAACCAGTTGCAGATGCCGTAGGTGAGGATGCTCTCCACTGCGCCGCGGTAGAAGGTCACCAGTATCTCCTGCTTGCTGTGTTCCTTCCTGAGGACTCTCAGGGTGTATAGCCGCTGTTGTGCCCTCTTGATGGTGTCTTTTGTGTTGTCCTTCCAGGTCAGGTCATCCCGCATGTGCATCCCCAGGAATCGGAGGGTCGAGACTCTCTCCACGCTCTCTCCGTCGATGAGCAGGGGCTGGATCTCGGACTTTTTCCTCCTGAAGTCTACGATGATTTCCTGGGTCTTTGACTTGTTCAGCAGCAGGTTGTTAACCTTGCACAGCTTGCTCAGTTACTCTACCTCATCCCTGTACGCCGCCTCGTCCTCCACCACGGTGGTGTCGTCTGCAAACTTGACGATGGAGTTGCTGGGGTGGACGGGGGTGAAGTCGTAGGTGTAGAGGTTGTAGAGGATGGGGCTTAGCACGCAGCCCTGGGGGGACCCAGTACTGAGTCTGAGGGCTGTGGAGGTGTGGGGGCCCACCCGCACCCTCTGGGGGCGGTCGGTCAGGAAGTCCTTGATCCACGCACATATAGAGTGTGGTAGACCCAGGTCTAGTAGTTTGGTCACTAGCCTGTCTGGAAGGATGGTGTTGAAGGCGGAGCTGAAGTCCACGAAGAGCAGTCTCGCGTAGCTGTTTCCCCTCTCCAGGTGGGATAGAGTGGCGTGGAGAGTCGTCGCGATGAATCGCATGAATCGTCGCATGAATCACCATATCTGTAGCCTACAATCTGTTCAGTGACAGTCACAGACAGTCATACTTTTTTTTAGTACCAATCCAGACATCAAACTTCATAATTCATCTTATGACACTCTCAAATGTCAGTGCACAGTGTTGCTGCCGCAGACAGTCATTGTGGCGACCACGGGTAACAAGTTATTTCGCCAGAGCACTTCTTCCACCATAATAAAGTCAGCCACAGCCCCAC
>NC_137678.1:20382173-20417173 GCF_963989245.1 Nansenia antarctica
AGTGACAGTGAATAATAGTAAAAATCGCCCCTTGCCAAATACCTTTTACTGCTAAGGTAACAGTGGCTTCATTTATGCTGATATTATTCCTTCTAGCCAGTGGGACGGAAACATAATATAAGCTTTGGCCTCAGGTCGCTCGTAGACACCAGTAATATTACTGCGTTTACTGTTTTTGTTTTAAGAATAGGGATGGGGTAATAGATAGGAACACAGATAGGAAGAGACAGGGCGGTGCACATACCCACTCGGAACACACACACACACAGACACAGACACAGACACAGACACAGACACAGACACAGACACAGACACAGACACAGACACAGACACAGACACAGACACAGACACAGACACAGACACAGACACACTCACACTCACACTCACACTCACACTCACACTCACACTCACACTCACACTCACACTCACACTCACACTCACACACACACACACACACACACTCACAGACACACACTCACATACACACACACGTGTGTGAGGAGGCAAGGGAAACATGGGGGGTCTGATGTTATGTAATTCTCCCAGCAGCAAGAAGAAGAAGGTGTGTCTTTGGGAGAATGAGAAGCTTTCGTTCTGACACTCCCAGCGGAGGAGGAGGGCCGTGGAGCAGTCTGTCTGTCTGTCAGACGAGTCTGTCGCTGCGTCCCTGTCTCGGTTTACAACATCATTTTCTGATGACATCATTACTTTCTTGGAATCCCTCTCTCTCTCTCTCTCTCTAATAATTAATTAATTAATAATCTCTCTGTCTCTCTCTCTCTCTCTCTCCCTCTCCCATTTTCCTTGTCCATTCAGACCCGTCACCAGGGCCCAGTCTTAGGGTGGGCCAATGAACTGCATGGGGGGGCACAATTATTATTAACTATTTTATATAATCCGATATGCTATGGTATTCGTCATGCAACACTGACATGCATAGTAGGTTGCAGAGGCTAAATTGGACACGTAGCCTACCGATGAAGACTAGACCTAAAATTATCAGAATGCAGCAAATAACATAACAATAAACACAGGCGAAGCTGGTTTATTACAAGGCCTTGTCGACCCGAGTAGGCCTAAGCTAACATTATTTGAATGCAAGTTACTTTATAGCGTGGAGAGGCCAAGTTGTGCATTACAATGCGCACAGGTCAATAATTGGCACCAACCCGGCACACTTACAAGAACAATAATTAAATAAATGCCAGGGATAGCCTACGTAACTAAAATTAGGAGACTGGCACGCAATCAGTGCACTTCCAAAAGGGATACAGTATGACCGACCGATCGTGTGATCATCACATTAAAACCACCCATCTACAGCAAATAGGATCAGCCAGATCCTCATCATTGAACACGTTATACACAAAGCACATTAAATATAGCATAACCGTGCAAACAGCTCATCTCTCCAGTTGAAAAAGCTGTCGAGAATACAACTAGCAAAACATCACCACGGCGGGTGCCTACACACACACACACACACACACACACAATATTAACTTACCCTGAATTCGCACTCTCGTCTCCTCCCGGCTCAGAAAAGAAGGAGGCGGCGTTTTTCAGTGCTGAATCTCCTCATCAGTAAGTCCTTCCACTCATCCTTGAACTTGTGGCTGAGGTCCTTTTCGAAGGCAAGCTGAATCAGTTGAGCCTTGCGCTTGTGCAACATGCTGCGCCGATGCTCAGAGAAAACATTTTTAAGTGTTGAAAAAGAGTTTTCACAAGTCGCGGTAGACGCTCCCAAAGTTAGGGCGAGTGTATAAGCTTGGATGACAGTTGGCCTGGAGTGCAGAGGGGAACGTACTGAGAATATTGGCTATTGTCCATTTTCCATCTTTGGGGGGAAACGAGGTGTCCTCCATCTTCTTTACCAGGAACCCACGAGCCACAGCATATTCAGATTCAACCACTTCAGTTCGAGCTAATCTTAGGAGAGGAGTGACCTTCGATGGATCCATGAAATCCTCGGCCTCTGGGTTTAAAGCAGCCAGCGCACCAATGAGCTCGCAGCTGCGCTCTCCAAAACGCGCATCCATCTCTCCTTGCACAGCATCAATAACACTGTAAAACACTCTCAGGAACTCTGTCTTTTCGTCAGTGTCCCTCTGTGACTGTCCAACCGTTCCTTCAACTACAAATGCACCAAAGCTCTTGTTAATTGTGCGTCTTCTCTTAGTTGGACAGCTGGGACCAGCCTCGTCAGTGGCTGAGGCTGGAGGAGAGCAGAGGTCCCAGAGCACAGTAAACCCATCCTCTGTGCGCAGTGATTTTATGCATTCAGATGCACTGTTCACAAGAGTAACCGCAGTGAACAGGTCCATGTTCTCGCTTTGTAGCAGTCTGTTTGGTGGCTCGAAAAGTAACAAAACTTTCTGAACAACGTGTGCAGTAAAAAGAAAGCTGCGTTGTGATATGGCACGAAGAAGCCCAGTAGCCTCGACGCGCGCCTCAGCATGGCCCCGCGCGTTCTCCACCTCGGTCAACACCGTGGATATATCCTGGAAACTTTTCAGCACCACATTGACTGTTGCCAAATGGCCAGTCCATCTCTGGTCCAAGAGGCGTTTCAAGGTCTCGCCCTTGTATTGAATGTTGACGGTTGGCCTCCTGATGAACTTATATAGCATATCGCATACGCTGAAAAATTCCTGGACAGCCTCTTCACAGGACATGGCATGAATCACAACTAAGTGAAGTTGGTGATTAAAACAATGAATATATGGTATGTCACGACCCAGTTTGTTCTGTAGCAGTTTCTGCACACCGCCGTGTCTCCCTGACATTAGTGACGCGCCATCGTAAACCTGACTCAGGATTTTGTCAGGGCTCAGTCCAGCTTTCTTGAGCTCATCAATGATGACACCTGTTAGTGTCTCTGCATCCCCCTTCTCTGACGTGGACATTACCAATAGGCGCTCACTGACCCCGTAGCTCTCATCATCAACATAGCGCACAACTATCGATATGTTTTCCTGGCCTGTAGGATCCCGTGTCCCATCCACTTTTATTGTGTACCAACTGTCCCCTACTTGTCTCACTATCTCCTCTGTCACAAGTTTGCTCATCATTTCTATAATCTCGTTTTGGATTACTGGGCTGGTGTAGCGTGCATTATGTGGAATTGCTTGTGTGATCTTTGCCAGTTCTGCATCTTTACGCATGGTGTACTCCAGGGGTGCTCACACTTTTTGGAACCAAGATCTACTTTTCAAGTAGCCAGTCTGCCAAGATCTACCAGTCTAGTTTCAACATCGCAAACGTACATGTACGTACTACAAACACACACACACACACACACACACACACACACACACACAGTTCCCAGCCTGCATAGTAAACTCACAATACACTTTCCCTCTCTCTGTCACACAGCCACAGGAGAAGACCATCACAAACCCTCCCTCTTTGCTATTCTCGCTCACACACATTCACACACACACACACACACACACACACACACACACACACACACACACACACACTTGCCAGTCTGCATAGGGAGCCATAGCACAAACCCTCCCTCTCTCTCCCCCTCTCTCTCCCTCTCTCTCTCTCACTCTCTTACACACACACACACACACACACACACACACACACACACACACACACACACACACACACACTCACTTTCTCTCACTCACACACTGACAGCCAGTCTGCAGTACCATAGCCAACTACTGATCCAACAAACAGAAAAGTAAACCAGATACAAAACAGGTAGTTCCCTAGTTTGAAAGGAGGAAATAAATGCATTTCTCTACCTTAGTGGGAGACCTGGCACTGGGAGGAGGCAGCTAGTTTCTAATAGTCAGGGCTGTAGGAGCTGGTTGCAAGGTGTCATCAGCCACTGTGGATCTGTCATCGAAAAGGCAATCTGCAGCCTCGAGAAACTTTTTTCACAATTTCGCCGTCTTTGAATGACTTCATGTGTTTAACAAGAACGTGACTGACGCGATAAGAAGCTATCGTTGCAGCCGTACGTTTTCGCTCTTTTGCCACATTTCCCTTCTTCGAAATAGCCATCGTAGATTTGCTGATCAGACAGACGCACTTCCAATATCACATGTGTAAAAAAGTCCTCCTCCCATTCTGGATGGAAGTTATACGTTATTGGTTTCTTACTTGGTCCAGCTTCCCCACTCATTTGTATAGCCTTTATTTAGTATTATATAGTAAATAGTAGAAATTGGAAGGCTAACTAGGTAATTAGTCTCGCAGGTATTTTGTATTTTGTAGTTGGTGCTGTTGACTGCGCATGCGTGGTGAACCGCGTGTTAGGTGTAGGTGAAAAGATCAGATCGCAGACTGGCTTACCTGTACGTCAATCAAGTGGCAAAAGCCATAGTGAGGATGGATGATAGGCGAACTTTTTTTTAAAAATCGTTTTTTTTTTTTTTCGTTTTTTTTCTTTTTCCGTTTTGTTCAATGCCATGCGATCTACCCATACTACCTTTGCGATCGACCGGTCGATCGCGATCGACGTATTGGGCACCCCTGGTGTACTCGAACAGCGACAAGAACAGCCCAACGGAACCATGGTCATCGTCTAGCACACCGGCAAAACCACAATTATCTCCACGTAGGGGCAACTGATTGACCACTGAAAACTCGAGCATATCAATGATAGCTGACATGTAATATCTGTTGCGTGCCAGCTGTTCGGAGTTTAGGAGAGTGGAAATCTCCCTTCCCGTCTCTTTGCGTTTTTCAGAATCCCTCCACATTGCTTCACAGGCTAAATGCTCCTTTGAAAGGGCATGCTTATTTAAGCCCTTGTTTGTTTCAATGGCATGTTTCCAGTCATTAAATCCCCTAATGGAGAAGGTTGCATCAGATGATTTGAATTTTCTACACGCGTAGCAAAACGCGGCGTCCTTTTTCATAGAATATTCAAGCCAGTCCCTGTTCCTATACCAGCTAGAGGCGAATTATCGTTTTTTTGCACCAAACATCCGGACTGGATATTTGGTCAAAATAAGCTGTTTAGGCTGGTCCATCCCAAGGTCATCCGATGGCTCCACCACTGAACCAAGATGAACAGTAGTCGTCGGGGGGCTAGCAAGGCTAGTAGTAGCCCTAGCTCTAACATTTGTTGGGCTAGTCGTAGGGTGTTAGGTCAGGTGACAGAATGTGGACGCTAGGAAGAATTCGACAAAAATAACATGAACTACAAATATCAAATGCACTTTTGTGGCAATTATATGACAATATATTGTTACATTTCAACATTAAAATATACCTCTATATGTTTTTTTAAGTGTTGTATTATTTCGTCAACATCCGTTTTAATAATCACAAGTTATGAGATTATGTTTACAGCGACAGACCCGTCGAACGCTCGGTTTCGTGAGATTTCACTTTTTAGTGATCACCGCAAAACCTAGTGTGGTCAGACATCTTTATTTCGCAAAAAGCAGTAATAAAAACTGGACTGGAGTCAAGTGAGTTTTCCTTGGCAAGACTCATCCCGACCTCCACAAGTGTGTTGTGAAAGCAGACAACGAATATTGACTGAAATACAAGGTAAGTACCATTTCACTTCGATGTTATGACAGGATTTTTTACAGATATGTATTCACAACATAGCTTGTTAGAAACTGCAAGTTCTAAGCTACATTTTGATATACAGGTTGTTAGTGGTTGACCCAGATCCGTAATGCAATCCGGGTTTTCTATGTGATAGCAAGCGCTGAAACAAACGAGCTGTCAGTGGATCAAAGCGGCAGAAGCTAGCGGCCGGCAGAGATAACGTTCGCTTGCTTCAATTTGATGATAATAATAATAATAATACTACTACTACTACTACTAATAATAATAATAACAACTTCTATTTGTAGTCTCTCTCTCTCTCTCTCTCTCTCTCTCTCTCTCTCTCTCTCTCTCTCTCTCTCTCTCTGTCTCTGTCTCTCCCTTTCCCTCTCTGTCTCTCTCTCTCTCCCTCTCCCTTTCTCTCTCTCCCTCTCTCTCTCTCCCTCTCCCTTTCTCTCCCTCCCTCTCTCTCTCTCCCTTTCTCTCTCTCCCTCCCTCTCCCTCTCCCTTTCTCTCTCTCCCTCTCTCTCTCTCTCCCTCTCCCTCTCCCTTTCTCTCTCTCCCTCCCTCTCCCTCTCCCTTTCTCTCTCTCCCTCCCTCTCTCTCTCTCTTTTCCTGCAAACGTTTCAGCTCAAAGTGCTTTAATCATTATATAAATCATCATTGAATTATTTAGTAATTTAAAGAGGGGTTTTTAGTCTTGACTTGAAAATATTTAATGTTTAGTTTAGCTAAACTAATCACTGTCATACAAAGCTGTAGCTAGCTAGATATATTAGTTACTGGAGCTTCTGCTGAGAGAGAGAGAGGGAGGGAGAGATGTGCTTATTCTCTGCGATTGAGTGAGTGAGAGAGGGAGAGAGCAAGAGAGAGACGCGCTTCTGCTCTGTGAATGAGAGAGAGAGAGAGAGAGAATTGGTCTGTGAGATCTCTGGTATCTAAAATAAATGTAAAAAAACCTGATCTGACTGATTATCCAAGTATAACCTGATGCCACATTAAAGCAGTTTAATGCAATTCTGACTGTTGTTATAGTGGTGGTCAAAATTATTGGCACCCTTGTTAAAGAAAGGTTGTTGTATTAAATCATATGTATCCTCACTACACAATGCATAACAATGATGTTTGATTATTGACCTTAAATTAAAATTCTTACAAAAAATCGAAACAAAAAACTGTATGATCATGAACGTTTCCATGTCTCCTTTTTCCAGATTTGGTGGGGTACAATGGATTGTGCATCCAGTGACGCTGAGGAGTCAGGCAGCCTTACCAATGATACAGTGCTCAGTCTGCGAAATAAACATGGGATGTCAAAAGAACTGTACAATGCAGTGAGACAGCTGATACCTCAAACGGAGGTTAATGATCCTGCCTTATACATGTGTGTGAGCAGGATGCACAAAGCCGTCACTCAGTTGAAGAAAGGGAAAAATAAAGAGGAGGTGACAAGATATCTCCAACAGCCATTTAAAATCCCAGTAGCAAGGAAAGACGATGAGAAAGGCCAAGATAAAAAAAAAACAGACTCACAGTTAAACAAAGCAGGAAAACTAATGAAGAAAAGAATCACAGGGCTAGAACATGAAAACTCCAAACTAAAAGAGGAAAAGGAACATCTGGAGGTTAAGCTGGAGGGCACTGTAGAAAAGGACAAATCAGAACTGGAGAAAGCACAGTCAGTATGCAAGACATTAACAGCAACATTGGACGTGACAAATAAAGTAGCTAGAGTGAGTGCAAAGGTTGCAACAAGCAAGGAGCGCAACCTCAACAAAAAATTTAAGACAAAAGAAGAGCAGGTAAAAACACTAAAAGAAACCATTAAAGGATTATGTCAAAAGTTAAAAGATGCAGAGAAAGAAAAAGAAATTGCAGAGAAGGAACAGACAACATTTGAGGAAAGACAGAGAGAAACAGAGAGAAAGCTTGATGAACTCAAACGGAAAATGAAATCCTCTGTTGACAGTTGTCGCAAAAAGAAAAGAAAAATGACAGACAAACAGACCAAGGAAATGCAGGACCAGGAAGACCTGAATAACACATTATTGGAGCTGGAGGAAAAGCAAAAACTAATTGAAAAAGAAAAAAAAGAGATAGAGCAACTTAAATGCATAGACACAATTATCACCTTTGAAGACGGGAGATACACCAATGAAATCCGGGAGGTCGTAATGGCTCTCTTATCGATGAACGTCTCAATGAGAAAAGTTGATGCAGTGATTAAGACTGTGCTAAACAGGTTGGCTGGGCAAGATGTCCAAAAGATCCCAAGCAACTGGCTGAAATCACAGCTTCTGCTTGAAGCTAGAGGTCTGGCAGACATCCAGGTACGAACTCAGAGGCAGGGGGTTCAGCAGATGACAAACTTCAGAGCCAACAGGCTCACAGCCGCAGAGGACGACCCCCTGCTGGCGGGAAAGCTGAACACCTTCTACGCCCGGTTCGACAAGGGGCGAACGGAGGTAACCACAACACAAACACCACTCTCTCCAGCTCTCAGCAGCCTCACCCTCACAGAGCATGAAGTGAGACGCGTACTGAAGGCGGTGGACCCCAGGAAAGCCTCGGGGCCGGATGGCGTCCTGGGACGGGTGCTGAGGGACTGCGCCGACCAGCTGGCCGGGGTTTTCACCAACATCTTCAACCAGTCCCTGTCCCAGGCCACCATCCCACCCTGCCTGAAAACCTCAACTATCATCCCAGTCCCGAATAAAAGCACGGTGAGCTGCCTAAACGACTACCGCCCGGTGGCACTCACACCAATCATCATGAAGTGCTTCGAGAAACTAGTCCGGGCCCACATACTCACACGCCTCCCGCCCAACCTGGATCCATACCAGTTCGCCTACAGAGCCCACAGGTCCACAGAGGACGCCATCGCGACGACTTTCCACGCCACTCTATCCCACCTGGAGAGGGGAAACAGCTACGCGAGACTGCTCTTCGTGGACTTCAGCTCCGCCTTCAACACCATCCTTCCAGACAGGCTAGTGACCAAACTACTAGACCTGGGTCTATCACACTCTATATGTGCGTGGATCAAGGACTTCCTGACCGACCGCCCCCAGAGGGTGCGGGTGGGCCCCCACACCTCCACAGCCCTCAGACTCAACACTGGGTCCCCCCAGGGCTGCGTGCTAAGCCCCATCCTCTACAACCTCTACACCTACGACTTCACCCCCGTCCACCCCAGCAACTCCATCGTTAAGTTTGCAGACGACACCACCGTGGTGGGTTGCATCTCGGGGGGGGGACGAGGCGGCGTACAGGGATGAGGTAGAGCAACTGAGCAAGCTGTGCAAGGTTAACAACCTGCTGCTGAACAAGTCAAAGACCCAGGAACTCATCGTAGACTTCAGGAGGAAAAAGTCCGAGATCCAGCCGCTGCTCATCGACGGAGAGAGCGTGGAGAGAGTCTCAACCCTCCGATTCCTGGGGATGCACATGCGGGATGACCTGACCTGGAAGGACAACACAAAAGCCACCATCAAGAGGGCACTACAGCGGCTATACACCCTGAGAGTCCTCAGGAAGGAACACAGCAAGCAGGAGATACTGGTGACCTTCTACCGCGGCGCAGTGGAGAGCATCCTCACCTACGGCATCTGCAACTGGTTCTCCAGCTGCACAACAGCGGAGAGAAATGCGCTACAGAGAGTCGTGAGAACAGCACAGAAGATCACCGGCGCCCCCCTCCCCTCTCTGGAAGAGCTGTACAACACACGCTGTCTCAGGAAGGCCTCCAAGATCCCCAGGGACCCGACCCACCCTGGGTACGAACACTTTACCAGGCTGCCCTCGAAAAGGCGGTTCAGGACCCTGGCCGCAAGGACAAACAGACTGAAGAACAGCTTCTACTACAGGGCCGTCCAGGCCCTGAACACAGCAAAGACCTAAGTTCTGGGCCCTGGACAGTTTGGACGGATTGATGGCAGCTGCTGGACTGAAAAAATCAGGTGTAGTGCTGAGGCACAAACATGTACATTTCAAGCCTGCAAACTGCGACACTTTAAATAAATGTGGAATAATACTATTGTGCAATATGACAACCCTAGTCGTCTGTCTGTACAGTATAGTACAGTGGATAGTGTACATAGCCTTTATTTATGTAAACCAGCTCCTTCCCTTCTTGTGATTTTTTTTCTTTTTTTCTAAAAGTTTTTTTTTTCTTCCTTTCCTAACACCAGGGGAGCCACCCCTCCTTAATTTCGTTGTTTGGTACCTGTACTGTAGCAATGACAATAAAGTCCATTCATCCATTCATTCATTCATTCATTCATTCATAGCTGTCCTTTGATCATATATCATCTTTGATTATAACTCATTGTTTATTAAATAAATAAATAGCCTATATGAAAATGGGCTTTTCATAACTCATGCATGGTCACAATACTGATTCGCCTATTATAGAAATAGTTTTCATAATATGGATTTTAAATCACAATTATTTATGAATTAATCACATATGACTTAAAATCAACACAAAGGGAGCATTGTTAATTATACTATAATAGTATACTATAATAAGTTAACACTTTATTTTAAGTGATTGGGGTGAATGGAGCTGTTAAAACGGTTTTTAATCAAGATTTTCCCACCGATTTGCGTAAATTAACACATACATTTGCATATTATTCATTAAATTAGCATAATATTTTTATATTTATTTGTTGTAAATGTCATGCATAGTAGTTTCTATCATCCCTAAAAATGTCATTACAGTGTGACCAACCTATCTTAAGCTATGAAGTAAAGTATGTAAAATATAGTGATAAAAAGGTCCATTTGGTGCCATTCCGGAAGACAGGTGTCCATTGTTAGGTGCGCGACCTTTTTGACCTGTCTTGGTTCACAAAATGGGTTGTATCTCAGCAACCGTATGTCCTATCATCATAAAACAAAGTGCTCTGTGCTCCTGAGAGTATGCTCTAGAACAATGTATATCAATTGTACCAGCAGAAGCAATCTTTAAAATTGGTACCTAAACTCACCTCGCTAGTAGTCGCCGTCGGGGTGCTAGTGTCAGGCTGCCCACAGTCGCTAATGCTGGTTATATGTCCATCGGGGTTGGGTGCAGCAGCTGCGCCTTTCGAGGATTTACCGGTAATCCACTTTCTTATATCCATGATCTTTATTCAAAAAGCTTTATCCAAGCGCAGATTTCACTCAACTGCTCAGTGCTCGCCTGCCTCACACAACTGAAATGGCGGGAGCAGCAGCGTGCGTACTGCGTAGCGTAGCGTGCAACTTTCAACTTTCAACTTTCAAATGATTGGTTGTCACTAGAATCCCGTCCAACAAAATGAAAAACACACTATTGTTTCTCAATTTTAATGTCTTCATTTAACATAAAATATGAATAATTTTAAAAATATAAATATATTTCTTTATTTTTATTTTTATATCTGGCCGCCAGTTGGGGGGGCACCAGCACGTCTGTGGGCGGGCCCGCCATAGTGACGGGCCTGGCGTTTGCGATGTTGAAACTGGACTTGTAGATTTCAGCAGGTTGGCTACTTGAAAAGATCTTGGTTCAAAAAAGATTGAACAATGAGCACCTTTTTTTTGTTTTTGGTAATCTGATCACAAAGTGACCCTACAGTTTATTAGCGGGTTCTAGGGCATCAAAATTGCATTTCCTTGAAACTGCGTTCACTGATAGCGTGTATGTGTAATTATGTGTATTTCTATATCTTATGCTTACCCAATCTAAAAGCTCGCGGCACGTGCCTGGTGCACACCACACTTTGTTAAAAGAAATAAAGCTTGTACTTTTGTACTTATAATACATTCTACTGATGTAGTCTACCATTTGGTTTTAGTTATAGGCTATTGCACTCACTTGTTTGTACCTTTTGCTAAGTCAAGCATTTAGAATGTAGAGTGCATATTGCGAAATTTCGCAACGTCAATAACGCATCGGACTCTAAAAAACGTTTTTTTTTTACCTCCGTTGCGAAAGGGCCCCCGCCGCCACCTTGCGGGGGGGCCCCGGGATTTTGCGGTACGCCACTGGCTGGACTGAGGAACAGCATAGGCACAGCACATCGCCATAATAGCGATTTTTTGTTATGCTTGTTGTAAATAAAAGCTCTATGATGCATTGAAATGACATTAAACTAAGATAATAAGATGGTTATCATATTTTTTCAAATCTTTATTAATACGTTATTACAGAAACAGTAAGTGACATTTTCCTAGAGCGAAATCTGTTGTGGTATTTAAAAATGGCGGTTAGCGGTGAAGTCTATGAACATGGGATGACGATTTCCATTGACCAATCAACGGTGTGCAGCGTCACACGTCACACGCAGCCTGGCAAAAAAGTACCCTTCCCAACTTTCGCTACCCATCCCGAACAAGAACTATTTTACCGTGCCGTGCCGTGCTGACACGGGCCGCTCAATGGAAAAGCGCCAAAGAACAGGGCTGACCCGGGCTGGCACTGTAGTGGAAAAGCACCATTAGACAGTGAGGCAGCGTTATATATATATATATATATAACAACATTCTATAGTGTTATATATATAACAACATTCTATAGTGTTATATATATATATATCGGCAAATGCAATTGAAAATGGAATAATCCCGAGAGAAGCCCCGACAGGCGCACATAACAGGCGCACCCCTGCGCTTTCAAACGAGCGAACGTCGGAATTCGACGTTTGGATGCGATGGAAAACGTCGAATTCTGACGTCTGCCGTGTGAGACCAGGCTGGATTTGTAGAGGCATACAGTCTCTTGTGATATCGGTCAACAGCGGAGCTAGGGTGGGGGCGAGGGGGGCGGCCGCCCTGGGCCCACTCTTCACTGGGGCCCACCATTGACGAGGGGGTTCTTGACGGCCAAGTACCACAACCGCAGCCTCAGGGCCCTGTTCACCTGTTTGTATTGTCGATTCCGCCCGTCTTAGTACCACCTCAGCAGGGCCCCCCGTCACTCTGAGGAGAGAAGATTTTACGGTCGCGCCGATATTTAAAACACCTAGCCTGTCTGTTGTAGGCCTATTTCTTTCCCTCTCTGTCTTTTTGTAAAATAAAATAAAAGAGTCAAGATGAGCGTTTGATTTCAGAAGAGGTGATGATCATTAACGTAACGACCTGTGCGTCATTTGATTTGAGAGAACGTGATTTACGTGACCTTCAGAGTGTAACATTGCAATTACCTAAAATACCCGAGAAAGAACAGCGGAAGAACTTGGTGGCCTCATGTGTTCCACTCACAAACTTCTTCTCAACGCAACCCTCCACACCTGGCCAGTTTCCCACTAGCCGTAACGTTAGCGAAGTAAGTGGGTCTTCGGGTCGGACTCGGGAGGATGAACAGCATAGGCCTACAGCTGGCTCCGTTCATGTGGCTGTGGAAAGCAACCACCGCGACGATGATGATAGTGATAATAGTGATGAGGATAATATAAACGAAGACAGTGACAACACGGGTGAAGGTCTAGTTAGTGATACTGGAAATGCTGCTGACCCTAGTGCTAGCCCCACTACTCGCCAAGCAAGTGAAGAGGACGCAGCTAACGTTATGCAGGAAAGCAATGATGGAAGTGAAAATGATGATCCGTAAGTTGAGTTGTTTCATATTCATTAAGTCTATCAAAATCTGTCGACCGCCGTGTCTCCTTAATTTGTGTTGGTATAGTCAGTCACACATTGCTTGCACTTCTAGTTTGTTGTGTGTGGCTTGATTATGTGGCTTGATTGTGTACTAGGCTATGGCTGTGTATGAGAATCCAACAATCACATGTTAAATTGGTAAAATCCATGGTGCTGAAGAAGGCTACAGTATATCAGGAGTTGTTTCGTTTAGTATCAGCAGTTCGGTCTTTACCGATAAATGCATGGCTCTGACCATGGTACTGAAATAGGCTACAATAATAATAATTATTATTAATATTATTATTAGGCTATTATAGCCTTCTAACGAAAACACAAAGTTCAAGTAGGCTATCCTATATAAATTAACCCCGTAGGCTACGGATTTAGAAAATTAAATGGGATACACACCTATATGATGCACCCCCGCGGTAATCTGCGATCGGTCAGCTAGATAGCTAGAAGCATGGACGCGCTCATACTAAAAGAAGGCTCCGATGTATCGGACATTGATCAAAGCGTGAGAAATAAATGGAGATGGGCTTGGCTCTACGAAACGGGGTATGATAACAAGCCATTTAGTTCGTGGTGCAAAAAAATAAAAGAGCCAGGTGTGTGTTTTTGCACCATATGCCACAGGAAATTACAGTATGGCAGTAATGGGAAAAAGGTGCTAGCTCGCCATCAATCAGAAGCTAGCCACAAGACTCGCGTTCGCGCTCTCCAGTACACAGCCTCCCTGCCTGGCGTGACTGTAACGGAGTAGAAAGTTCAAAGTTCAATTATAGCTAAAATAGAGCTAAACTGCGCCCTCTAGGGGTTTAATGACGTGGTGTATCCGTAGGGGTATATCCGGGGTGTATCCGTGATGCCGTGTAAATACAGCTGGACAGTGCAATTGCACGGGACGTAACGTGATCTCCCTCAGTTCATTCTTAACCACTGATGCGAATTTAGCTCGATGACCCTGCAAGTCCCGTGTCCAGAATTTGATGCACTGTTTTCTACAGAATAAATGAACGTGAGCCATCCAGCTGAGAGTGAGTCATGCAAAGATACACCCCGTCACATTGGTGCCGTGACCTATGGACCTGAAGTCAACTCTTCACCTTGACCCGGGACCATTCTGCTGGACCACTCTGCTGGACCGCTCTGCTGGACCGCTCCTGCGTGCTGTCTGGTGGGCGGCGTATGGTTTCACTCAGTTCATTCATTGATGTTATGCACAAGTGATTTGTTGAATTAATGAATGTGATCACACATGTGATCTGTGATTTATTTTAGTTTTATTGCTGTTTTGGTGACATTTTTCTTTACTGGTCTTTTATCTGATTAGTCTGTATAGTACTGTTTTATTGAATTGTAATTCAACATGAGCTACAGACCAGGATGTTTCAGTACGCCGCTAAGCAGTAGCATTGGGAGGGGTAGAGCGATGCTCCTCAGTGGAGGTAGGGGGATTCCAGTGTTGAGTTTTGATAGTCCTGTTCAGGGGGGTGATGTTCATGTTGTGGGTAGTCAGGATGCTGCTGGGGCCCTTTCAGTTAGTGGGGACACAGTTCCTTCTCAGAGCCACGACATTGATCATGCACCGAGCACACAGGTCAGTGATACCCCATCCCCAATCTCTGCTTTCCAGTTACCTGATGTAGTGAGCCAGATGAGTGACATAATTAGAGATGTTGGTCTACAGCTGGCAGATAGCATACTTGCACGCCTTGACTCAACGCTACCCCCTCTTAGCACTGCACATGCACAGACCAAGCCCACTGATACATCCACCCAGAGTCTAGACCTGTCCCAAGTCCAGTTGGTACCTCACAGGAGGGTGAAGGAGCCTCCAACGTTCAGAGGGGATGATAAGGACGCAGTGAATGTGCGTGAGTGGGAAGACATAATGAGGAGTTATGTGAAGAAGGCGAACATCAGAGCAGATCAGCAGGCGGAAGAAATATTCACCCATCTCAGGGGCAGGGCTAAGGATGTAGTGAAGTATGGGACGAGGAGCAGTGGCATTAATGTCGCTGAAAACCCGGAGGCCATCTATGGTCTTCTACGTAAGCATTTTGCTGCTGTTCCCTGTTCACCTATCCCCCTAGCCGACTTCTACACCACACTGCCGAAGAGTGGTGAGGATGCGTATGACTACTGGCTACGCCTCAATCAAGCTGCAGATGTTGCCACTGATCGCCTCAAAGAACAAGGTAAAACACTTGAGTGCCCTCTCCTGGAGGTGACACGTATGTTCATCAGGAACTGTCCATCCAAAGAGCTTGCCATGACTTTCAGATCAAAGACGATCGATAAGTGGACTGCTGAAGAGGTCCAAGATGTACTTGACGAGTTCCACACTCAGGTGTGCTCAAACGGTGCTGCCGCAGCCGTGAGTAAAAGGCCCAGTGAGGGTGTGCTAGTGAACAGAGTTGAGATGTCAGGCACTTATATGTGTTCACCTGAAAAGCAGGATACTCGCCCAGACAAGGGGGCAGAGGCCTTTGAACGTATCATCTCAATGCTAGAGAAAGTCCTATTGGAGAAGTCTGCTCCTGCTAAGGCCATGTCAAACAAGCAGTATAGACCCAGCCCCCCCAGGATTGAGGGTCTGAATAACCTGCCGTGTGCTGTGTGTGGCGACGCTAGACACTCTGCTTGGACTCACTGCCGTGACCAGAGGCTCTGCTTCCAGTGCCATTCGCCTGGACACCCCAGATCCAAGTGTCCGATGCAGGGGCGTGCCCAGTCGGCGCAGCAGGGAAACTTATAGATCTGCATTCAAGGGAGGACTGTGCAGATCCTGTTGATATCTCTCCCAATGATGAAATGGCTGATTGTGAGTCAACATACAAGTCATTCATCTCCAGGGCGCCTTCGAACAAGACTGTAGTATTTCAAGGTCTACACAGAGTCCAAAGGTCTGATAGTTTATTCTACACCACTGTCTCCGCTGCAGATGTCTCTCTTAGAGCGATGATAGACAGTGGTTCTATCCATTCAAGTCCATTCATTAATTCATTCATTCATTCTATGGCATGCACGCTTAGCGAGGCTGCGGAGGCGCGTCTCTTGCAGCGTAACCCTGATCTGAGAGGATGCCCCGCTGATGATGTCATCATCATAGGATGTGGTGGTCACCGAGTTGTACCTAAGGCAATATACAATGTTGATGTGGTGGTGTATGACTGCAAGATGGTCATCCCAATGCTTGTGGTGCCTGGACAGACCGATGACATGATACTAGGCAGTAATGCCATCAAGAAAATCCTAGAGTTGATGAGGAAGACTGACAGCTATTGGCGGCTGATATCTGAACATGGTGGTGGCAGTGATGGGGACTGTCATCACTTCTTCTCTCTCCTTTCCAATACAGAGAGATGGAGGGGTGAGACAGTGCCTGAGAAGGTTGGCACACTGAAGCTACAACAGTGTGTGATGCTACAGCCAAATAGTGAGCATCTTGTATGGGGCAGACTCCCTGTGTCGGCACCTATATCAGAGGGCAGTACGGTGGTTGTGGAACCAACTCAGTCCAGATGCAGACCGAATAAAGTTCTGGTTGGCAGAGTTGTTACGCCGATGTGGGGCGACCAATGGCTGCCTATGAAGGTTGTGAATCCCACCGGTGAGCCGGTAGTGCTGAAGCGAAACACCAAATTGGCGGACGTGTTTCCCTGCATTGCCGCTGAAGATCTGTCCCCGCCCGACCACATTCAGTCTTCCCCACAATCCGTGACTGGTGAGTCTGTAGCAAGGCCCAAAGAAGACATCAGAAAGGCACTGGAGGAACTTGGTCTACGCGACCTAGACTTGGACGCGTGTGAAGTCTCTGACCTGTGGAGAGAGAAGCTTTGTCAGCTTGTTGTGAAATACGAGTCAATCTTTTCACGCCACAAGTTGGACTGTGGTGAGGCGTCTGACTTCGTGCACAAGATACATCTGGTGGACGAGAGGCCATTTCGCCTGCCCTAAAGCAGAGTGCCACCGAACCACTACGAGAAGCTGAGGTCTGCCATCAACGACATGGAGGAGAAGGGCATAATTCGTAAGTCCAACAGCGAATATGCCTCGCCCTTGGTTCTTGTGTGGAAGAAGGATGGAGGGTTGCGCATCTGTACGGACTTCAGATGGCTAAATGCGAGGACAACGAAAGACGCACATCCGCTGCCTCATCAGGCTGACGTGCTGGCTGCACTAGGTGGTAATGCCTACTTCTCCACAATGGAGCTTACCTCTGGTTTCTACAACGTGCCTTTACATGAGGACCACAAGAAATACACTGCGTTCTCCTCTCACTTTGGCCTGCATGAATATAACCGGATGCCTCAAGGGTTGTCCAACAGCCCGGCTACATTCATGCGGATGATGCTCTCGATCTTTGGGGATCAGAATTTCACCAGTCTATTGTGCTACCTAGACGATGTTATGGTCTTCGCTCCTACAGAACAGCTGGCACTCGAGCGTCTAGAGATGGTTTTCTCTCGTTTAAAGTACAACAATCTCAAATTGGCTCCAAAGAAGTGCTACCTTCTGCGGAAATCAGTACGGTTTCTCGGCCATATCATCAATGAGTCAGGAGTGCAGACGGACCCTGGAAAGGTTGAAGCCATTAGCTAAGTACAGGTATCCGATCTGATGGACAGTGATGGGGTGTCTCCTTCACAGAAGAAGATTAGGTCCTTCTTGGGCATGATGCTTTACTATCAGCACTTCATTGAAGATTGTTCCTCTAAGGCCAGACCCCTATTCAAGCTTCTCTCTGGACAGAACGCTGGAGAAAAGGCACGCAGAGGGAGAAAACCAGTGAAGAAATGTCACAATCTTGTAAAGCTCAAACCAGCTGACTGGACGCCCGAGTGTAGGGATGCTTTCGAGACATTGAAGCGTGATCTCCTGCATTCTGTAACCCTGGCCCATCCTGATTTCGCAAAGCCATTTATCCTAGCAGTGGATGCTTCATTCGATGGGATTGGCGCCGTCATCTCCCAGCTCCAGCCTGGTGATAAAGTTGCAAGACCAGTTGCCTTCGCTAGTAGGACGCTGTCACATGCTCAGTTGAACTATCCAGCTCACCGACTTGAGTTCCTGGCATTGAAGTGGGCTGTATGCGAGAAGTTTTCCCACTGGCTGAAGGGAGTGCATTTCACAGCGTGGTCGGATAACAACCCCTTGACCTACATCCTAACAAAGCCCAAATTAGATGCATGCGAACAGAGGTGGGTGGCCAAACTTGCTGCATATGATTTCGATCTGAATTATATCCCAGGGCCTAGGAACATCGTCGCTGATGCGCTGAGCCGTGAGCCATTTGTTAAGTCCTGTGTGAGCCATCGCCTGGTGAGGGAGCCTTACCTGTCCTTGCTGGATCAGGTGAATGGAGTTGTGGCTGGTACGGTGCAGGACGCTTTCCGGCTGACTACCAACTGTCAAGGTGTTCAGCACACTAATGTCGACACAGATGAGGTCCTGAGTCCTGAGTCTTCTGGAGGTGCCATTAGTGCTGAGGAGGTGTCTGCTGTCATGGACGTCCATCGTACTGGGGGTGTTTCTCAGCTGCCCTACATTAATCCGGAGTCTCTGCAATTGCCCAAGGAAGACCCTTCCATCGCCATCCCACAGAGTCAATTACACAATCTCCAGCAACAAGATGCTGTAGTGAGCAGGGTTCTCTTTTATATGCAGCGACATAGGAAACCAGATGCACACGAGAGAGCAGCTGAGTCTAGCTGTGTGCTCAGGCTGTTGAAACACTGGAAGAAGCTGAGAGTGCGTAGTGGACTCCTCTACCGTGTGAAGAGAGACCGCATCAGGGACAAGAGGATCTTTCAGTTCGTCACTCCAGAAGCTCTGAAGCGACAAGTCCTGCATGGAGTCCACGATGCTGCTGGCCACCAGGGTCGCTCAAGATCATCCTCTCTGGCCAGTGAACGATTCTTCTGTCAGAGATGTATTTTGGGGAAGACTCCTGAACCACATGCCCGAGCACCCCTTGAGAGCATCCGCACTTCAGCTCCTATGGACTTAGTGTGCATCGATTTTTGGACCGCAGAGCAGAGCGACAAGAAGACCATTGATGTTCTTGTTGTTACGGACCATTTTTCTAAAGTAGCTCTTGCCTTCCCCTGTCGGAACCAGACTGCGAAACAAGTTGACCGCTGTCTATGGGACAAGTTTTTTTGCATATATGGGTTCCCCAAAAGAATCCATTCGGATCAGGGAGCTAACTTTGAGAGTCGGCTTCTAAAAGATCTACTAGAGATGGCAGGTGTGCATAAGTCCCATACGACTCCATACCACCCCATGGGCAACGACGTCACAGAGAGGTTCAACAGGACCCTAGGGGGCATGATAAGGGCTCTCCCTCCACTGAGCAAGTCCAGGTGGCCACAGATGCTCCAGACGCTGACCTTCTGCTACAACTCCACTGTGCATGAGACCACGGGCTTCGCGCCATTCTACCTGATGTTCGGACGGGTCCCACGGCTGCCCGTGGATGTCATGTTTCATCATGTGCTGGAGGATGCTGCCGTTGTCAGTCGTCATGAGTTTGTGCAACATCTGACGAGAGACCTTTCTGAAGCAGCACAGATTGCTCAAAGGAATGCCATCAGGGATCAACGTGTACAGGATCAGAGATGTTGTCACGAATAGAGAGAAGGTTGTACACAGGAACATGCTGCTTCCGGTTGACTTCTTGACAGTTCCGGAACAAGATGGGAACCCGGCATCCCTAGAGGAGTCGCAGTCTATAGCTTCCTGTGCCAGTGTTCAGGGCTCTGTCACCTCTGATGTTGAAGAGGCCTCTCGGTTGCGCACCAGGGACTGGGTCTTGGAGTCGCCTGAGCACGCGGGGGCAGAGAGCATCCATGAGGAAGAAGCTGACGGAGGGACTATGCCCGTGCCGAATGCCTCGAAGGAAGACCGACCAGATGAGTTGCTGGATAGTGTTCCTGATGACTCTGTACCTGACTGCCACACTGATTATCCCCCTGACACAGTATGTGACACAGTACACTCACCTGAAGCTAGATGTGATGCCCATGGTGACCTCCCAGTTCTAGTTGAGGTTGAGCCGGAGCAGGTAGTTTGCACACGTTCACAGAGTGCTCAAGTTCCATCAGTTGTCACGAGATGTGGGAGGAGTGTTAGGAACCCAAATAGGCTTATTTGTGAGATGTCAGGGCAGATGCTTAAAGGGAGTACTGAGCCTTTCATAGGTTCTGCATTTAGTTTCATTGCGGCGTCTATGTAGGGGCGTAGTGCATCCAGTTTTTTTTCTTTATTTATTTTGCTTCCGGTCTGAGTCGTGACCTAGAGTCATGAGATTCTCTTGTAAGGGCAAAGTTATGTACAACTGTGGGATGTAGATGGCATCTCTTTCTCCTCTGTGATAAGTACGGGTTTTGGTACCAATCTGTCCTTACACACTTCTTATGGAAGAACTTATAATGTTGAGTTTTGGTACATCAGTGCTTGAGATCCACATTGTTTTTTTTGTTTTGTCATTTGTTTGTTTTTTCGCTCCTGTTTTATTTTTTTACTGTCCTCCGGTTTTCATGCTGTTGCCCCATTTTAGTATAATTTAAGGGGGGTGTATGTAACGGAGTAGAAAGTTCAAAGTTCAATTATAGCTAAAATAGAGCTAAACTGCGCCCTCTATGGGTTTAATGACGTGGTGTATCCGTAGGCGTATATCCGGGGTGTATCCGTGACCCGGATGCCGTGTAAATACAGCTGGACAGTGCAATTGCACGGGACGTAACGTGATCTCCCTCAGTTCATTCTTAACCACTGATGCGAATTTAGCTCGATGACCCTGCAAGTCCCGTGTCCAGAATATGATGCACTGTTTTCTACAGAATAAATGAACGTGAGCCATCCAGCTGAGAGTGATTCATGCAAAGATACACCCCGTCACACGACAACCACAACAACAGAGGTAAAGGTATCTATGACCGACCGTGTGTGCAATCATAAAGTGCGCATATGTTCATTCATAGCAGAGCATGACCTGTCATTCACGATCTCGCAACCACTAGTTGACCTCATCCTATCGGTTGCCGAAGACCAGAGTGCACTTTCAAGATTGTCCATGTCCAATGCCCACGCCTCTTACATGTCCACACACGGCATTGCTGCTCATCAGAAAAACAAATTGTCAACTAGACTGAAAACAAAGATGTTTTCTTTAAATGCAGATGAGGCAACAGATGGTAACATGGACAGGATCCTTAATGTTCTTGTAAGGTACTTCGATGAGGATATGGGGAAAGTGTTGACCCAGCATCTGGCCTCAAGGATAGTTAACATCGCAGATGCCTCAACCCTCACACACACACTGACAGATATCCTCCAGTCATACAACCTGAACTGGAATCAGGTTGTTGCTATACTGCTGAATAACTGCAATGTGATGAGAGGGAAAAGGTCTGGAGTGGAGACACAAATCCGAAAAGAAAATCCATCACTTCTGGACATCACGGAGACACGGTTCACATGGTCTCAAATGCAACCAAGGCCCTTTTGAAGCCTTTCCAGGGATTTGTGGACAAATTTTGCTCTGATGTCTACTATGATGTAGAAAAATTCCCCAAACAGAAGGAGCTTTTTGGCGAGTTTCAGTCCTTGCTCCATTTGGAGAAGAAGAGCTTGATCCGTCCCATCAGCAGCAGGTTCCTCCAAATGCTGGATGTGTGCAACAGAATACGGGAGCTTATGGATCCATTGATTGTGCACTTCTACAGCTTCCTGTCTCCTCAAGATCAGCACAAATACAGGTACAATAGCATTAGCATTCTCTTTTTATGTCTGTTTTCTCTGTACTAGCAGGCCCCATTTGCAAAATCTAATTAAATAAATCAGAGCAAATATAGCATTCCTGTTCCCCCAACTGTATAATTATATGCTTTTTGTGATGCAGATGGCTCCTGAACCAGGTTCTTGATCAGCATGCAGTTACATCTGATGAGAAGGCAAGGATCACGGTTCTGCAACAGCAAATGGCAAAATCTGCAGGGACCGGAACTGATGTCAACCAAAACCGGAAGACACGCATCTGTATGCTTTTCTCAGAGTTCAACAAGCTCACAGCCTTGATTGATTTATACAGAGGTATGTTCTCGGGCTGGGTGATATTGGAAAAAACTGACATTGCAATATTCTTTTTCACTGCAATATATAGGCCTATTGTGATACATTAAAAAAAACTGGCATGCAGGCACGTGTTACAGATTTACTTATCTAACTTAAGATCAGTAAATCTGATTGGCTGACCTGGCATGTAGGAAAGAAGCAGCTTCATTGGAAGAAACATCACACAGTAAAAATAATGATGCAGTTTTTTCAGGAGTTGCAAGTGGGCTTAATAGGGACGTTTACCCTATATTGTGCAGCCCTAGCTCAGTCACTTTTGAAGTGGAAAGAAATGTACAGAGATGTCTTATCGATTTATTTATTGTTGCATATTTTTCCTGTAATGGAATCTGAGTATGTTACATTACTATGTTTGTGATCAGGAAAGAATAGTAAAACATATTCAGTGACTTTTCTAATCAGGCTTAATTGTGATTTTCAGGTGTACTTCCAACTTTCCAGGTGTTCCTGAAAAAGTTGCAGCATGAAAAGCCCATGCTCCACGCACTGCATGCCAAAATGATGCTACTGGTCAGGGAACTTCTCTCCAAGTTCATGAAGCCTGTTTACATCCCCCTGAGTGTGAAGGGCTTGTTGAAGCTTGATGTTCAGAAGAGAGACCTGCAGTACCCTGACCAAAGGTTGTCTGTGGGGAGATTCAGCTTCTCTACCTTAAACAAGGCTAGAGTGGAGAAAAGGCCCTGGGTGCAGAACCTCTACAGCTCTCTCAGAGAAGGCTACATCAATGCAGCAACATACCTCCTGAAAAACCTTCCCCTCAACAACCACATCATCACCTCTTTGTCTGCGCTGACACCATCATTGATTCTCCATGAATCGGTCCAAGGGGCATTCAACACCTTAGCCAAGGCCTTGCCAAATGCAGTGAAATCTGAGGAGCTTGGTCAACTGAATGAAGAGGTGCGAGCCTACCAGATTGACGCAGATTTAGGAGCACAGGCCAAACACTTTGAGGAGAATACCGAACGAATCGATGTTGACTGGTGGAGTAGGATCTTGGCCATGAAGACGCACGAAGGAGGGATGAGATTCCCCATCTTAGGGAAGTTGGTAAAGGCCCTTCTGTCATTGAAGCCAGTGAAGCCCTCTTGTCGAAGGATCATTTAACATCATGGATGACATCATAGAAAAAGACAGGGTCAGGCTGAACATTGAGGCATATGAAGGCTTAGCCATTATCAAGTCCCACATGAAGGCAACAGGGAAAACGGCCTCCAAAATGGAAATCAGCCCTGCACTGAGGAGCTTGTGCCTGTCTTCTTATGAGAGATACCAAAGTCACCTGAAGAAGAAGAAGGAGAATATTGACAAGCAAAAGGAAAGGAAACTGATGGAAGCTGTGAAAGTCCTCTCAGCAGTTAGGGTAAGAAAAGTAACAGAAAAGTTAAAGAAAGGTTCCACCTCTTCTGCTCCTGCAAAAGCCTCCTCCTCCACTCTTGGAGTCAGAGCCATTTCACCTGTTAGAGCCTCCACCTCCTCCTCCTCCTCCTCCTCCACTCCTGGTGTCAGAGCCAATACTCCTTCGCCATCCCTGGAGTCAGAGCCACTGCATCATATTCTAGAGCCTCCTCCACTCCTGAAGTCAGAGCCACTTCATCATCTAGAGCCTCCTCCTCCTCCACTCCTGGAGTCAGAGCCACTTCATCAACTAGAGCCTCCTCCTCCTCCTCCACTCCTGGAGTCAAAGCCACTTCATCATCTAGAGCCTCCTCCTCCTCCTCCACTCCTGGAGTCAGAGCCACTTCATCATCTAGAGCCTCCACCTCCTCCTCCTCCTCCACTCCTGGAGTCAAAGCCACTTCACCTGCTACAGCCTCAAAATCCTCCTCCTCCACTCCTGGAGTCAGAGCCACTTCATCATAGAGCCTCCTCCTCCTCTTCCTCCACTCCTGGAGTCAAAGCCACTTCACCTGCTACAGCCTCAAAATCCTCCTCCTCCACTCCTGGAGTCAGAGCCACTTCATCATAGAGCCTCCTCCTCCACTCCTGGAGTCAGAGCCACTTCATCATCTAGAGCCTCCTCCTCCTCCTCCTCCTCCTCCTCCTCCACTCCTGGAGTCAAAGCTGGTCCCACAGAAGAAACCCTGAAACGGACATCAGGTGTAGCCGAGCTTCAGGCATATCACTTCACTGCCAAAAAGCAGAAAAAGTGAAAAGCACTATAGTAAGTATTACACTTAGTATTATTTAATGCTGTTTTGGTCTTTTTCAGTGATCGCTCACTTCAAAACAAAAACTGTGTTTGTGTGGTGTTATACTAGACAGCTGCCATCTAAAGGTGGGTCTTACTATTAACCTGACAAAAATGTCAGTATGCATACAGTAGCATTCCATAGTCTTAACATCATATGTTTCTTTTACCTGCACAGAAACTGGCTGATTGCAGACACCAAAGACTAGAGGAACCTCTGGATGCAGAAGACGTGTGGATTAAGTGCAATACAAGACACATTCAGTTCATGTGTTTTTTTGTGTTTTTAGTTCCTTGTTCAAGTTGTAAGCTTGCTCCGTTGGCACAATGTAAATAAAAAACTTGCACTGAAAAGTTATGTAGATGGTTGATTATTTGTATGTCAGAGTCAACCCTTGCAATAAGAATCAGTTTTATTTCATGAATTGAAAACAGCATTGATATCGCATAAAAGCAAACTAGCAATAGAAAAGCTGTTCAAAAGAATCTTCTTCCCTTAAAACGCTAACGTTATAAAATACAAACATATAGTGGAGGTTAAAATTAGAATATGACTTGGCTTGAACACATTTTCAGTCAGGAGATTTTTTTTTGCTTTAATCCCTGCTATATACACTATCCACGATACTATACTATACAAATAAAACACTGTGCTGTACTCTATGCTATGCTATAAATATCCTAACATTTCCTATCTCTGAACCTTATGTACCCGAGGGTTGTCATATTGCACATACATAGTATTATTGCACATTCATTTAAAGTGTCGCAGATTGCAGGTTTGAAATGTTCACAGTTGTGTTTCAGTATTGCACTTGATTCCAATCTAGTAGCTGCCATCAAATTGTCTAGATTGTCCAGGGCCTAGAACCTAGGTCTTTGCTGTGTTCAGGGCCTGAAAGGCCCTGGGGTAGAAGCTGAGCTTCAGTCTATTTGTCCTTGCAGACATGGTCCTGAACCGCCTGCCCGAGGGCAGCCAAACAAAGCGTTCGTTCCCAGGGTGGGATGGGTCTCTGGAGATCTTGGAGGCCTTCCTGAGGCAGCGTGTGTTGTACAGCTCTTCTGTGCAGATGATCTAAACACGCCTGATCCTGCGTGTCCTCTGTGTAGTTAAGCTGGTTTGAGTCATGGCTGCAAAGGAGAAACACATTTGTAAACGCTTTAAACTCTTATGGCAGTAATGAACCCTACACATCTTATCGTTTATCAAACAATACCCTCAACAATGATTGACTACTTTTAGAATTGATCACAATCACAGTCTAGTCTCTGTCATCAGTTCCATTGTGCTTAATAAAAACACTGCATACTGCTACAGTACAGCACAGTATGTGCTGCATGTTTGGACATCAGTGGATGATTTACTGAAAAAAGTTTGAATAACACTTATTTACTTCAGGATGGATCTTATGGTCAGCATGGTAACACTTTGTGACGTTAGAATTATAAGGTTCTATCTCCATTTTTGGTCAAAATTGAGGTTTTTACATAATCTGATCCATTAGGTGTTTATTAATGCCTGTGTGGTGTTATTTTTAAAATGTTGACATTTTTGAGTTAGTAATTCATAAAATACAAAGGTTCCATCTCACAAAACATAATGGAATGTAAAAACTTTGACGCTCAATATCTCTGAACTACCCTAAACGGAGATAGAACCTAATCATTCTAAGCTCACGACTTGACAATCTACATTTCAACTTGGCCTGCTATTAAACAACCCTGTCCACACTGTGTCCCGGCTGTACCTGGGAAGTCCAGCTTGTAGGGCTGCCTGTCAAAAGTCAAAAGTCAAAAGTCACTTTATTGTCCCATCACTGGGAAATTTGTATTGGGCTTGCACCCCACAGCAGCCAACAAAGAGCAACAGACAATACAGAATGTTAACACACAAACAGAAGGCAGCCCTGATTAAAACAAGAGTGGAAATAAAACGATAAGCAAGATATGTTCACATTCATCTGGTGCAGTTTAAAAGTTTAACAGAAACGGGAATAAAATAATTTTTAAATCTATTTAGTCTAGCGCGGGGGACTCTGAACCTCCTCCCAGAGGGCAGCAGTTCATACTCTGCATGTAGGACATGGGAGGGATTCATGAGAATTCTATTAGCCTGTCTGAGAGTAGCCTGTTCAAAAATAGACTGCAGGGATGAGTGGTCTTTCACCCCTATGATCTTCCATGCAGTCTGTATCAGTCGGACCAGTTTGGACCTTAGTTGTACAGATAGGTTACCAAACCAAGATGTAATGCCGTATCTGATGAGACTCTCTAAGACAGACTGGTAGAAGAGTAGCATCCATTTTTGGTCAACACCATGAACTCTAAGGCGGCGTAGGAAGTGTAGTCGTTGTTGTAATCTGCTACAAAGGCTGTCTACATGAGTGCTCCAGGTGAGTGAGTTGTCAATGAAAACCCCAAGATACTTGTAAGAGGCGACCTGAGAGATGGATTGTTTGTGGATGACCACAGGCCTGTGGTCCCCAACACCTCTGGGGTCGAACACCATCTCCTCAGTCTTCTTAACATTTAAAACCAGACAGTTAACATCACACCATTTAACAAACCTCTGGATTTCAGAATAATAGTCAATTAGGTCACTGTCCTTTTTAATTAAAGCAAGGATGGCAGTGTCATCCGAGAATTTTATGATGCGATTGCTAGGGTAGGTGCTTCTGCACTCGTTTGTGTATAAAGTAAAGAGCACAGGGGAACTGACTATACCCTGTGGAGCACCAGTGCTTATGGTTCTGGGTTCCGAAAGAGTGCCATTAACACTGACCCGCTGTGTGCGGTTAGTTAAAAAGGAGTGATACCATTTTATAATGAGGGGGGGGACATTAAGCCCATTTAACTTCTCAATTAAAAGGTGAGGCTGTATCGTGTTAAAAGCAGAACTGAAATCAACAAATAGGAGTCGGACATAGGAGGTAGGGTCCTCTAAGTGCTTAGATATGAAGTGCACCATGGCTGAGGTTGCATCATCTGTACCTGTATTACATCTATAAGCAAACTGAAAAGGGTCCAGGGAGCAACTGACTGCATTTTTCACTTTACATATAATGAATTTTTCAAAACATTTCATTACAACAGAAGTCAAAGCGACTGGTCGCAGGTCATTATTTTCCTTGCAGCTAGCCTTCTTAGGAACAGGAATAATGATAGCGTCTTTCCAGATGGACGGAACAGTGTGAGAGTCCAGAGACTTCTGGAAGATAGGACACCAGGCCTCAGCCAGCTCCTCACTGCAGGACTTTAGCATGAGCCCAGAGATGCCATCCGGTCCAGAGGACTTCCTAGGGCGGGTGTTAGAGAACAGTCTCTGTACCTCGCGCTGCTCAATGGTGATACTTGCTTCCAACTCAGGCAGCGCCTGAAGAGCCACTGTTTGCTCCATCGAGAAGTCGGCAGTCTCAAACCTGGCATAAAAATGGTTAAGTTCATTGGCTTTTTCACCCTCGTTTAGGACACTAAGGCACCTTTTAGCTGGGGCCATGTTAGTCATATATTTCATGGAGTCCCATAGTTTTTTTGTGTTCATAGAAGAGCAGTGGGATTCAAATGTCTCTTTCTGTTTCCTCTTGGCCCCCTTTAATTTGTGATTCAGTTCTTTTTGGATGTTCCTCATGGCCAAAAGATCCTTATTCCTGAATGCAATTCTCTTCTGAACTATGCACCTTTTGATTTCCTTCGTGATATGGGATTTGTTGTTAGGGTACACAGTTATAGATTTCAGGGGTAACACGTTATCTCTGCAAAACTTTATATAATCTGTAATGGTGTCAGTAGCCTCTTCAAGGTCCAGACCGTGAAAGAGGTCCCTTTCGGTACAGGAAAAGCAGCCTTTTAGGGTTTCAATGCCATCATCATTCCAGACATGAACTGTTTTAACTTGGGGTTT
Source organism: Nansenia antarctica (assembly GCF_963989245.1). NCBI lineage: Eukaryota > Metazoa > Chordata > Actinopteri > Argentiniformes > Microstomatidae > Nansenia > Nansenia antarctica. Next base: position 20,410,553 of record NC_137678.1, read on the forward strand.
GCTACTTTTAAGCAGAGATTTATACGTGGGAATTAGCTGGACAACATTGTGGTCGGAGTTACCTAACGGGGGTTTAGCCCTGGCAGTGTAGGCGTCCTTAACATTGCCATAACATTTATCAAGGATTCGTTCACCTCGCGTGTTACACTTAACATACTGCGTGAATCCAGGCAGCGCAGACTCAAGCTTACAGTGATTAAAGTCGCCGGCAATAAAACAAGTTGAGAGTGAAGGACATGGATCCCTGAGGGTTTTCCTGGTACTGTGTCTCTATGTCAGCACTTGACACTGAGCACTCCTTCTGTTGAGACAAAGACCGTATTTGATTTATTTCTTTGAAATTCTGATGACAGGATTAAATCCCTTGAGATGCATCGTCTTGTTTTCGAGGGGGTAGCTACGGCATTTCAAATGCAGGTGGGAAGAGAACAAAACAATAGGGACCATGAACCACACAGGACATACAGTATCATCAGAGATGGTTTCAGGAATTCTGTACGATTGATTTATATTGTGTATATTAGGTTTCATAGATCAATAATACTTACCCAATGTGTGTGTGCAAGTACATGATAAATGTAGATGATTAGATAGATGATTTTATTAATTTTGACTGCCAAAATGCACTACACCAACAATTATTTAACAATAATTTAAATAATAATTATTTACAGTTCCAAGAATCATGTTTCATGCGTTTTGAGTACAAGTTCCTTTCGGAGTATTAACAACATTGGTAGTCTCTAGTGTAAAATGAATCTCACACCCTGTTTGAAGGTGAACCACTTTCCACTCCCCTCACACTGCCACTTACGGCCAAGCTCCACCTACTGCGTTGCGTCACCTCGCCATCGGCGTTGCGTCAACTTCCCGTTGTCCAAGCTCCACTTACTGCGTTGCGTCACCGTCAACGTTCTACCTGCTCCACTGTCATTTTTTGTATACGGGAATAATTTCACCCTTGACTGCACACACACTCTCAACACACCCGCCTACCATTCCCCGCACCCACGTTAGTGACACTTAGTCTGCATTCCGCACACATAGTTTAGATACACACCCCACAACCATCCCACTAAACGCACCACACACTTCACGCATTGCCCTCCCCTGTTTTTGAATAAACGCGCCCACGGGCTCCTTGCATACGCTGTCTCAGAGTCACCTCCTTGGGTCCAGTGCCAGCCAGCCTAACAGTAAACAGTATGAAACAGGTGTAGTGCTACAATAATATTAATAATCCTCGCAAAAATATTACGTAATTTTCCATATAGCCTACCTAGATAATTCTCCTTTTTCCTCCAAGCAAATGCATCCATTTAGCATTACACCACTTGTCTGAAATGATTGCTGTCCGGACCCTCTTCATAATATGAATATGATATAGCATGAATGTTGTTCATATGGCTGGTTAGTGTTTATTGTAAATACATACAAAATAAACGTTCATAGCAGTGTGATCTCTACTTTTAAGTATCTGTATTTATTCAAGTCTATCTAGTTTATCTTATCTTATTCATAGAGCCCACAAGCAGTTGGCTAACTTAAAAACTAAACTACCGGCTTTACAGTTGTTATGCACTTATATCATAAGCTCATAGGCTAGCTAGCTAACTATCTAGCTAACGTTAGCTGCTCATCCAACATTGAAAATCATATGTAGCTAGCTGACGTTAGCATTGTGATGTGTAGCATTATATCTTACCTGATAATCCAAGTGTGGACCCGATCTCACCCCATGCTCGGTCCTTCACCTGGGCATCATGGTACAATCGATCATTTGTCGCATATAAAAAATAATATTTTCCGACCTCAAGGATCAGCCGTTCGTCGTCCATTCCTGCAACAAGCTTTCAAGCACCTGTGGTGATTGACAGCTTGCAATAGCTGAGTAGTTGGCTACAAGAATGTTCAATCTGGTATTATCTCTATTAACCGCTGTGGTGATTTAACAGCTGATAAAAAAAGTATAATATATATATCATAATATCAAGTCAGTGTTTCCTCCAGGACTTTTCACATTAGTGGCGGAGCGGTTATCTTTCGCGCGCGTTTTTTTTTTTCTCGCGTGCACGTGCATAAAACGCGCACTGGCGCTCAAAACAAAGACGTGGTTTCACCAAAAACTAGTATAGAGGATAGAGGGTGGCAACAATTATAATTTCTTAAATAGCGGTTAAGTCATTAAAGCCGAGCAGGTGATTTTATATAGTAGGGCCGCCTTCATTGAGCGGTGGAACCGCTCGCACAAACCGTTAGCCTGGGGGTGATAGGCAGTAGTGCGGTGCAGCTTTACCCCCAAACCACTAGCTACAGCGTTCCACAGTTCCGAGGTAAACTGCGAGCCACGGTCAGAGGACAGGTCAGACGGGGTCCCAAAGCGCGCGACCCACGTGCCGATGAACGCACGGGCCACGTCGGAAGACGCCGTCGAGGAGAGGGGAACGGCTTCGGGCCAGCGGGTCGTCCTGTCCACCATGGTGAAAAGGTAGGTGAAGCCGTGAGAGGCGGGCAGTGGTCCCACAAGGTCGACGTTGACGTGGTCGAACCTCCTCTCAGGAACAGTGAAGGGCTCAAAAGGGGCTCTGGTATGGCGGTGTACTTTGGCGCGTTGACAGGCCACGTACGTGTCGACCCAGCCCCTTACCTCCTTCTTGAGTCCCTGCCACACGAACTTCTCAGAAACTAATCTCACGGATGGTTTCCTGCCGGGGTGGGAGAGGTTGTGTACAGCCTCAAAAACGAGCCGGCGCCAGTTCACAGGGACTAGCGGCCGCGGCCGGCCCGTAGAGAAGTCGCACAGCAGTTTTGCGCCTGAGTCACCGACTGCGACATCCTCCAAGCGTAGTCCTGTGTCCGCGTTCTTGAGGGTCTGGACCCCGTGATCGGAGGCCTGGTCCGCACTCATGCGGAGGTAGTCGAGACCCAGTTGAACGGCCCCGACGACCGCTCTGGAGAGACAGTCCGCGACCAAGTTGGACTTGCCAGCGATGTGTTGGATGTCTGTGGTGTACTCAGATATGTACGAGAGCTGGCGTTGCTGGCGGGCAGACCAAGGCTCGGCCACCTTGGACATGGAGAACGTGAGGGGTTTGTGATCCACGAACGCCGTGAACTCACGGCCTTCCAGCAGGAACCGGAAGTGGCGGACTGCCAAAAAGAGGCCAAGGAGCTCCCTGTCGAACGCGCTGTATTTGCGCTCTCTGGGCGTCAACTGACGGCTGAAAAAGGCGAGCGGCTGCCAGGCGCCTGCGACCCATTGTTCGTGCACCGCGCCGACGGCGTAGTCCGACGCATCGGTGGTGATGGCAATAGGGGCCTTGGTTGACGGGTGGGCCAACATGGCGGCCTGGCTTAGGGCGGTCTTGGTGGCAATGAAGGCGGCTTCCCTCTCGGCCGTCCAGTCGATGGCCTGGTTGGGGGATTTGTCCTTCATAGCCTCGTACAGCGGGTGCATGGTGTGGGCTGCACGGTGGATGAACCGGTGATAAAAAGTCACCATTCCGAGAAACTCTCAGAGTGCTCGAGCTGTGTGTGGGCGGGGGAAGGCGGAAACGGCCTCCACCTTCGATGGGAGGGGGGCGGCCCCATCTTTGTTGATGAGATGCCCAAGGAATTGGATGGAGGGTAACCCGAACAGACACTTCGCCGGGTTAATGATCAGGCCATGTTGGCTGAGCCTCGTGAAGAGGTCTCGGAGATGTGCCAGGTGCTCTTCCTCCGAGGAGCTGGCAACGAGGATGTCGTCCAAATAGACGAATAGGAATGGCATGTCTCTGAGCGTCGAATCCATTAGCCGCTGAAAGGACTGGGCTGCATTCTTAAGTCCAAACGGCATGCGTAGGAATTCGAATAGCCCGAACGGCGTGATCACCGCCGTTTTGGGAATGTCTGAAGGGTGCACAGGGACTTGGTGGTAGCCACGCACTAGTTCCACCTTTGAGAAAACCAGCTTACCCGCCAGATGCGCAGAGAAGTCCTGAATGTGGGGGCAGGGTTTCCGTTAGAAAAAATTGCCGCCGGACATCGTGTCCGGGAAGATTTCGATTTACCGGACAAACGTGAGATATTCCGGTCATCATATTAAAATATAATATAGCTGTTTGTCGCGGTGATTACTGTTGTGTAGCGGCCTATATATGCCATTTAATGTCTATTTCTCATCCGATACGATTAGATGCGAGCTATATAATATATAATAATATAACATGATTCGCATGCGCGCTATGCCATTATGTCCAGCGCTGAACGGGCGCCTCACTGGGAACTGAACAGACAGCATCGATCAATGGACGGACTCCACATTACGTTAACTGAAGTTTGTTAAATTGTTTGGGATTAATGTGAGTTTTCTATTTTCTCTTTCCAGTTTTACCCTTTTTTTATCAATAAAACAACGTCATTTCTATAACCAGGTCTCGCTGGTTGGGAAGGCATTTCGTTTAGCTGCCTGTCAAATCATACTTAATCGGACTCGGGAGTATGACAATGAGGAGAACATAACTGTTTATTGAGAAACAATTGATAGGCAGGCTGGGATACGTATATAAAGAAATACCACAATGTCTAGATGTATAACATTTTATTGAACAGTGCAAGCATGTAGGCTTCTGGCGTGACATCGTACCCCTAACATTCTTAGGGCTTGTTTGAAAAGCTTAGACTGAAAGTTAGTGCCCTGGTCAGATTGTATAACAAGAGGAAGACCGAATGTGGAAAAAAACTTTGTTAAAGCTTTCACCACTGAGCTGGCTGATATGTTACGCAATGGAACAGCTTCGGGAAAACGAGTAGCAGCGCACATAATAGTGAGCAAATACTGACTTCCACTTTTAGTCCTAGGCAAAGGTCCAACACAATCAATTATTACACGTTCAAATGGCTCCCCTATAGCAGGAATGGGATGCAATGGTGCGGGTGGAATGGATTGATTAGGCTTATCCGCCATCTGACAAGTATGGCAACAGCGGCAGTGCTTGGCAACATCCGCCTTCAGTCCGGGCCAAAAGAAATGTTTCAATATCAGCTGATAAGTTTTAGTTATACCTAAATGTCCTGACCACTGGCTCTCATGTGCTACAGATAACACCTGTTGTCTATAACCCACAGGCACAACCACTTGTTTTACAGTATTCCACAATTTCCACTCACAACCATTTGCATTAGGAGGAGACCATTTACGCATTAATATCCCATCGTTAAGGAAATAAACTACGTTGCCCCCTATTTCAGATTCCTCACTAGCTGCATGTAAAAAACATTTGTTTAATGACTGATCAGCTACTTGAGCGACACGCAATCGCTCGCCGGTTACAGGCAGAGATAGGCTGTCAGCGGATGGTATGGTAGGACTCGGGGAGGATGGTAACTCTACCACTTTCTCCCTGTGAGAAGCTGAAACAATCGGGTTCTCATCCCTTTCAGAAAAGGCTTGCATAATCACACTATCACAGAGAGAAACATCGCTATCCTCCTCTCTGCCTCGACTCGATTGTGCACGAGTTATAGCGCACACCGGAAACAACCGCTGTTTCGCATAGGCCAGCCTACACATTAGGAGTCATCATCATGCTGGTGTCAAATCATATCATAATAAAAGAAATACATAGCCTATATATTCGTCTTTTTTAAAATAGAAGGAATCAGAATGTGAACTTTAGCGAATTGTATTCAAATTGTGCTTAGAGGGAATTATTTTCACCGGACATTATGTCCGACGAGTTTTCAATTTGTCGGACTTCAACAAATTTTACCGGACAAAGACCGGTAATTACCGGTTAACGGAAACCCTGTGTGGGGGACTGGGTAGCGGTCGGGTGTCGTAGCGTCGTTGAGGCGGCGGTAGTCGCCACACGGTCGCCATCCTCCGTCTGGTTTCGGCACGATGTGTAGCGGTGAGGCCCATGGGCTGTCTGAGCGGCGGATGATACCAAGGCGCTCCATGTTGGCGAACTCAGACTTAGCGACTGCTAGCCGGGCCCTAGCGTAGATGGGGGCGCCCTTGGTCTCTATGTGGTGCTCCACCCCATGTTTGGTAGTGGTGGCGGAAAATGTGGGCTGTGTCAAGCTGGGGAACTCGCTGAGCAGGTGCTGATAGTTGTCACCCTCTGAGAGTGAGCTGGAGAGACCGCCGTATGTCGCCTCACCGCGGACACATGCAAGTGAGGAGAATGTCAGTGCGTCCACCAGGCGGTTGTTCTTGACGTCCACGAGCAGTCCGTGAGCGCATAGGAAATCTGCACCGAGGAGGGGGAAAGAGATGTCGGCCGTGACGAAGTCCCATGTAAACCGCTGACCCCCGAAACATAGGTCTACAGCTTTCGTGCGATAGGTGCGGATGGGGGTGTCGTTAGCGGACTTTAAATGTGGGCCATGACCTCCCCTGGCGGTGTCATCCACTGTCGCAGGCAGGACGCTCCTCTGAGCACCGGTGTCACAGAGGAATTTGCACCCGGAGAGAGTGTCTCTGATGAATAGTAGCTGGTTTGTTGTGCCCACGCTCATAGCCACTACAGAGCGCAGGCATTGCCGTTTCCCGCCGAGCTGTAGTTGCAAGGGGAGCGGCACCTCTTCGCTTTCGCGCCAAAGCGTGAGTGAAAATAGCACATGCCTTGGCTAGTA
>NC_137678.1:20422173-20578979 GCF_963989245.1 Nansenia antarctica
TGACAGCCAGCGAGGGTCAGGTGACTGAACTGAGAGGAGATCTGAATGTCACCATGACTGAAGTGCAGGTCCACAAGAACAAGATTGAGGACCTGGAGACAGAGAACGCAGGTAGAGACAGACAGCTGCAGGACATCTCACAGGATAACTGGAGACAGGAAAGCAGTTGTGTCTTGAATTCAACAACAGTTTATCTTTTATTTATAATTCCACTGTGTGTGTCTGTGTGTGTGTGTGTGTGTGTGTGTGTGTGTGTGTGTGTGTGTGTCTGTGTCTGTGTCTGTGTCTGTGTCTGTGTGTGTCTGTGTGTGTGTGTCTGTGTCTGTGTCTGTGTCTGTGTGTGTGTGTGTGTGTGTGTGCGTGTGTGTGTGTGTGTGTGTGTGCGCGTGTGTTTGTACAAGTACATGAGTGTCACTAACCCGGCTCAGAGAAAGTGACAAAATAGGGAGACAAGTCGAGGGTGAAGGTAAATTATTCTTTTATTAACAACTAAAGACTATAAATAAAGAAGAAATGTGATGTGATAGTCAGTTTATCAGTTGTGTAGGGTGTGGGTGAGTGATCTGTAATGTGGAATGTTGTAAGGTGTAAACTAAAGAACAAAAGGTTTGCCACTAACAAAGGAGTAAAACAAAGGATATCCTGTATGGAGAGAGAGAGAGAGAGACTGATCCCCAACGCACAACCTAAATAGGCACAGGTGTGCTACATCAGCCAATCAGGCCTCCTCTCCCCACTGCCATCCTGCAACACAATCAGACCAAGACAGCAGTGGAGGGAGGAGACCGTAACATGAGTCTCTCAAATGCTTAGTGTATGATTGTAATTCTGTTTCCTTTAATTCCAGCTCAAGCAGCAGAACTGTCAGCCCTGCGGTCCAGAGTGACAGCCAGCGAGGGTCAGGTGACTGAACTGAGAGGAGACGTGGAGGAGCTGAAGAGACTGAATGAAGGTGAGACAAACACTGACTTCCAGAACTGTGTTATTAAAATCATGTGATGCTTTAATGTTTCCTTTGGCAATGTGGTTAATATTCAGAATATATATTTTTTAGGACTGTCAATGTTAACGCGTTAAGGTAATCTGGAAACCTTAAAAACCTTAAAAAAAGAAAATGCTAATAAATTATATTACCAAGATATATAAGACTACAACTACAGACATTAGATGGAAGTCAGTTTACGCTTCCATTACACAACCTCCATTAGCAAACACAAGTCAGCATGGCTGAGTGGCCTAAGACACCGGGTTTAGATTGCAATCTGGAGGCATGGATTCAAATCATTTCAAAACATTTTCCTGAGCTGAAAAAAAAAAAAGTTCTAAGACCTTTTCTATGTACACAAAAGGCCTATTTCTCTAAAGTTCACACATTTGTTTAAACCTGTGTTAGTGAGCATTTCTCCTTTGCTGAGATAATCCATCCACCTGACAGGTGTGGCATATCAAGGTGCTGATTAGACAGCATGATTATTGCACAGGTGTGCCTTAGGCCGGTCATAATGAAAGGCCACTCTAAAATGTGCGTTTATATTTTTGTTCAGTGTAGTATGGTAGTAAAGTCTACCATGACAATGAATCAGGAAAAGTTAAGGGAGTTTCTGAGTAACTTTTCCAGACTCCGGAGGTCTCTGGTTCGAGACCGGGCGGAAACAATGTTTTTCCCTTTCACCTTTGACCTGCACCTTTGGAGCAGTTACTTATGATAGGGCTTGGTTCAACCGACTAGAATTCAGGTGAGAACATGTGGGTGCAGTGTATCTGTGCAGTCTGAGGTCTAAGACTGAGGTTTGGCAGTTAAGTGCAATTCTGACTGCATAGCTTGAGACATTTTTACTCAGCAAATTAAACGATTATAATCTTATTCAGAAATCATCAAAACTAAGAGATGTTATAATTAAGTAAAAACTCCTCTAACCAGTTTGTCATGCATTTCTTTATTCCAACACCACACATGTTTTAGTTTTACCTCCAAGTAAATACTAGTATTTAAACTTGATTAACTTGATCATGATTAATCTGATTAATCACAGAATATTATTGTGATTAACTTGATTTAAAGATGTAATCGATTAACAGCACTTTGTTTTCCAAAGTAGTATCTTTTAAAACAATATAATCATAATGGCCCTGTAAGATGGTACGCTGCTTTAAAGGAAATATTCATGTGTTATTCGCTTGTGTTCACAGAGAGAAAGGTGGCGTTCTCTGCTGGGTTAGGTGCTCCGATAGGACCTGTCTCTGGTGATACCACTGTGGTCTACAAAAACATCATCACCAACATCGGCCAAGCCTACAGCAATATCACAGGTACTGCTGAAACACACCAATACACACATATGGATGAATGGATGGATGAATTAATTATAGGGCTGCAACTAACGATTATTCTGATAATCGATTAATCTACCGATTATTTTTCGGTTAATCGATTAATCGGATACCCCAAAAAGCGGGGGGGAAATATAATTTTTTTTAAATGGGTTTTTATTTGTACTTTTTTTATTAAAAAAGATTTATTTTGCAAATGTTATTTTATGTTTTCTAAATCAGCCAGGCCTATACATATACATGTGCAAAATGAATAAGTATTAATAAAATAAAATAAATGTATATAAATAAAAAAGGCTTTGCTACATCAAATAGGTTTAACAACAGGCCATGGACTATGGCGGTAGATTGTTTCAATAAAGTAGTTGAACTCTAGCTCAATACATGCATTGTTTTAGGTAATAACTTTGCTTAATGTAAAGGTCAGTAACCCAAAGTGCAATATAGGCTACAGACAAGACACTAATGTTTTTATATAACAGATATGCTCGGTGTCACGTGAGTGGTTGACGAGAATGGCGGCGTGAGGAAGAGCTGCGCCTATCCCTGCTCAAAATTTGCTGTAAAACTCGATAAAGAGCCCGTTTTTTTACGTTGTTAACTTGTTAACTTGTTAAAACATCCAGGGCCAGTTTCACAGACAAGGCTTAAGCCTAATCCTGGACTAAAAAGCATCTTCAATGGAGATTTTACATTGAAAGTGTGATTTCGTCCAGGACTAGGCTTAAGCCTTGTCTGTGAAACCGGCCCCCAGTGTAATAAATGCACAAACTAAGAAGCGGCATGGCTGCCCCTAAAAATGACTCCGGCCGAGACGAAGCGAACAAGGTGGCTGACGCGAGTACTAGTCAAACTCCCGACCCAGCTAGCACAGCCACACGTGAATACACCGCCCCTGGGGATGTACTCAGAGAGCTTGCTAAAATAACCGCACTAATCATGACCCACGATGAGAAGCTGGAGGCTATTCGGGTAACAACAAGTGCCACTGATAACAAACTGACTGAAATCGTGAACCGCATCTCTCATGTTGAGAGCCGTGTATCCTTCCTGGAGGAGGCTAACGACCGCCAGCAGGCTAACCCCCCAGCGACAGCCACAGAAGTGGAGGCCCTTCGGCTAAAGGTGGATGACATCGAGAACAGGGAGCGGAGAAATAACTTACGTTTCATCGGGTTTCCGGAGGGCTGTGAGGATGGGGACACTCTCTCCTTCCTTGTTAAGTGCCTACCGGAGATTCTGAACATTAACTTCCCCGGGGGACTGGAGGTCGACAGAGCACATAGGCTGGGGGTACTGCGCAAGAGTCCGGATAACCGACAGCTACCAGCGCGACCCATCATCGCCAAACTCCTGAGATTCCAGGATCGGAACCGCATCGCCGAGGCTGCACGCAAGATGGGCACAGTCACCTGGAAGGACCATCGCGTCATGGTCTTCGCCGACTACTCCAAGCTGCTGATCGAGAAGCGCATGAAGTTCAACGAGTGCAAGAAGATGCTTCATGATAAACGCATCAAATTCTCTCTGGATTATCCAGCAATCCTCACTGTGAGGTCGGAGCAAGGAAAGCGCCGATTTGACGACCATAAAGGGGCAATGGACTACATTCACTCCCTGAGATGACTGTCGCGGCGTTTGTGCTCCTTTTCCCCTGGGTTTACGAGTACCTGCCTCAGAGAAATCACGGGGGTGAGGTTAGTAAACTCGTTATATGAGGCGATGTTAAGCTGATATCGTTACGGATTTACACTGTTAAAGGTTACTGTAATGTAATACATTCTGGATGTGAAACTTATCAACGTGTTTTATTTAACTTTATTTATTATTATTTTTATTTATTTCTCTTCTCTTTCTTTTAATATACTATACATATCGGCCCAATGCATAGTTATATAGCCTATACTTTGCATACGGTTACCGTCTATGGATGTTAAACTTTGGATGTGAAGTTTGTTAATGTATAGCGTTATAGCCTATAGCCTATAGCCTATAACGGCGGCTCGCCCATTATGCTGACTCCTGAGCATGGGTGTTTTAGTTCCAGCAATTTGTTTTCTTCACATACCAGACCGCGTCAATGTTTAAAACCACCGCTAGACAGTTTTAGAGGTGTGTACTTGGTTATTATTATGACGTGTGATTGGGTTAGACAGGTAGAGAGGAGAGGGGCTCGGCCACAAGCTTTGAAGCGGGGAGGGGCGGGGCATTCTGTGCAGCTGTTCGTTAGAGAGTCACGGACCAAAATGAGGGTGGGTTATGTGTCTGTCTATAGACACATATTTGTAGTGTTAATTGTATGTATGTGTAGTTGTATTCTGTTTGTTGTCTCTTATAATTTGGTGAAGGCAGGAATAGAGAGGACATTAAAAAAAATGTTATTATGGAAATTACAGCAGGACTTGTGTAACATGAACTTTTCATCATATCAGTTAGTAGGAAAAACGGTTTGAAGTTCATGAGCTGGAATGTCAGAGGCCTTCATAATGCAGTCAAGAAAAAGAAAGTATTAACTTTTATTAAAGCAAAGAAATGTGACATAGTATTTATGCAGGAGACCCACCTACTAGTACAAGAATCTCGGAGACTTTGTTGTGACTGGGTGGGCTATGTGGGGGCGGCTTGTGGCAGTAGTAACAGTAGAGGGGTGGCAATATTAATTAATAAGCAACTACAATTCAAATGTCTAAGAGAGAGTACGGATGAGGCAGGGAGAATTCTACTGATGCTATGTGAGATTCAGGGTAACTATATTATACTAGCAAATGTGTACGGCCCAAATATAGATGACCCTGCATTTTTTGGACTACTTGAAAAGAAATTGAATGACATGGGAGACTATCCCATTATTATGGGTGGCGATTTTAATGAAGTAATGGACCCGGTGTTGGATCGTAGCTCTTCATTAACCCGCACTTCTAGAGCGCATATGGTGCTCAAAGATTTGTCCAGGGCGTCTGGTCTGGTGGACGTCTGGCGGCTACAAAACCCGTCTTCAAGGGATTATACATTCTTCTCTTCCCCCCACCGTTCTTTCTCTAGGATAGACTTCTTTCTGGTTTCTCAGTCATTGTTGTCCGCTGTAGCATCGAGTGACATCGGCAGTATAATCTTGTCGGATCATAGTCCAATATTTCTCCATAGACTGTCCGTTAATAGGCACAATAGGTCGACTAGATGGAGACTAAATTCTAGTCTTCTACTGGATGAGACTTTTAAGGAATCACTTAGATCACAAATCGAGCTCTATATAGAAACAAATTTACCAACAGCCCCATCTGCAGGGATAGCCTGGGAAGCCTTGAAAGCTGTTTCGAGAGGTCATATAATTCAACATTCTTCGTTTAAAAAGAAGGAACACTATGCTAAACTACAGGAACTAGAGAAACAGATCAAAGTCGCAGAGTCAGAGTTTAAAAAAAATACATCATCTGTCAATCTTACCAGGTTGACTAAACTAAAATTTGAATTTAATTCAATTATGACCAAAAAGGCTGAATTCTGTCTCTTTCGGGCTAGACAAAAATATTTTGAGGAGGGAGATAAGGCCGGTAGACTACTCGCCAGATATATTAAACAAAGAGAAGCACGGAGCACTATTCCAGCCATTAGGGGGAGTGATGGGCATCTTCTTTATGACCCCAAAGAAATAAATGGTGCATTCCGAGACTTCTATGTAAACCTATACACCTCTGAGTCAAAGGTGAACAAAACAGACATCACTTCTTTTTTATCAACTCTCAATCTTCCGTCGTTATCTGAGGACCAGCTCGAGAGTCTTGACTCACATATTACTATTGAGGAGATAGTTGACGTTATTAAGCACCTACCTTCAAGTAAAGCGCCAGGTGTAGATGGCTTCACGGCCGAGTTCTACAAGGCCTACTCCAAAGAACTTGCTCCATTACTACTAAACACCTATAATGAAGCCCTGGAAAAGGGAAAACTTCCTCCTACTCTATCGGAGGCCATTATTACCCTTATTTTGAAGGAAGGGAAGGACCCTTTAGATTGTAAGAATTTTAGACCTATCAGTTTAACCTCCTGCGATAGTAAGATATTATCAAAAATTCTGGCTAACCGCCTTGACAAGGTGATAAACTCTCTGATTCACCCCGACCAGGTTGGTTTTATACGCTCCCGTTCCTCTGCAGACAATGTTAGGAGATTTGTTGATATTATGTGGGCCACTCGGGACAATGCCTCTCCCATGGCCGCCATCTCGTTGGACGCTGAGAAGGCGTTCGACAGGGTGGAGTGGCAATACTTGCTCTCCGCCCTGGAATGCTTTGGTTTCAGCAAGAAGTTTATAGAGTGGATTAATCTTATATATACTAACCCTACGGCATCAGTGCTTACCAATGGCATTATGTAATCTCCCTTTGAGCTGGGTAGGGGTACGAGACAGGGGGACCCCCTCTCCCCCCTGCTCTTCGCTGTTGCTCTTGAACCGTTAGCAATGGCTATCCGGAGAGAACCCACGTTTCCAGGTATTCAAATCGGTGATAGATGTCATAAACTGATGCTATATGCGGATGACATTCTTTTATTTGTCTCAGATCCAGAACGCTCTCTTTCCTCCCTATTTAGAATCATTGACAAGTTTTCATCTATTTCAGGTTATAAAGTGAACTGGACAAAGTCGGAGGCTCTTCCTCTCTCGCCATATTGTCCCAAATCCCTCTTTCAAGCAGGCACCTTTTCTTGGCCTAAGAAAGGCATTAGATATCTTGGCCTAACATTCCCCCCCTTACTGGCTGACTTAGTTAAAATAAACTTTGTTCCCCTATTGGATAAACTGCGGGCAGATGTAGAGCGGTGGTCTCCACTATTTCTCTCCATGTGGGGCAAAGTAAATATAATTAAGATGACCTGTGTTCCTAAATTTAACTACCTGTTACAAGCTCTCCCAGTCCGAATCCCACTACACTATTTTAAACAATTTGATCAAATTTGTAATAAATTCTTATGGAACAACAAACGTCCTAGAATGAGCCTGCGGAAACTGCAGAGGCCTGTAGACCGAGGAGGTCTTGGTGTTCCTAACCTGTTATATTACCATTATGCTTTCACTCTCAGGCACATGGCACACTGGACCCTGCCTCCAGAGAGAGCCCCCCCGTGGTTCCATATTGAAAGTACCATCTGCACCCCTCTGGCACTCAGGTGCTGTATTACGGCCAGACTAGCCCAAGAGAATCGATCGCACCCTATTTTGTCCCATATACAATGGGTTTGGAAGAGAGTCGCTTACATCTTTAAATTTGACCCCTATCTTCACCAGTCTGCTGGGATCTGGCTGAACCCTAAGTTGTGTATAGATAAATCGCCCTTCTTTTGGAAGCCCTGGTTTCAAAAAGGTATCGAAGTTCTAGGAGACCTATATCAGGATGGAACGCTAAAATCTTTTGAGGCTCTTAGAAGGGAATTTGATTTACCATACAATCAATTTTGGAAGTATCTACAGCTAAGACACTTAATGGTGCAAACATTTGGCTCCCCCACAATTGCCCCTCCTAGTGGTGATACACTTGAATGGTTTTTGAACATTTTTGGACTAGGTCATGAAGCCTCTGCTTACTACTCGAGGATCCTAGTGGCCTCAGACCCAAACATATGGTCCCTTAAACTAGCATGGGAAACAGATTTAAAGGTATCATTTACAGAGGCAGAATGGGGAAGAATTCTCAAGAATGGGAAAAAAATGTCAAGGGAACTCCGAACGAGATTGATCCAATTCAAGATTATTAATAGAATCTACTGGACACCATCCAGGCTACATAGAGTGGGTCTGGTTGACAGCTCGGAGTGCTGGAGGTGTAGTGACAGGAATGCAGGGCTTAAAGTACTCCGGCACAGTGCCGGATTTCCGGCGCGGGGGAATTAAAAAATAAATAAATATATCACACGCTATTGGTTTACATCGTAATTTAAAGAGTCGTCTTCAGCAAAGAGACAGTTCCGCCTACCAATGGTATTGCTCAAGCCAACCAACGACTTCTAGCCAATCGGAGGCAGAGTAGTGGGGGCGGGCCTTAAGAAGTTTGAGTGTAATGTGAGCTTGTAGAGACATTCGCTTTTAGCAGCCCGCTGTCTCGCTAACTTTTGTCTATTCAAATGGAAGCAAAGTTTCTCAAAACTGGCGAAGACACAGCTATATTAGAACGAGGAGTAAAAAATAAATGGCGCTGGGCATGGATAGAGGAGAGTTGTGGTGACGGGAAGCCTTATGGGACGTGGTGCCTCAAACTGAGGGAGCCGGGTGCTTGTTTCTGTACGCCGTGCTCGAAGAGACTCCTCTACGGCAGTAGTGGGAAGAAGGTGATCGCTCGACACGCCTCAGATCCCGGTCACCAAGCATCGGTTCGAGCACTCGCTCACACAACAACCTTGCCGGGAGCGACGGCTACAGGTACCATTTTATCTTCAATGACCGACCGTGTTTGCGAGCAAAAGATCCGAGTGTGTGCGTTTATAGCCGAACATGATCTGTCTTTTACAGTGGCTCAGCCACTCGTCGATTTGTGTAAGACGCTATCACAAGATAAAAATGCACTGTCAAAGCTGTCCATTTCCAACCAGCACGCCAGCTATTTAAACACACATGGCCTTGCCCCGGAATTAAAAAAACGGCTATGTGAAAAGCTAAAAAAAGCTAAATTTTCGATGAATATCGACGAAGCTACAAATCTCAACATGGACAAAATCCTCAATGTCCTTGTTCGTTTTTTTGATGATGATCTGGGCAAGGTAACGACACAACACCTAGCCAGCAGGAAACTAAACATCGCCAACTCCTCAGCCCTTATGCAGGAGCTCAAAGATATCCTGGAGTCCAATGGTCTTGACTTGTCACTTGTCATCAGTATTCTGCTTGACAACTGTGCAGTGATGAGAGGAAAGAAGACTGGACTGGAGACACAAGCAAGGAAGGAGAACCCTAACCTGCTCGACATATGTGGAGATACAGTTCACATGGTGAACAATGCCGCCAAGGCCATGATGAGCCCATTTACCTCTGAGGTGGAAGGATTCTGCAATGACATCTATTATGATATAGAAAAGTCCTCAAAACAGAAGGAGATCTTTGCAGAGTTCCGGTCTCTTCTTCATCAACCAGTCAAGAGCTTAATCAGGCCCATCGGCAACCGCTTTCTACAGATCCTGGAGGTGTGTATAATGAGGGGTGAAAGCAACAAAAATATAGGCTATTCATAAAAAAGATTTTAATATTAATTAATGTGTATTACTTCCACCCCTCATAGGTGTGCAACAGGTTACATGAACTTATGGATGTACTAGTGTTGCACTACTACCATGTGTTGGATCCAAATGAAGAGCATAAATACAGGTAATGCAAATTATGTTAGTGTTAAATGAACAGTTCACTGTTAATGATTTGTACTGTATTGCTTGTGTTAATCTGTAGTTAATGGTGTAGAGACTAGATTTCGGATAATCAATTGCTAAAATAAAAAGATAATCATTTGCTAAAAATGTAATATAAAATTCATGAATTAGTTAAATTAGTAATCTGTGTGTGTGTGTGTTTGTGTTTACTGCAGATGGCTTCTTAACCAAGTGTTTGAAAGGCATGCACTAACATTTGAGGAAAGGGCCAGAGTAGATGTTCTTCAACAAGAACAAGCGGCAGCATCCCGAATGAGAACAGCAGAGAATCAGAACCGGAAGGCACGGATCTCTGTGCTCTTCTTGGAGTTTGATAGGTTGACAGCCTTGATTGACATGTTCAGAGGTATATTACAAGTAGGCTAACTCGAGTGGCAATAGCTGTACATGAGCGCACAACCCTGACTGATGTTTTATTCCTCTCAATCCAACAAGAACAGAGTAATAATGACTGCTAGTGTAACATATTATATGTGTCAAACCTTTTGATTGGTAGTGAATATATTTAAATGTTCTGTCATGTAATTGCTTTTTAATTCTTCTTCTTATTATTATTATTCTTATGTTGTCTGTACTGTATGCATGCACCAACAACCATAGCAAATTCCTTGTATGTGAAAACGTACTTGGCGAATAAAGTCATTCTGATTCTGATTCTGATATTTTGTACTTTGTTTGCAGGTGTCCTTCCAACCTTTCAGAGATTTCTGAAAAAACTGCAGCATGAGAAACCCCTGGTGCACTTGCTGCATGTGGAGATGGTGGCCCTGGTCAGAGAACTGCTGTCCAATTTCATGATGCCCTCCGCCATCCCACTGAGTGCAAAGAGGCTAGTCAAAGTTGATGTCCAGAGTCGAGACTTGCAACTGTCTGACAAAAGGCTGTTTGTCGGCACACATTGCTACTCTGCACTGAACAAGGCTCGTGTCGAGGGGAAGATATGGGTTAACAAGCTCTACAGTTCTCTCAGAGAAGGTTATATGAAGGCAGCAGATTTCCTTCTTAAAAAGCTTCCTCTCGACAACCACATCATCACTGCACTCTCGGCTTTGACTCCTTCTTTGATTCAAGATGAATCTGTCTGTGGGGCTTTCATCACATTAGGCAAGGCCTTGCCTAATGTAGTTGAACCAGAGGAGATTGGTCAACTAGATGAAGAGGTACGGGCATACCAAATAGATGTGGACCTGGTAGCTCGTGGCCAGAGTTACATTGAGGAAGAAAGTCGACTTGATGTAGACTGGTGGAGTGGAATCCTGAGAGATGCGAAATTTCCTACTCTGGGTAAGCTGGTCAAAGCACTTCTCAGCATCTTCACTGGCCCCCTGGTTGAGGGATCCTTCAATCTCATGGATGACATCCTTGAAGCAGACAGATGCTCAATGAATGTGGAGACTTACGAGAGTCTTGCAATTGTCAAATCTGCATTTAAAGCAAGGGAGTGGACAGCCTCAACGATGATGATAGACCAGCCATTGAGGAGGTCCTGCCTGGCGTCATATCAAACATATCAGCTGCACCTGAATAAGAAGAAAGAGAGGGAAGAGGCACTAAAGAAGAGAAAGCTGACAGATGCAGCAAGGGTTCTGGCTTCAGTGAGAGTAAACAAACTAGTGCACCAGGCCAGGAATATGGCTGCACAACCCAAAGCCTCCACTGGACCACCCAAAGCCTTCACTGCCTCCACTGGACCACCCAAAGCCTTCACTGCCTCCACTGGACCTCCCAAAGCCTTCACTGGACCTCCCAAAGCCTCCACTGGACCTCCCAAAGGCTCCACTGCCTCCACTGGACCTCCCAAAGCCTTCACTGCCTCCACTGGACCTCCCAAAGCCTTCACTGGACCACCCAAAGCACTCAAATCCTCCACTGGACCTCCCAAAGCCTTCACTGGACCACCCAAAGCACTCAAATCCTCCACTGCACCACCTAAAGCTTTCTTTGGACCACCCAAAGCACTAACATCCTCCACTGCACCACCTAAAGCCTTCACTGGACCACCCAAAGCACTCAAACCCTCCACTGCACCACCCACTGCCTCCACTGCACCACCCACTGCCTCCACTGCACCACTCAAAGCGTCCTCTGTCTCCCCTGGAACACTTAATGCCTTGAAAAGGAGTGTCTCTGAGAAATTGCAGGGCTTTGTTTATGACCCAAAAAGAAGGAGATTATAAGTGATAGTGGCTTAAGTAATCAGTTTGTTCTTTTAAAGACATGTATATATTTTATTCTGTATTGTTATAGTGAGATTTGTTGTTTACAAGGAAAACATGCACTTTTTGTTTTCCCATGTCAGTGCAATTTATTTTGAATTCTTATGCAAAACATTTGATGGGCTTTATCACAACCTACCTCATCCTCATGCACTAAAAGTAGCCCAGCCCTTTTCAGTTGCTTTATTAAGCATACTAGTGTAGCCTACTATGTTATTTTTGTATTGACTGATGCACTTTATTTATTTATTTTTTGATATTTTATTTATGCATTTTCAATTTACAGGGATAGACAAGATGCACTTTATTTTTGACACTCTAAAAAAAGCATTTATGTGCACTGTCTATAACAGATTCTGTTTGTTAGAGGAAATAATAAATGAACATTTGAAGAGTCAGAAGTGTTCTCTTTGTTGTGTTAACAATAGTGAGATTTGGTGAGATCACTATGGAATATTAAATCATCAATCTTTGCTCACTACATAGCCTTTCTTACCTTCAGGTGTGCATGAACTACAGGTTATCAACTGTGAAATTATATCTGTTCTCATATCGGTTATCAGCCACGAGAAGCGGGTAAACATCGGTATCGGTTGGAAAAAAATGCATATTGTGCATCCCTAGACATATATGTTGTATTGACTATTAAATAGTATTAATGCATTTAAACATTGAGACAAGAAGCTGTCTTCTGTACCCGCTCTCCCAATATCTCAAACTGTGACCCCCCTCCCCAAGAAAAAGTTTCAGGCACAGGATTTTTTCCCACTTTAAGCCCTGGGAATGGTACTCTAGTGCATATGCTTTGGGGATGTCCAAAAACCCAGGAGTTTTGGCTAGCCATACATGGTTTTCTGGAAAAAATTGTTGGCCTTGACATTCCGTTCACCCCCAGTCTTTTTATTTTGGGTGACCCCAAAGCATTAAGTGAGGTGACTCCACCACTCGCCAATTGGATCCAGACTGCGTTAATGCTAGGACGGAAACTATTGGTTAAAGAGTGGAAGGCCTCATCAGCACCAGCACCGTCTCTGTGGCACATTTCTCTTGGGCAGCTGGCAGCCTTAGAACAATTATCATATAGGCTGCTAGAGAAGGTGGAGGATTACCGCTTGAAATGGGGGCAGTATCACTCATATATTGAGAAATAATGGCAATTCCAGCTCATGTAAATAGCAATAGTTTTTAATTTTTAAATTTACTTTCATTTATGTATAAATAGCAATATCCCAAATGTAAAACGTGAAAGTAAACTGCTATAAGTAGGATTGTTATGCTGTAGATTTATATTGCTGTACATCACCTTCATGTTTTGTTGTGTCTATTATTTGTCTTTTTAATGTATTGTCCAACGTCAACTGTTACTTGTGATGTATGTCTGTTCATTGTCTGTTTATTGAAAATAATAAAAACTATAAATCATAAAAAAAAACTAAAAAAAACAGATATGCTCCAAAACAATGCAATGTGTCCTCTCGCTCCATACAATAGGCTAGGCGACAGTCAGTGCCTCACTCTAACTCACGGGTAGCTTGGTAGGCTACCACTAGCTAGCCTTTAGCTTATCACCTCTGCTCTACCACTGACGTTAGCCAGCTAGCTAAATACACTTGTCATGCAATATTGAATTCATGAATGCGAGCAAACACTCACTGGCTATCGCATTACATTGCAGTCATTTAGCTGACGCTTCGCCAGAACTCACACTAACGCATTTGCATCGAGAGCAGGAGACCATGGAAGGGCTGAGCCCAGCAGGACGTATATAATAAAACAATAGGAAGTTAGCTGTAACCCTCCTCTATTGAAACATAGTTAGTGTAACCCTCCTCTATAGAAACATAGTTAGTGTAACCCTCCTCTATAGAAACATAGTTAGTGTAACCCTCCTCTATAGAAACATAGTTTGTGTAACCATCCTCTATAGAAACATATAGTGCTCTGGTTCTCAGCACAGCTACGCAGACTACAGCTGGACGAGCAGCGTAGTGACAGTCAGCTAGCGGCAGCAGCGAGCTAACCCTGCTAGCTAACTCACTAGCATGTCCTTTCCGGCCATAGGTAGCGCTATGATTCGCTATGATTCGCGATGCCTACACCGGCCGCAAGACAGCGTGGCGTGCGTCAACAGGAAGTAGGTTTGTTATGGAAACAAAACCCGAAAAAAAGAAGAAAAAAAGAAAAAGACGAATCGATAATGGCATTCGTCGCCAACGAATTTCATTATCGATTATTATCGATTTAATCGATTCGTTGTTGCAGCCCTAATTAATTAATTAAGTAATGGATGAATGAATG
Organism: Nansenia antarctica; assembly: GCF_963989245.1. Taxonomy (NCBI): domain Eukaryota; kingdom Metazoa; phylum Chordata; class Actinopteri; order Argentiniformes; family Microstomatidae; genus Nansenia; species Nansenia antarctica. Next base: position 20,436,429 of record NC_137678.1, read on the forward strand.
AATAAAAAACTGGTGAATCCTAAAATGACACACAAAGGTTACCCTGTTTGAAACAACATTACGACAACAATTATGGAGGATGAACAAAATAAAGTCACATTATTTCCATTGTATTCCTCTCAATAAGATCATTCATGGGGTCAGCTACAGGGACGGTGTTCACCATTACTAACAGTAAAGTTGCTCTGGTGTCTAGGAGACACAGACAGTGTTCATCTCTCTCTGCTTTCCTCTAATACAGGAGCCTTCAAAGCACCAGTGAGAGGAGTCTACTACTTCAGATTCACAGGCTTTGAAGACACCAGCTCAACAGAGGTTCCTGTGTGGTTGTTTAAGAATGACCAGAAAATTATGTTTGTAGATCAGAGTACTAATCAAGTGGATCAGTATGTATCCAGTGGGCTGACTATCCAGCTGGAGGAGGGGGATGTGGTCTACATGCGCCTTGAGTCAAGATTCAGCCTCTATGACTCTAGTTCAAATAATTACAACACCTTCAGTGGCTTCCTGCTCTTCCCTGTGTGAAGAAAAGCTGTCCTGATGAATTCAGATGGAAAGTGTTAAGAGTTCCAAGAGCTTCTAATGTTCCTCTGACAACTTTCAGATTAGATTATTAGATTAGATTCAACTTTATTGTCATCGCAGACTTGTAGTACAATACAACGAAATAGATAACTATGTAATATACAGTATGTGCAGAGCATCAGCGGTTCTACACTGCGGCACGGGGGGCAGCTGCCCCCCCATGAAAATGATTTGCCCCACTAAAATAAAATAATTTTAATTTAAATACATTTTTATTTTTTTTGCATGGTTCCCCTAACCAAACATTTAAAATAATTTGATTAAACATTGGGGCCGCTGCCCCCTTCCTCCCGGTCTGGACGGAACAGTCCGCCATAATATTGACTGTCAGTTTGACAGACACGTGAATCAGGATCTGCTCCCTGTCATTCTGCTCCGGTCGGATTCAATGAAAATCCACGGTTGCATTGAGCTGCCAGCTCTGTATCTGGTGAGTATTCCCGGCTTATGTGCCAGAGTTCAACACACAAAGCCCAAAAATAGCATCAGGCAATCTATTGAAATTAACCCAAGTATGGGGTATGAAAGGCAATTTGTGGGTTCTAGAGATAGCGCTGCCACCACCTTTTTTTACCGGGTTGGTCCGGGAAACATGTCACATGGATGAGAATTCAGGAAGCACACCATGGTTTGGTAATAGAAAATACAAGGTTCTTTATTTAACAATATATATAAAATTCATGTGACATAGCTGTTTGGGACAGGGCATAGACCTGAATGGTTCGGGCAAACTCACCCGCAACTAGCCCCGCCCACCTGGAGCCAAAAAAGGGTATGTTGTTTAATAAATGAGAAATCAAAAGTCAGACCCGCGTATAGCGATCACAACACTCAAACACCGGCCTGCCACACCAGCCTTAAACACAGCACAGCAAACAAAAAGTAGAACACTACCACTGTTCATTACATACAACTATATGACACAGCAAAGCAAAACAAAAGGGGAACACTGCCACTGTTCCTTTAAATGAAGTGACACGGCTCACGCTGCCCACAAAAAAAATACAAGACCCCCAATTCTCCCCACCGTCGCCGGAGGAGCGGTGTCTCCCGGGTCTGTGCGCAGGCCTGCTGCCTGTCTCCCTGGCCGGACCAGAAGAGGCGTCGTCTTTACGCACATGGACATGGCTCTGGGCGCCGCCGCCTCGGGGTCCCTCTCCGGGCCGCTGTGGTAGATGGTTCTCATCCCGCGGCCTCGTCGATGGTGTAACAATGTCTCCACCGACCTTCGGCGGCTCGGAGGTCAACAACGTTCTATCCTGCATGATCTCTCGGACAGCCACCGCTAGCTGCATGTAGTCTCGCCAGGGCTGGAACCCATTATTTTCAGACTTTTTCGTGTGCGTTTGTCTTTCCTGTTGCATTAGATCTAGGAGTCGCAGTTGGAGTTCGAGAATGTCCATCGTCTCAGTTATCGACACCATGGTGTTAGATTAGACCGTACAGGGGAAAACACGCTCTGCCAGACACGCGTGGGGAGTGCCCCCCAATGCCTACCAGTGTGGGCTGGCGTTGCGCGCAGAATGCTCTAACCTAAGGCCTACCCAAGTCCACCACTGCTATGCCAACGGAGTAGGCCTACACAATTGTTATAACACTATATAAAATAAAAAATATATAATACAGATACAATGTATATGATCTAAATACGGGAACATATACATTCAATGAATTATTTGCGGATTTAAAATACTTAACTCGCCGAAGCGATGCGACCCCCCCCCCCCCCGGGGGGTCGGAGCGGAGGCACCGCCGTGGGTTGGGATTAGTATCGGGGGAACCCGTTTGATTGTGTGGTGCCTGTCTGGAGCGCTCCGTCTGCAGTAGGAGACTCCAGCAGCCAATGTAAGAGAGCGGCCTGCACGATTAATTTCCCGTCCCTAACTTCACCCAGCAAGCTGCTGGGACTAATCTATTGGTGACTCGTTCCTCCACCTCGCTACCTATCTTCGGCGACGGCGACCCCTAATGGGACGCGATCGGCTCCCGCCCCCCAAAGATAGTGCACCGGTAAACGTTTTGAAAGGCTACGTCTTGTGTTGATAACATCTGTCAACGGACCTCCGGCCGCTCCCCTCACCCACCTCAACCCCCGGCTCTGTCTATTATGCTCAGAGTCCCCAGCCAGAGTCGGCGTGGCCAGGTGCATCTCGTCAGGTTCATCCTCTTGTAATCAGGGTTCATTGTTCATCCCCCAATAGAAACTCTGGTCCACCACACTATCAAGCAAATCACAACGATTTCACTTGTTTGTATATGTTGACTAAATCTGGGTTTTGTTGACGACGCTAATCAATCACTAAAATACTCACAGCTACTAAATCGTTTGATCATTGCGTTTGATGAGAAAAACAAGCTGTCAACACCATAGCCTAGGCTAGATATCCTATACAACGCTACTACCGTTACAGTAGACATGCCTGTTTGTTATTATTACGGTTCCTGTCACGTGACGTGAGGTCAACCTGCCTGATGTAACGTAGTAGCGTTGTATCGGATATCTAGTTTAGTTTAGCTGTCCTCAGCATTGAAAGTGAAAGAGCAAAGGTACTAGATTTAGATGGGTTCTTAAAACACTTTGCTGGCCAACACAATACACTTTAAATGAATGTGCAATAACACTATGTGCAATCAATATGACAACCCTCGGGTACATAAGGTTCAGAGATAGGAAATGTTAGAATAGGTATAGCATAGCATAGAGTACAGCACAGTGTTTTATTTGTATAGTATAGTATAGTGGATAGTGTACATAGCCTTTATTTATGTAAACCAGCTCTTTTCCCTTCTTATTTTTAGTTTTTTTTCCTAGCACCAGGGGAGCCCCCCCTCCCAAATTTCGTTGTTTGGTACCTGTACTATATCAATGACAATAAAGACCATTCATTCATTCATTCAATAACCGCCGACTTAAATTGGTCTGAAGATCTTAGATGAGGTGATGGTGTGTGGGATTGAGGGATATATTATAATTCCAAACTAATTGTTGGTATATGGATGGGTGGGGTGTGGGGCTAAGGGGTGTAGGATAGTTTCATGTAATGATTGTGTAAATATTGTAATTCCAACCTAATTGTGGGTGGGTTAGTGGATGTGGCTAAGGGGTGTAGGGTATTACATGTGTAATGATTGCGTATTATAATTCCAAACTATTCCAAACTGTGGGTGTTTGTGAAAGGGTTGGCTAAAGGGTATAGGATAGGATGTAATATGTGTGGATTGGGTGGATATTTAGTGGTTGTTAATGGATAATCGTGCAATAAATTCTTTGCTGTGAAATTATGGCCTAGTTGTGGTTCTTGTGTGTTAGAAACATTTTCTTTGTTGCTTTATTGAATATGTGTTTTATTGAGTATGTGTGGAACAGAGGGGTAGAGGATAGTGTAAATATTGTAATTCCAAACTAATAATGTGTGAATGAGTGGGGTAGTGGTGTGGGGATAGGCTATGGGGTGTAGGATAGTTACATGTGTAATAATAGTGTATTACAGTATATTTCAAAAGTAATTGTGGGTTGGTGAATCGGTGGTGTGGGGCTAAGGGGCATCGAATAGTTAAAACTAAAATTATGGTATATGTTTGACCCCCTCACTTTCCCGAGAAATCCTTTGCCACCCCTCTGCCATCCCATTTAAAACATACTAGAACCGCCACTGGTGCAGAGGTAGTATTGTACTTCTCATTAAACATGATGAAAGGACAAACACCAGTGACTTCTTGTGATGTATTGACATGTGTCTTTCAGCACTAGGGGATGATAACAGTATTGATGAATGTCATGAAGCTCCTTAATGCAGGTGGGGTTGTGGTTGTGTTGTGAGAATCACACAATCATCAGACTATTGGCTCTGTTTCAATGCCATAAAAACAGTCTTAGCTCAAACACAGACCCTGGTGGTGTGTCTGTATGTGTGCTATTTTCAAGGTCAGAGTTTTTCAGCGCACCTGATGGCACTTGACCTGCTTGTTGTCATGACGACACCTCTATTACAGCTACTCCTCCCACCTGAGCGCAGGTGGTTTCACCTGTTACTGTATCTCCGACACAAGGTGCCAATACACCTGCTTTTGGAATTACGTCTGTTTTGTGCCGGGTGAAAATAGAGCCCTAACTCTAGCCTTAAAAATAGCACTCACATTTCAGACACATCCCCTTGCACCACCATCTGCAGTTTTTTAGCCTGTTAAAATATAGCCCTATGTGTGTTAAATCCCTGTTTTTAGACACTTTTCAAGCAGGCCTGGTGAGTAATTTGATCTGATTTGATTTATTAGGATCCCCATTAGCTGATGAAAAGCATCACCTTCCTGGGGTCCACACAGAACATATAACAAAGAAGAAAAACATCAACATACATAACAACAAATAACAGAAATAAAAACAAATGAAAAGGCAGCAATGCTCACAGCCTCAGTTATTGGTGAGCATCACAAATACTCTCCTTGTTTCACCCAACAACATTAGATTACTTAGCAAAAGCACTTCATCTAAAAGCACCTTATCAAAAGCACCTTACCTAACCTTATCCCTAGAATAGTGTTGAATGAAAAAGTCCAGTTCCTTCATATTCAAGTCTTGGGGTGAGCGTAAAGGGACATTTTAGACTCAGAAAACATGGAGGCACACACAAACACACGCACGCACGCACGCAAACACACACACACACGCACACACACACACGCACACACACACACACACACACGCGCACACACACACACACACACACACACACACACACACACACACACACACACACACACACACACACACAAACAGTCAAACGGTCAAACCAGGATCAACACACACATTTGATGGCTCCATAGTTGTCGTTAAGAGTGGTTACTTTTACCATTCCTCAGTTTATTATTTTAAAAACATTGAGGGCCTTGCATTGTATCTGTCCCTAACAGCACTGTCAGTGAATGAGTGACATCCATTGAGAATGGAAGCTGTAAATTTCAGTTGGTGTTCAGAGAAGTGCATAAAGCAGGTGGATGAGATCAACCATCTCTCTATCCCTACGTGCTCTTTTGATGCACGGGTTTTCATCTCATAAAACAAAACAACAACTCCAATTGTAAAAGCCTGAATTTTAAAACGGCAAAAGTACTGGACCTCACAAACAAAGGTCTTTATTTAAACCATAATAGTATACATCCCCGCTGGCCATAGGATAGACGTCAGCTATTCCCGCGAGACCAGGGAACGGGATGTGAAACGGGACGTGAAACTAAAATGGTGGATCAATAAACGCACACAGTGCTGAGACTGAAGACAACACGAGTGATTTATTAAGTTTATAACTGTGCCAGAGGGCAAACATTACAACATGTTCACTTATTACACAAAGACTGGGAAAGCGACACTAGCTTGAACAACAACGGAGGCGCCGACCTGACGGTAGGAGTTGGAGTGATTGATGAATGAAGCAGAGAGCTGCTAGATACAATGGTCAGTTGAGAGCTGCGTTAGTGATACACGATCATTATTACATACTTATTCATTACAATCAAATACAATCATGTTCATAGATGTGGCTTTGTTTGGCTAGTTAACCAGCCAACTCTGTAACATTACCCTAGTGAATTACTCATGACATGACGTAGGCCTACTAGTTCCCTCTCGTCCGCATTTCAGACAGCAAATGTTACCAGCCCTTTATAAACAAGCACAAACACTTTCCACCACTTATCCATGGCACTTTTTGTTCAGTAAAAGATTGCATTTCATGTTCGAAAGGCGCTATGTAAATAAAGCTTTACTTACTTACTTTTACACTGCTGTACTGAAAAGGTACTGAACCGTGACTTCAAAACCACAAACTGAAATGTGTCTGTACCGTTACACCCCTATATATTTTAAATGTAACAATACAAACTTGATCTATTCAAATCTGTAATCTCTTACCTTTCATTCGCTATTTTCATTTCGTCTGCACTCTTATCCTGTGGCCTGTAAATGGTATTTGAAAATCATGGCATGATCAGCCTATTTGCTGTGTTGTCAACACAGAAAAAGCTAAACTTTTGGTTTTCCCTTGAAAAAGAGGGGGCCACATATTAAGGAGCTGTAATTCCTAGACCCTTCCTCCAATCTGGATAGGAATACCCTCAAATTAAAGAGGGTATTTAGTCTGCACTTTAAGGCCATATTCATTCTATAACTGTAACTTGAATATGTTTTGGTAAACAGCTAAAATGTCCAAAATGCATATATATATATATATATATGTGTATATGGACCTACATATAGCTTGGCTACTGTTTTCCACTTCTACTAAAAAAATAACATAAAATATGTTTTGATTAAATTTCTTCACTCTTGTTTTAATATTTTGATCATCTTTATTCATAGGATTCCCTGCCCTGTGAACTCCCTATCTGGGCAATGATGGATGCTTCTGCTTGTTCTGGTCATGACGACATGCGCCAGTGCTACGTCCAGTGTGGGAAGAAACTAAACATGGCGGATATTGTGAAAATACGGCAGCGAATCAGAAAAGGAGGACAACACCATTGTGGTACAACTGATCAGTAAGTCATACACATGCTGTGAATCCTGTCCACAAGTAGCCTATTGTGTTCACAGGGTTCGACAGTAACGCTTGTCCGGAGCAAGTAAAAAAATCGCCGGGTTTGTTGCTGGTCCTGGATATTTTTAACTGTGTGCAGGAAGAACAACAGACGGCATAATAATAATATCTTCATTCCACGATCATCTAGTCTGGTCTGGCGCCTGCGCCGTCTGTTGTTCTTCCTGCACACAGGTAAAAATATCCAGGATCCAGCAGCGTTGTCTGGCTCGCGCAAACAAATCCGGTGAATTTTGTATTTACTCCGGGCAAGCGTTACTGTCGAACCCTGGTTCAATAATTCACCATAGGGTGCCAGGTGTACAGTATGCTAATGGTGTAGGGCTGTCCCAAACGACTATTTTTCTAACGATTAATCTAGCGATTATTTTTTCAATTAAATTTAGCGATTAGTCTAACGATTTTTATTTTTTACTCTTCGATTAATGTATCACTTAATTTTCCCCAAAATAATGGCTGTATTGTCTCTCTCTGTTTAACAGTGTCTTTATAAAGCACTCTGGGTAATAGCTGCTGCTCTTATAAAACAAAGCAGCGTGTGACATGCACATTACTCAGACGGCCGCCCCTTTAAATGATCAGCTGATGTATGGGGGCTGTCTGTGGGCCCGCAATTAAACACAGACACCTTTAATTCGGCGACCTGCTACTACTACTACTACTACTACTACTACTACTACTACTACTACTACTACTACTACTACTACTACTACTACTACTACTACTACTACTACTGTAACTGCCTCTGTCAAACAGCCCCAGACACAGGGCAGACTCACTGCTATGTTTAGCCAACTTGAATGCCAACATGGCCATCAGGGTTTTTCCTGGCTCAAAATGAGGCGGAGGTGGTACCAGTGGTGTTTGACATCGGGGGGGACCCATGAAGCAGGGCTGTCTGGGGGTCCTTAAACATCAAACACTTCTTGCATTCTGGTGAATTGATATGCACCAATTTGTGCCCTTTCTGCATCAATTTATGGTGGAAATGTCATTATTTATGTAAAGGAAAACACAATATTCAGGCACCAGATGACCATTCAAAATATAATGTAATATAATGCAATATAAGGCTCTCAGGCATTCTGTACTTTCAAATATGTATTCTCCTTGAGCAGTCAACATACTATCAGCTATTTCGCTAGCAAAAACGAAAGCTAACTTATTTGCGAAACAGCGCCCCCGCCACCACGTTGGCGCAGTGCCGCAATTGCAGCTAGATTTAAAAAATATATATATTTGCGACGCACATTACGCAAGTCGACGCGTCGTCCCAGCCCTATAATGGTGGTCATTGAATTTATATGATGAATTATACTGCCAGGTGCATAACTATAATCTTAGCCAAGTCATTGTATTAGCTCAGTACATTTCAGCAGCAGCTAAACAGTTGGTAATTAAAGGGCAGAACTATAAGCACATCTAATAGATGAATGTCATGTATGATAACGCAGCAAGCTTGCTTGAAAGGGAGCTGCCAGTCAAGCGTGCAAAGTCCACGCCCATACAGGCCTCTGTCTGACCAGGAAGTTGAGCCTAACTAGAAGATTATTGTCATTTTCTCTTGGACACAAAATACAATTGGAACCGTTTAATGTCTATTTTCCAGACCCTTTAATTACAAAGAAATACAATCAGTAATCCATAGATTATTGCATTTGCAGGACATGTCCTGTCAGTCTAGGTGGGCTTTCAGTGAACTGGTTGGCTGTCATTTATAATTGACTCTGCACTGTTTGTGCCTCCATTGTTTCTAGCTGCAGGTCCTCTTCAGCTCATGTAACCATGTATGAACCAGAGTCCACAGAGTCCCCCGGATCTGGCTGTGGTTCTCCAGCCCTGAAAATCACACAGTGGGGTCCAGAGATGGTGGCAGTGAAGCTGGAGGAAGAAGATGTAGAGGGGAATGGTGTGATGGTGAAAGAAGAAGTGGAGGAGAAGAGAGTGATGGTGAAAGAAGAAGTGGAGGAGAAGAGAGTGATGGTGAAAGAAGAAGTGGAGGAGAAGAGAGTGATGGTGAAAGAAGAAGATGGAGGTGCAGCTGTAATGCAGAAGGGTGTGATGGTGAAAGAAGAGGACAGAGGAGAAGAAATGAGGGAGGAGGGAGTGATGGTGAAACAAGAGGTCGAAGTAGAAGTGGAGATTGAAGACACGGATGGTAAGTCTTTTGTTGTATAGTGGTGAGGGTCATTGCACTGCTGTAAAATCAATGCTGCCAGTGGCAAGGCAAGTTTATTTGTATGGCACATTTCATACAACGGGCAATTCAAAGTGCTTTACATCCATTATTTAAAAATACAGCAAGAGGAGCATAGCAAGAAAATAAAAACGACTGAATAAAAGCAAATATAAGAGGTAAATAGATAAAACATTTAATAAGACAATAGTTCATGGATAAAAGACATTGATAGAAGTCTTTAATCATAACTGCTGCAAAACATGAAGGTTTTCAGCTTAGATTTAAATATGTTTAGGGATTGGGCCTGTTGATGTCTTCAGGGAGTTTGTTCCAGGAGCATGCAGCAGCGTGACTGAAAGCTGCTGCACCGTGTTTTGTTTTTACTCTTGGAATTATTAGCTGATTAGTCTCACCTGACCTTAGGGGCCTTGCGGGAATATAGGGTGGGAGGAGATCTGATGTATTTTGGTCCAAGACCATTTTCTGTGAGAGACTGGTAGCCAGTGTAGGGATCTCAGGATTTGTGTAATGTGTTCAAACTTATTTTTTGTTAGGACCCTAGCAGTTGCATTTTGGATGAGCTGCAGCTTACGAACAGCCCCTTTAGATAGGCCTATTAGTAGACCATTACAATAATCAAGTCTACTCGAAACAAATGCATGGATGAGGTTTTTTTCAAGGTCTTATTTGGACATGAAACCTCTCATTCTTGTTATGTTTTTCAGGTGATAGTAGGCTGATTTAGTTATCGAGTTCAGTGTTTCCTCCAGGAATTTTTACATTTGTGGCGGAGAGCCCTGTCCGCGCGCATAGCGCATGAAACGCGCACGCGCGCTCAAAACAACGACCTAATTTCAACCAAAACTAGAGGGAGGATGGCAAAAAAAAAATATATATATACAGAATATAAACTTGTGATACCGGTTTCCATCCATCAGCTCTGAAGGTTTACGTTACTCACGGATCCAATGTCCTTCCAAACGAGCAGTCTGGCTCCGTCTCAAACACAACAGGAAAAGTATGTCCAACTTGGCGAAAGTTTCCGAGTATTTCCAACTTGCGCGAGTTCTTCAACTTGCGACAGTTTTTCAACTAGATGTGATGGCTATCATGTCTATCATGTCTGTCAAAATTATCAAATTAGCCATCGTCCTGGCATGCTTGGGTGTTGGTTTCAACGCACCTGTTGTTTGTCCTTCCTCCGTTTGCAACAAGAAACTCTGGACCTTTTCATGAATTAAAGTGGTCTTAAAATCCAAAGTCCAAATAAACGTAACAAACGAAAGTAATACATGTTGGTGTACATACCACAGCGCACAGTAGCTGCTGCTTGTTCTCCCGCTGTAGTTGTAGCTGGTGGTGGTGGTACCCCGCCATAAACGTTGTTAGCTGATCCACCAACTAGCTCCTTTGCTCCTGCCAGCCATGCAGTTTCAGATCGCTCATAGCCACTGCTAGCTTCAGCAATGTTTGAAGTGTCTGGGACATCTTTTTTCTTGAAAAATCCATCCATCTGTCGCTGTTTTCGTTTAATTTTTCGAAGTTATTTAACGTGATATCTTATTTGTGCACCTAGCTAGCTAGATCAGCTTTTTGTATCTTTTAGATCAGGGGTGGGGAACCTTTTTCCTGTCAAGGGCCATTTACATTTTTAGAACATCCTTCAAGGGCCATTGTTACGGCCTGGCTCTGGACCATAACAAAAAGGGACACACACACACACCATGTATAATCAGAATAACAAGAATTTAATAGAACTAAGGTATGCCAAACTGAACAATAATCCAATGGGGTATGAGAATCAGTGTATCAGTAGTGTAATTGAGTGAATGCAGGAAAGTATGGCGAGGAGGGTGTTGTACGGTGTAATATAGAATAATGGTGCTGGAGGAGAGAGAGAGAGCTTGTGGACTGGAACGCCTTTTAAGCTGTAACCAGGACACCCAGTCAGCTGTCCCGAGTCCTCCTGATTAGGCTCCAGCCACGGCCACCGGGTAGCCTACCTGCTTGGTTAGGAAACAAACAGACGGTCTTGGTTACCACAGATTTATTATTAATTAAATAATTAAAACAAATTATTGAACACATATCGGACTCACCTAATGCGATGGCTGGAACTGTTTCTCTTCGGCGAGGCGTTTGGTGTCAGCTGGTAATGATGATGATGCTACTCGCAGCTGGTTTTGCAGGTTTGGGTCAGTCAGTCTTGAGCGGAACCGAGTCTTTGCAAGAGTCAGTTTTGAAAAGAACTGCTCACAGCAGTAGGTGGTGCCAAACACTGACGCAAACCTCAGTGCATGTCTCCTCAGAATGGGAAAATCCTCAGCACGTACATGTACAGTTTGTAGAACTCCAGCAGAGGGATGTTGTTGTACCTAGCTTTGAGCTCGTCATTGCTTTGCAGCTCAATGATTTCGAGTTGTAGGTTGTCAGGCACATCAGCTGGTTCCACATTAAATGGCGTGGCAAATATGTTCAGTTCCCTTTGCTTACTTTTCACGTCCTGGAACCTCTCTCCAAATGCCTGGAGACTTTAAGACTGCCCATAAATTCTCCAAACTTGAAGAGTATATTTATATTATATATTACATTTTATGAAGAGTACACCTTTGCGACGCTGCAACCCTTCACAAATTCTCCTTCTGAATGCGGCCTCAGCTTCTTAGCGATTAGCTCACTCAACACAAAACTAGCATGCGTAACGTTGTCTCGGTCAGATTGTGGTCTTGTGAAGACTGCTTGTTGAGCACCCAAACTCCGACGGAGAGCGTTAACTTTATCCAAGCGTATTTGTCCTTTCAAGTTGTCCAGGTTAGCATGTTTTGAGTTGTAATGACGTTCAAGGTTCGCCTTTTTCATAACCGCGAGCGCCTCCTGACACACAAGGCATACTGGCTTGCCTTTTACCTCAACAAATAAATAATTGTTTGTCCATTTGTCTTGGAAAGCGCGACATTCTGCATCTACCTTTCTTTTCTTGACAGCCATGTTTGCATTCTGATTACTTTCTGAATTAAGCGATGACAGGAGATTATCACGCAATGACACATTACGTTACGCACGTGACCATGAACGTGACACAGACAGATAGACAGCTGTCCGTCACTGACCCTGAACGTCACGGGTATTTTATTTCATACATTTTTATTTTTTATTATAAAAACGTGTTTTATAGGAAAAATAATCGCTCGCTGGAGAATTTTTTTTGTGTTGTATTTCTAATGTTGCTTTTGTTTATTTTTATTAATTGCCTCGTAGGCCGGATCAAACGGTCTCGCGGGCCTTATACGGCCCGGAGGCCGGAGGTTCCCCACCCCTGTTTTAGATGGTTCACATTTAGACCAATCAGGAGTAGCCCTTGTGTCACGTCGTCAACTGAATGTTTAATGTCATTAATCTGATTTTGGATAAGCGGTTAGAGAGAGATGGGCGTGGATTTAGGTGCACTTTTAGTCAACATCCATTATAGCGCTGATCTAGGATCAGATATATTTTAATCAGCTAAAATGTTCAGAGGTGGATTTTTTTTATTTTTTTTATTTTTTAGTGGACTGAATCAATTAGTGGCGGAGGAAATTCATTCGTGGCGGCCCGCCACCAATACATGCATATAGAGGAAACACTGGAGTTCATGTGGCTGTTGAAGTTTAGAGTCTAGAATTACACTAATATTTCTGACCTGTTTTTTAGTTTAGAGAGAGAATCAAGTTTTGCACTGACTTTCAATCATTTGTCAGGTGCACCGAATACAATTATCTCTGTTTTGTCCTAATGAAGCGATGTAAACACTGCTATTTGAGACAAACAAAACACGCATATTCCTACACTAGTAGCAATAGCAGTGTTTCCATCTCATGGCTCTATGGTAGATACCATCTTTACATCTCAAGGCTCTATGGTAGATACCATGTTTACATCTCAAGGCTCTATGGTAGATACCATGTTTCCATCTCATGGCTCTATGGTAGAAACCATTTTTACATCTCATGGCTCTATGGTAGATACGATGTCTACATCTCATGGCTCTATGGTAGATACCATGTTTCCATCTCATGGCTCTATGGTAGAAACCATGTTTACATCTCATGGCTCTATGGTAGATCCCATGTTTCCATCTCATGGCTCTATGGTAGATACCATGTTTCCATCTCCTGACTCTATGGTAGATCACATGTCTACATCTCAAGGCTCTATGGTAGATCCCATGTTTCCATCTCATGGCTCTATGGTAGATACCATGTTTCCATCTCATGACTCTATGGTAGATCACATGTCTACATCTCAAGGCTCTATGGTAGATACCATGTTTCCATCTCATGGCTCTATGGTAGATCACATGTCTACATCTCATGGCTCTATGGTAGATACCATGTTTACATCTCCTGACTCTATGGTAGATCACATGTCTACATCTCATGGCTCTATGGTAGATACCATGTCTACATCTCATGGCTCTATGGTAGATACCATGTCTACATCTCATGGCTCTATGGTAGATAGCATGTTTACATCTCATGGCTCTATGAATGAATGAATGAATGGACTTGGACTTTATTGTCATTGCTACAGTACAGGTACCAAACAACGAAATTTAGGAGGGGTGGCTCCCCTGGTGTTAGGAAAGGGGGAAAAAAAAATCACTTTTTAAAAAATCACAAGAAGGGAAGGAGCTGGTTTACATAAATAAAGGCTATGTACACTATCCACTGTACTATACTGTACAGATAGACGACTAGGGTTGTCATATTGCACAATAGTATTATTTCACATTTGTTTAAAGTGTCACAGTTTGCAGGCTTGAAATGTACATGTTTGTGCCTCAGCACTACACGTGATTTTTTCAGGCCAGCAGCTGCCATCAATCCGTCCAGACTGTCCAGGGCCCAGAACTTAGGTCTTTGCTGTGTTCAGGGCCTGGACGGCCCTGTGGTAGAAGCTGTTCTTCAGTCTGTTTGTCTTAGCGGCCAGGGTCCTGAACCGCCTTTTCGAGGGCAGCCTGGTAAAGTGTACGTACCCAGGGTGGGTCGGGTCCCTGGAGATCTTGGAGGCCTTCCTGAGACAGCGTGTGTTGTACAGCTCTTCCAGAGAGGGGAGGGGGGCGCCGGTGATCTTCTGTGCTGTTCTCACGACTCTCTGTAGCGCATTTCTCTCCGCTGTTGTGCAGCTGGAGAACCAGTTGCAGATGCCGTAGGTGAGGATGCTCTCCACTGAGCCGCGGTAGAAGGTCACCAGTATCTCCTGCTTGCTGTGTTCCTTCCTGAGGACTCTCAGGGTGTATAGCCGCTGTTGTGCCCTCTTGATGGTGTCTTTTGTGTTGTCCTTCCAGGTCAGGTCATCCCGCATGTGCATCCCCAGGAATCGGAGGGTTAGGGTAGTTACCATGTTTACATCTCATGGCTCTATGGTAGATACCATGTTTACATCTCCTAGCTCTATGGTAGACAGTGTTTCCCCTAGGTTTGCTGCCTTGGGGGGGTGGCATGGACCGTGGCATCGACCCCCCCCCACCCAGGGGGTAAGACCCTGCGACATACCAGCGTCATGTCCAGGGGTTGTACTAACTTGTACATTAAGTCGCCTCACGCTACGGAAACAGACCTATGGGCCGTTAGGCTCGAGAACCATCGGTTCTCAAGGCTACTTACTTATGTGGTCTTGACTACCTGTCAACTTTCTCACCTTGTTCTTGCTCGCTCTCTCTCTCTGGTGCACCATCCTGCTCTCTCTCCTTTTCTCCCTCTCTATCCTCCTCTCTCCCTCTTTTACTGTCAACCAAAAGGCAAACATAACAACCAGAGTATTTATAATCTAACAAGAGGTATAAATTGATCCATATCAATTTATAACATAATTATAATTGAATATTGGATTGCTGTGGGTAAGGCAGTCAGATAATGTCATTTTGACTTTACTCTCTCACCTGAAAAAAATTTGTATGTCCAACTATAAAAAAACAGACATTTCCAATGCTTCAATCCACTGTCCATGTACTGTAAATATGCCAATATGGTATTACCATGGAGCCCAATTCTAGCAGAATAAGAAAGATAGTACTGTATATCTACTTTAAGTAAAATAATAAAGGGCATCCAGTTAGCTCTTTAGCTGGCATGTGTGCAGCAGACTAGCTCATCTAATCACCTCTGAGTAAGCTAGTTAGCTTGCTAGTTCTTTGACACTATTTTACATACCATGGAACTTTAATCAGACACTTTCTAGTCACAATAATAACGACCAATTTGAACCAACTTGCTCTGTTAGAACACTCAGCAATTATATTTGCTAACGTTTCAACTTGCTTACTTTCCATCTGCAGACATCTCACCCTGCAAAAACTCTCTCGCGTCGCGCGCACACTCGCGCACAATCTTGTGTGGAGATAGGTTTGGCTATGCGAGACTACTGCCGGACTAACGTTACCAACGAGCCCATGGGCTTGCTACTCGCCAGATTCGGGTTGGGTGCATTTTTAAAAAGCTGATATTTTAGCCTACTTGTCAGATGTTTGGTGTCTACGTCCGTAATAATTCCTCTTTCTTGGGGGGGCGGGGGTTCCGTTGGGGGGGCGGCCCGCCCCCCCAAGGCAATGGTAGGGGAAACACTGGTAGATACCATGTTTACATCTCATGGCTCTATGGTAGATCACATGTCTACATCTCATGGCTGTATGGTAGATACCATGTCTACATCTCATGGCTATAGGTGTAGTGGTGGTCTAGTGGATAGTGAGTTGGACTTGGGATCGGAAGGTTATGAGTTCAAATCCCGCCTGAAGCCACACCACTACTAGTGTGCCCTTGGGTAAGGCACTTAGCCCTCAGTTACTCCAGGGGGAATGTCCCTGTAATTCGTAATTGTAAGTCGCTTTGGATAAAAGCGTCTGCTAAATGACAAAATTAATTTAAAAATTAATTAATGGCTCTATGGTAAATACCATGTTTACATTTCATGGCTCTATGGTAGATACCATGTCTACATCTCATGGCTCTATGGTAGATACTAGGGATGCACCGAAATGAAAATTCTTGGCCGAGGCCGAAGCCGAATTTAAGGAAACACTTGGCCGAATACCGAATACCGAATACCGAATGTGTATCGGCAGTTTTTAATTTTATCATTGCATAAACTAAATACATGTTGCTTTTTATTCATGCTTCTCAAAGAAAGAAATTGAGATTGAAAAAAAATAACTTTTATATATAACTTATTATAACTAATTATCGTGGGATTTAATCTCTACTGCTTTCCAGGGTTCAAGTTAATGATATTCATGATTTGTCTCTACATAGGCTTCAGAAAGTATTTAGACCCCTTCACTTTTTTCACATTTTTGAATAGATTTGCCATCAATCCACACACAGTAACCCATAATCTAAGTAAAAACGTTTTTTAATGTTTGCAAATGTATTAAAATGTAAATACAGAAATACCTCATGTACATAAGTATTCAGACCCTTTGTCACTCTTAAAATTAGGTCAAATGCTAAATGTCTTCAACAAGTCATTCAACAAGTTGAATTGAGTCCACCTGAGTGTTAGGATAATAGTTGATGTTATTTCAGAATGAATATCTTTTGTTTTTATAGTCTCTGGTTTGCATAGAAACCACCGCATGATACAGCTGCATGTCATAAACTCGTGTAGAACAGCTGGGAGTCTGAATATGTTTTCAACAAGGCAACAACTCTGCTTCTTCCGCTACGACTGCTAAGCTAACTAGCTAGATGAGTGTAAGGTTGCGTTCGTAAAGTCGCTCTGAGAGCGCTGGAGCGCACACTGGACCCGACGTCATAGAGAAACCGAGTCATTTGATTGGACGAGAGGCATTCCACGAGTGCTGATCGGATTTCCTGAGTGAATTTATGAATGCAGCCAGTTTTGAAAGCGCGTCGCCTCGCGCCGCGCGCCTGTTGAGAGTTATATTTAATTGTATTGCGTCATCAAAACACGGCCACTATTCGGTGGTAAACATTCGGTGTTTTCACACATTCGGCCGAATACCGAATGTGCTTTATTTTGCGATATTCGGCCGAATACATTCGGTGGCCGAATGTTCGGTGCATCCCTAGTAGATACCATGTTTACATCTCATGGCTCTATGGTAGATACCATGCTGAAAGTGCGAAAGGTGAAAGGCTATTAAGAGACGTCAAAACGTAAAGTTGAAGTGAAACAGCGATGGGATCTAACGCTGGCAGGCAGTGATTCTCAGGTTTTGATGTGAGTAAAAACATTTAATTGGTTGCTGTTTTCCGAGAGTCTGCGTCTGGACAGCTTTAATAGTCCAAAATGCATCTAATGCAAGCGTCGGTATTAGCAGCATTTTTATGTTCTGCAATATTGTTATGTTACCCTCATTTAAGTATTCAGAGGGTTTAGAGAACGAATGGCACAAAGAGAGTTTTGATAAATGGAACTGTGTACTCCATCACCTCATCAACGCAATCTAGACATTATAATGTTCCAGACCTTTGCTTGAGGACATTTTCTCTAACTGGACCTTGTTGAATTTTTGCTGAATACCCCTGCTATAGTCGTTCGGTGACAGGGCTATGTATGTCATCTGCATAGTTGTGGTAGGCAATTTTGTTCTTTTTTATGATGCGTCCCAATGGAAGCATGTAGAGATTGAATAGGAGGGGGCCAAGGATTGACTTGATTGATATCATTTTAATTTGGTCGGACACAAAGTTGCCAATGGAGACATAATAGCTTCTGTCCTGTAGGTAGGATCTAAACCAGTCTAGTAGTACTAAAACAGATTTTTCTGGAGTCAGTGTTCACACGAATGTCATTAAGGACCTTCATTTGGGGTTGAGTGGTTTGGGGCGCCGGTGATCTTCTGTGCTGTTCTCACGACTCTCTGTAGCGCATTTCTCTCCGCTGTTGTGCAGCTGGAGAACCAGTTGCAGATGCCGTAGGTGAGGATGCTCTCCACTGCGCCGCGGTAGAAGGTCACCAGTATCTCCTGCTTGCTGTGTTCCTTCCTGAGGACTCTCAGGGTGTATAGCCGCTGTTGTGCCCTCTTGATGGTGTCTTTTGTGTTGTCCTTCCAGGTCAGGTCATCCCGCATGTGCATCCCCAGGAATCGGAGGGTTAGGGTAGTTACCATGTTTACATCTCATGGCTCTATGGTAGATACCATGTTTACATCTCCTAGCTCTATGGTAGACAGTGTTTCCCCTAGGTTTGCTGCCTTGGGGGGGTGGCATGGACCGTGGCATCGACCCCCCCCCACCCAGGGGGTAAGACCCTGCGACATACCAGCGTCATGTCCAGGGGTTGTACTAACTTGTACATTAAGTCGCCTCACGCTACGGAAACAGACCTATGGGCCGTTAGGCTCGAGAACCATCGGTTCTCAAGGCTACTTACTTATGTGGTCTTGACTACCTGTCAACTTTCTCACCTTGTTCTTGCTCGCTCTCTCTCTCTGGTGCACCGTCCTGCTCTCTCTCCTTTTCTCCCTCTCTATCCTCCTCTCTCCCTCTTTTACTGTCAACCAAAAGGCAAACATAACAACCAGAGTATTTATAATCTAATAAGAGGTATAAATTGATCCATATCAATTTATAACATAATTATAATTGAATATTGGATTGCTGTGGGTAAGGCAGTCAGATAATGTCATTTTGACTTTACTCTCTCACCTGAAAAAAATTTGTATGTCCAACTATAAAAAAACAGACATTTCCAATACTTCAATCCACTGTCCATGTACTGTAAATATGCCAATATGGTATTACCATGAAGCCCAATTCTAGCAGAATAAGAAAGATAGTACTGTATATCTACTTTAAGTAAAATAATAAAGGGCATCCAGTTAGCTCTTTAGCTGGCATGTGTGCAGCAGACTAGCTCATCTAATCACCTCTGAGTAAGCTAGTTAGCTTGCTAGTTCTTTGACACTATTTTACATACCATGGAACTTTAATCAGACACTTTCTAGTCACAATAATAACGACCAATTTGAACCAACTTGCTCTGTTAGAACACTCAGCAATTATATTTGCTAACGTTTCAACTTGCTTACTTTCCATCTGCAGACATCTCACCCTGCAAAAACTCTCTCGCGTCGCGCGCACACTCGCGCACAATCTTGTGTGGAGATAGGTTTGGCTATGCGAGACTACTGCCGGACTAACGTTACCAACGAGCCCATGGGCTTGCTACTCGCCAGATTCGGGTTGGGTGCATTTAAAAAAAGCTGATATTTTAGCCTACTTGTCAGATGTTTGGTGTCTACGTCCGTAATAATTCCTCTTTCTTGGGGGGGCGGGGGTTCCGTTGGGGGGGCGGCCCGCCCCCCCAAGGCAATGGTAGGGGAAACACTGGTAGATACCATGTTTACATCTCATGGCTCTATGGTAGATCACATGTCTACATCTCATGGCTCTATGGTAGATCCCATGTTTACATCTCATGGCTCTATGGTAGATACCATGTCTACATCTCATGGCTCTATGGTAGATACCATGTCTACATCTCATGGCTATAGGGGTAGTGGTGGTCTAGTGGATAGTGAGTTGGACGGGATCGGAAGGTTGTGAGTTCAAATCCCGCCTGAAGCCACACCACTACTAGTGTGCCCTTGGGTAAGGCACTTAGCCCTCAGTTACTCCAGGGGGAATGTCCCTGTAATTCGTAATTGTAAGTCGCTTTGGATAAAAGCGTCTGCTAAATGACAAAATTAATTTTAAAATTAATTAATGGCTCTATGGTAAATACCATGTTTACATTTCATGGCTCTATGGTAGATACCATGTCTACATCTCATGGCTCTATGGTAGATACCATGTTTACATCTCATGGCTCTATGGTAGATACCATGCTGAAAGTGCGAAAGGTGAAAGGCTATTAAGAGACGTCAAAACGTAAAGTTGAAGTGAAACAGCGATGGGATCTAACGCTGGCAGGCAGTGATTCTCAGGTTTTGATGTGAGTAAAAACATTTAATTGGTTGCTGTTTTCCGAGAGTCTGCGTCTGGACAGCTTTAATAGTCCAAAATGCATCTAATGCAAGCGTCGGTATTAGCAGCATTTTTATGTTCTGCAATATTGTTATGTTACCCTCATTTAAGTATTCAGAGGGTTTAGAGAACGAATGGCACAAAGAGAGTTTTGATAAATGGAACTGTGTACTCCATCACCTCATCAACGCAATCTAGACATTATAATGTTCCAGACCTTTGCTTGAGGACATTTTCTCTAACTGGACCTTGTTGAATTTTTGCTGAATACCCCTGCTATAGTCGTTCGGTGACAGGGCTATGTATGTCATCTGCATAGTTGTGGTAGGCAATTTTGTTCTTTTTTATGATGCGTCCCAATGGAAGCATGTAGAGATTGAATAGGAGGGGGCCAAGGATTGACTTGATTGATATCATTTTAATTTGGTCGGACACAAAGTTGCCAATGGAGACATAATAGCTTCTGTCCTGTAGGTAGGATCTAAACCAGTCTAGTAGTACTAAAACAGATTTTTCTGGAGTCAGTGTTCACACGAATGTCATTAAGGACCTTCATTTGGGGTTGAGTGGACTGCACGTGTGTAGATACTCCCACGTGTATATGTTGATGCATTCCATTGGCCAAGAGACCAGAAGAATGTGGAAAAAATACACATACTACAAAATGACGTATCCGCTTTCCCGGCTTGAAAGGTAGAACAACGTAACAGCGCCCCCGGTTTAAATGGGTTAACCATTGTGTTACTCCCCCAATCCACTTGGTCATACAATTTGACCTTTTGACCCTTGTATTATGTTGGGACAAACTCACACGTATATGACGTACAGGCATCATGTTTTGCAGTATAAACTATAGTTATATATCTATTGAAAATAATATTCTTCTTTTTGACAACTTTGCTCAATGTTTTGCACAAAATGTGTTTGTAACCCTGTATATGTTCATATTCTTACAGATGAGCAGAGCTCCAACCCAGGTTCAGACAGCGAGCCCAGCTCCACCACATCAGGAAACCATAAACAACACAGGAGACACACAGGAGAGAAAACACACAACTGCTCCCAGTGTGGCAAGAGTTTCAAGCATGCAGGAGACCTGAAGAGGCACCAGAGAATACACACAGGAGAGAAACCTTACCAATGCTCCCAGTGTGAGAAATGTTTTACTCAACCAGGACACCTAACTATACACCAGAGAATACACACAGGAGAGAAACCATACCAGTGCACACAGTGTGGCAAGAGTTTCAATCAGGAACAAAACCTAAAGAGCCACCTGAGAATTCACACAGCAGAGAAGCCATACCAGTGCACACAGTGTGGGAAGAGTTTCAATCATGCAGGACACCTAAAGACACACCAGAGAATACACACAGGAGAGAAACCATACCAGTGCACACAGTGTGGCAAGAGTTTCAATCGGGAACAAACCCTAAAGAGCCACCTGAGAATTCACACAGGAGAAAAACCATACCAGTGCACACAGTGTGGCAAGAGTTTCAATCGGGAACAAACCCTAAAGAGCCACCTGAGAATTCACACAGGAGAGAAATCATACCAGTGCACACAGTGTGGGAAGAGTTTCAAGCATGCAGGAGACCTGAAGAGGCACCAGAGAATACACACTGGAGAGACACCTTACCAATGCTCCCAGTGTGAGAAATGTTTTACTCAACCAGGACACCTAACTATACACCAGAGAATACACACAGGAGAGAAACCATACCAGTGCACACAGTGTGGCAAGAGTTTCAATCAGGAACAAAACCTAAAGAGCCACCTGAGAATTCACACAGCAGAGAAGCCATACCAGTGCACACAGTGTGGGAAGAGTTTCAATCATGCAGGACACCTAAAGACACACCAGAGAATACACACAGGAGAGAAACCATACCAGTGCACACAGTGTGGCAAGAGTTTCAATCGAGCAGGAGACCTAAAGAGACACCAGAGAATACACACAGGAGAGAAACCATACCAGTGCACACAGTGTGGCAAGAGTTTCACTCTGGAACAAACCCTAAAGAGCCACCTGAGAATTCACACAGGAGAGAAACCATACCAGTGCACACAGTGTGGCAAGAGTTTCAATCGGGAACAAAACCTAAAGAGCCACCTGAGAATTCACACAGGAGAGAAACCATACCAGTGCACACAGTGTGGGAAGAGTTTCAATCATGCAGGACACCTAAAAGTACACCAAAGAATACACAAAGGATAAAAACCATACCAGTGCTCCGAGTGTGGGAAGAGTTTCAGTCGGGCAGATACCCTAAGGACGCATCAGAGAGGAAGAATCTGCAGGAGTGTGTGATGTTCACCACACCGGATAAGTGGTTGTTGAATATTACTCCATGGTTCTTGCCACCAGAGGTAGGCATCGAGCAGTCCACCCTGCCACAGGTCATCATGGGAATTTTTGAATTTTTGTTGTTTTTTGTTTGGTTATTGGGGGGGACTATTGGGTTTTTGAGGGGGGGGATGTGGCAGCCCTCTCACTATGTGCTGTCTGCTCATACCATATATATATTGGTTGCTGCAGGTCCTGGCTGGGCATAGGCTTGATTGGGTGATCTGAGGCACCTGGTGAGTTGCCTACTTAAGCTGGCTGCTCACTCTGATTCTCCCTCTTCTCCTCCTTCCACCGGTTTGGTTGGTTTGAGCTTAGGCTCTCCTTACTTTAACACACCTTACAACATTTACACTACACCTTCCACTCATCCATACACTGCATTCACTACTGATGATACTGATTGACATATCTATTGTTATTTTGAATACTTCCAGTTAGTTTATAAATAAATACTTGTGTTCATGATTTAAAGCATGTGTGGTCTCCCCTTATTTTGTGTCAGTGTTTCCTCCAGGATTTGCGATTTTTTTTCTTCGCGTGCACGCGCATAAAACGCGCACTGGCGCTCAAAACAAAGACGTGGTTTAACCAAAAACTAGTATAGAGGGTTTGCACCCCCGGTATTTCTTCCGTAGTTCCTTCGGTAATGAGTGTTTGAAACCCTCATGTTTTGCAGTCTCTCTTAGTGCAAAGAGGGCACTTCTGGTATAAACAACTCTGGCTGAGGTTGTAACATTAGACATTATACAACAAAAAACCGACAAACATTAAAAACAGAGCAGCGAGACCTGCTGCCGCTCAGAACGGCGCAAAGGTGCCGACGTCAGCTACCACCGCATTTAATTGACCATGAACATCAGAGACATACATTACGAATGTTCATTTAAAATACTCTATACTGAGCACTGGTATAAGAACATGAACCAGAGAACAGCAGTAAATGCAATAACCCACAGTCGTCGCTGATGATGTTCCGTTTTCGATTAGGATACGGGATTAAAGGCACCGGCGACGGGCTAAGAGAGAGAGAGGAGAGGGATTTCCTGAAATCCAAATGTCCCACTAAATTCGGACCAATCACAAAACTGTTTTGAAAGCGCGTCGCCTCGCGCCGCGCACCTGTTGAGAGTCTCGATTGCAGTGCGAACACAAACGACAAGGTTAATTGCAACATTGTAACATATTGTAAATAACTACCGCTAAATCGTAACGAAATGTTGGTCTGGAAGCGGCCTAAATCTAGCTTCAATCTGCTTTTTTTCTGTTCTCCGGTCATAATAACTCGCTGCCTTTCTGCGCAGCCTGAATCAAAGTGGACTGTCTGAATCATTTGGTGGCGGAGGAAATTCTTTGGTGGCGGCCCGCCACGAATAAATGCATATAGAGGAAACACTGTTGTGTGCAGTCCATTGAGCCTAGGCTGTTACAATGATTAACCTGGGTTTACCACCAATGACTCTGCAATGATTAATGTTTCTGCCATGATCTGCCAGACTGATTTGCTATGAAATGTAGACCTGCTTGCATAGGAATAGAATCAGGAAGTGAAACGTTGAACACATATAATCAACATATCCAAGATACCCACTAGAATGGGTATTGTGTTGCAAGATGTATAAGAAATGTGAAATTTAATTAATTAATTAATTTTGCCATTTAGCAGACGCTTTTAATCCAAAGCGACTTACAATTACGAATTACAGGGACATTCCCCCTGGAGTAACTGAGGGCTAAGTGCCTTACTCAAGGACACACTAGTAGTGGTGTGGTTTCAGGCTAGATTTGAACTCACAACCTTCCGATCACAAGTCCAACTCACTATCCACTAGACCACCACTACCCCTTGTCTTTTGTCATTTCACAGTTGGATTTAATCATCCACATTACCAGAGTGATTCATTGACACCGAATAGGAAATACTCCTACATTTACTGCTCACAGCCACCAGAGGGCGCTACCACTACACCATTGTGTGTCTATAAACATAATTATTTCATGTGTTTCTACCAACATGTTTTAGTAGGAGATGGCAATTAGAACGTATTAAGGCCTACATGTCTTAATAACCAGGGTTCCCTTTAAGCACACATTCAAACAGTGATGTTAGTTAGGACTATGGAGCAATTCTTTAAGGTAGTTGGGTAAACCAATAGGAGCATAGCTCCCCTATGGGGCGGAGCTCCATGAAATAGAACAGCGTAAATCACAATGTTAGAGGTCTTTTATGCTATTATGAGAAAGTAAAAGTATTTTTGGTTCGGTATGAAACTGTGGCGGAACAATAGGTAATTGATGGGAAACACTGAAAGTAGCAGTCTGGACATAAATGAGTAGTCGACTGTTCCTGAGATCTCCTTCAGCTGGCTCAGTTGTCCTCCATCTTGTTTTTCAGAAGTAGGAGGGGACAACTCCCTGTGAACTGAATCTCCTACAGGCGCTAATAGGGGGAAATAACTAAATATTAAATAAATATGAAAAGGTGTTCCTGTGGAAAGGCTATCATATATATATATATATATATATATATATATATATATATATATATTAAGTTACTTATATTGACCCTATAAACAATTTAGTATAGGTAAGGTTTTGCCCTCTCTGATGGTACCCATATCTGGTCTGTCCCATAGACCAGTGGTCTTCAACCAGGGGTCCGCGACCCCTAGGGGGTCCGCAGAGGTACTGCAGGGGGTCCGCCAATGTTTGTCATAATAATTGACAATTATTCACCAAATTGACAATTGTTCACCAAAATAATTTGTGAGAATAAAAAAATATAACAAAAATTATATTGAGTAAAGTACAAGCATTAATAGGCAATAATACACTACTTTTGACAAAAACAATTTACAAAATAAATGATTCCTTCCCATGATGCAGAGTCTAACATAACGTTAGCTAAAAAAACACACACACCTGTCTAGCAAGCTAGGTGTTGGCTAAAATGGTGCAGTTCGGTCTTCGTTGTGAAATTAACGTTAATCAATAACGGTAAATTATATATATTTTTATCAATCATAAACACATATAGGCTAATAACCCAGCATATAAATAATAAGGTGAATTAAGTAAATATAAACGTTATTATAGGCCTTAAAATGTGACACGTAAAAAAATAAAAAAATACATATGGGGGTCCCTGTTCTGTTTGTCTCGCGTCCAAGGGGTCCTTCGGCTGAAAAAGGTTGAAGATCCCTGCCATAGACTATCAAAGAAAACCCCCATTTCAAAGATACAGGGCCTGAACATGTTGTAATCTATGTATCTGTAATCTGTTGGTTTTCATCTCTAGCTTTTGCCCTAATCAGCAAACCTAGAGGTTACAAATGTATGGTTCTCTGAAGGAGATAAGGGAGACCCTCACAATGGGACACGCATTCTGTATCCGCTTGTTAAGTCGTGACGTATTTCCGGGGCCAACGTTGGCTGAGGCGCTGTCTTCGAGATGCCGAAATAATAATAATTAATTATATTTATATAGCGCTTTTCCGAGGCTCAAATACCCTGACAATATGGAGAAAACGGTAAAGTGCTGTGTCCCTTGTTGTATGAATATATCCGAGTCTAAAAAACGATTAAACTGTCATTCTACCGCTGTAGTTCACAGGTACTCCGGTGCGGAGAATTTCTGATTTGGACTCGGAAATGGCTAAACGTCACTTTTGACGTCAGACTTAACAAGCTGATACCTATTCACTGAAACCCTCAGAAACCCTCTTCACTCACACCTGGACAAGCTGAGGAAGCCTGCAGGCACGTAGCCCCACCTAGTGGCCAGCCTATAAAGGCTTATGCATAACTCATTTAGATAGATAGATAGATATAGCCTTTATTTATGTAAACCAGCTCTTTTCCCTTCTTGTTTTTAGTTTTTTTTTTTTTCTCCAAGCACCAGGGGAGCCCCCCCTCCCAAATTTCGTTGTATGGTACCTGTACTGTATTAATGACAATAAAGACCATTCATTCAATTACCTCGGATAGAGTCAGCTTCTTTACTGGTGAGTTCTGGGTGACCATGGCGATCATTGCGAGGTACGAGTACGGTGGTTTGGGGTAGCGCTGATAGTTCTTTTTCCTGCCACCGGTGGCATGTTTGTCGTGGTCCCAGGAGGAGTCCCGGGGGGCAGCAGATTCCTCCTTCACCGGCGCGTCTTTGTTGAGACGGGCCGGCGGGTTGGATGACCCGGGTGGTCCGTGGTGGTCTCGCTGCATCGCTGTAAGATCCGTGCGCGCCGTCGCCCTGGTGAACTGGGCCGGGGCAGCAGACCTTTCCTGCCGTGGGGGCTGTTGTTGGACTGGCACCTGGGCTGAATAGTAAGGCCAGCGTTGGGCTGGAGAGCTCCGCGTTATGCTGCTCTGGGGATGGCTCTGGGTCTGGTAGACTTTGCCGGCTAAGTCAAGTTGATGGTCGTGGTGGTGGGTTCCCAGGCTGGGAGAGTACAGGTAGGAGAGGGCGGGCGGTGCCAACAACAGGCTCTGTCCCCCCCCAGTGCTTTGTCATGCTGATCACCCAGGGGGGCAGATCGGCCAGGGGGACGGAGAGGGGGAGGGAGGGGGGGAGTCGGTCCTTAACCTCTGGCAGACTGCTGGCTCCAGGCCGACTATTTGAAGAGCAAACAATTAACAGTCTCATGTAAATCCCGCTGCGTAATCGAGGCGAGAATGGAGCGCTATCTGCGGGCAGAATGACTGATCGCCCCGGGGGGGTTGGGGAGGGTCTCTGTGTGTGAGAAAGACAGTAAATCTGTAAATAACCCCTCTCTGACATAATCCACACTTTCGGGTACACCACCTGGCTTTGGAAACGGTGCGCCATAAACTTTACGCATCTGCTGCGCATAAGAGTGCATGGGTTCCTTAAATGGACACACGTGTGTCCAACCGTTGCTATAGGCTGTGTGTTATCACGAATATCATTTGTGAGGCTTGCTTGAGTCATTTGCACTTATTTGCATTTACACCCACACAACTGCATTGTTGGAACTTGCTTACAGTAAGTACAGGTCGTTTTGTGATTTTCCAATGGCACTGTAGAATCGTCGCCAATGTCACAAGGGGGGGGGAGATAATCGCAGAGGAAAGTAAAAATGTTACGGTGGGGGAGGGAGGGAAATTAACAAGATGAGAGGGGGGGAAATAAACCGAGAGGGATTTTGGGTGAGGCTTTCATTCAATCAACAACTTATGGATAGCAATATACAAACAGCTAATAAACAAACGGAAGAAGATTAACACTTTTGGCCAAATGCATAGGTCACTTTCAGTGGATATTGAGATGGGCCTAATATCAATTAAATATAGGTACCCCTATATAGTTCTGATGATCAATTGTTGCTGTTGTTGATAAAGCCAAATAGTACATTGGGTGGGGTCAACTATAGCCTGATAGTTATTGCCTTGCATGGAAAAAAAAAAAAAAGTAATAAAAGTGTATGGACGTGCATAGATAGATACCGGTAGATAGATAGATAGATAGATAGATAGATAGATAGGTAGGTAGGTAGGTAGGTAGATAGATACACAAATGGACAAAAGTATGTGGACACAATTATCATCTGGGGCTGTTTTCATGGTTTGGGCTAGGCCCCTTAGTTCCAGAGAAGGGAAATCTTAATGCTACAGCATACAATGCGATTCTACAGAATTGTATGCTTCCAACTTTGTGGCAACTGTTTGGGGAAGACCCTTTCCAGTTTCAGCATGACAATGCCCCCATACACAAAGTGAGGTCCATAATGACATGGTTTGCCGAGTTTGGTCTGGGAGAACTTGACTGGCCTGCACACAGAGCTCTGACCTCAACCCCATCAAACACCTTTGGGATGAATTGGAACGTTGACTGCAAACTAGTCCTTCTCGCCCAACATCAGTGCCCGACTTTATTAATGCTCTTGTGGCTGAATGGGAGCAAATCCCCGCAACCATATTCTAAAATCTAATAGAAAGTCTTCCCAGAAGAGTGGAAGCTACAGTACAAGGGGGGGAGGGGGGGGGGGGGGGGAGTAGACTCTTAGGAGACACAGTATAGGCTAGATCCTCACAAGAATCAGATAATAACACACAAAATGTGATACGACGTAGCCTACGTCACGTATAGGGTCTATACTTCCTCAACATGTCTAAATGGTTTACTGCTGCTTTATTGACTGTGCGTCATTGTGCCTTGACTGTGTAGAATGACCTTGGAATATGAAATATGAAGACAAAAGCTCTAGTGTCGTATTGAGGACCTGGAACAGTACACGTCGTCGGTTCTGAACCACATAGTGAACTGCACCAACTCAGTCACAGTGGACAAACGGGTCCGGGTCTACCCCAACACGAAGCCATGGATGACTGGGAAGGTCCAAAAACTGTTAAATGAGAGGGACAACGCCTTCTTCGCAGGGAAGCGCACACCGTTGTACAGCTCCACCAGGGCCAACCTAAAGCGCGGCATCAAAGCGGCCAAGGCAGAGCACAGAGAGAAGATTGAGGAATGCCTCCTGAGCAACGACTCCAGGCGGATGTGGCAGGGGGTTCAGCAGATGACAAACTTCAGAGCCAACAGGCTCACAGCCGCAGAGGACGACCCCCTGCTGGCGGGAAAGCTGAACACCTTCTACGCCCGGTTCGACGAGGGGTGAACGGAGGTAACCACAACACAGACACCACTCTCTCCAGCTCTCAGCAGCCTCACCCTCACAGAGCACGAGGTGAGACGCGTACTGAAGGCGGTGGACCCCAGGAAAGCCTCGGGGCCGGATGGCGTCCTGGGACGGGTGCTGAGAGACTGCGCCGACCAGCTGGCCGGGGTTTTCACCAACATCTTTAACCAGTCCCTGTCCCAGGCCACCGTCCCACCCTGCCTGAAAACCTCAACTATCATCCCAGTCCCGAAGAAAAGCACGGTGAGCTGCCTAAACGACTACCGCCCGGTGGCACTCACACCAATCATCATGAAGTGCTTCGAGAAACTAGTCCGGGCCCACATACTCACACGCCTCCCGCCCAACCTGGATCCATACCAGTTCGCCTACAGAGCCCACAGGTCCACAGAGGACGCCATAGCGACGACTCTCCACACCACTCTATCCCACCTGGAGAGGGGAAACAGCTACGCGAGACTGCTCTTCGTGGACTTCAGCTCCGCCTTTAACACCATCCTTCCAGACAGGCTAGTGACCAAACTACTAGACCTGGGTCTATCACACTCTATATGTGCGTGGATCAAGGACTTCCTGACCGACCGCCCCCAGAGGGTGCGGGTGGGCCCCCACACCTCCACAGCCCTCAGCCTCAGCACTGGGTCACCCCAGGGCTGCGTGCTAAGCCCCATCCTCTACAACCTCTACACCCACGACTTCACCCCCATCCACCCCAGCAACTACATCGTAAAGTTTGCAGACGACACCACCGTGGTGGGATGTATCTCGGGGGGGGACGAGGCGGCGTACAGGGATGAGGTAGAGCAATTGAGCAAGCTGTGCAAGGTAAACAACCTGCTGCTAAACAAGTCAAAGACCCAGGAACTCATCGTAGACTACAGGAGGAAAAAGTCCGAGATCCTGCCCCTGCTCATCGACGGAGAGAGCGTGGAGATGGTCTCAAACCTCCGTTTCCTGGGACACATCATGCGGGATGACCTGGCCTGGAAGGACAACACTAAAGGCACCATCAAGAGGGCACAACAGCGGCTATACACCCTGAGATGCCTCAAGAAACAACACAGCAAGCAGGAGATGCTGGTGGCCTTCTACCACGGCGCAGTGGAGAGCATCCTCACCTTCGGCATCTCCAACTGGTACCACAGCTGCACGGCAGCGGAGAGAAACGATCTACAGAGAGTCGTGAGAACAGCACAGGGGATCACTGGCGCCACCCTCCCCTCTCTGGAGGAGCTGTACAAAACACGCTGTCTCAGGAGGGCCTCCAAGATCTCCAAGGACCCGACCCACCCTGGGCACGAACACTTTGTCAAGCTGCCCTCGAACAGGAGGTACAGGACCCCGGCCGCTAGGACAAACAGACTGAAGGACAGCTTCTACCACAGGGCCGTCAAGGCCCTGAACACAGAAAAGGCCTAAGTTCTGGGCCCAGGACAAGTCCGGACGGATTGTATGGCAGCTAGTGCTGAGGCACAAACATGTACATTTTCAAGCCTGCAAACTGTGACACTTTAAAAAAATGTGAAAAAATACTTTCTTGTGAAATATGACAACCCTATTTGACTATCTGTGCAGTATAGTACAGTGGATTGTGTACATAGCCTCTATTGATGTAAACCAGCTCCTTATCTTCTTGTGATTTTATGCATCTATGCTTTTTCCAAAATGTGTTTCTTTTTCCTTTCTTAAACACCAGGGGAGCCTCCCCTCCTAAATTTCGTTGTTTGGTACCTGTACTGTAACAATGACAAATAAAGTCTATCTATATCTATCTATCCTCTAATGAGCTCCTCAGTCTGGATGTGTTTTACCTGGAGTTGTAATTAACTAAACTATGGAGCTATTTTAGTGCCAGCAGAAATTGAATTGTATTTGACAGATTGAATTGAATATGAGCACAAATTGAATTGTATTTCACAGATCTGAATTGTATTTGACAGATTGAATTGAATCTGAGCACAAACTGAATTGTATTCGACAGATTGAATTGTATTCAATTCAGTTTTCATTATTTTCATTCAGTATTCAAATTCAGTTTCTCTAAATACAATTCAGTTTTACTCAAAATACAATTCAGTTCTCAAAATACGAGTTCAGTTTTTCTCAAAATACGAGTTCAGTTTTTCTCAAAATACGAGTTCCGTTTTAGAGGCACTCATCCGGGAACTCTGGGCTAGGTAGACTAATAGAGCACCGATTCGAACTCCCATCCCTCCCACCCGAATGACCTTTGCCCCCATTCCCGCCAATACTTCAGTTGAGACGACATTTTTGACCCCACAACATTTGTATTCACAATTTTCAAGAATTACTTCCTAACTCCTTTGCTTTGCAGCAATACATCTGACACGAATTTTACATATATCATGGCTGATATACCTTCGGATATACAAAAACTACAAAATACGCTTATTTGCACCTCTTCATTGCCAACAAAATAAGGAGTTATTATACTGTATTGTTTGTTTTTGTTGGCATATGGGATGTGTTCAGCTAGGCTCAAATCATATTTTCCAAAAGTATTGCTGCTGATATGTAGTTCCTATCTATATCCATATCTATTTGCATGTTCAAATGCATTGCCATAGTTGACATTTTGATGATGACCCTGCATGCATGCAGAATCACTTCAACTGCATTCCCAATGTCAATGTAGCTAGCTAGTTTAGCTGTACACTTACAATAACACACCAACACAGCACCGACAATGCACACTTCAACAACAGTATTGCAAGACGAGTGCATCGAGCTACAACGTTATTCCACCACCGTTCCCCACGTTGGTTTGTTTGTTGATATACGTCGACCCATGATTCATCCAGATTATTGAGAGTACATTCTCTGTCACGACACAACATGTCTACAGTGCATGTGTCGATGAGTGTCCTCTGTACACAGGTCACACGAGAGCTGAGGGAGTCAGGACGAGCCCCCTCTGAAACCTCAGGTCAGACACCAGGGGATCTATCTCAAGTTTCAAGTTTATTGTTACATCACATTACACAAGTGTAAGAGAGTAACATTCTTAGGCTTCGGTTCCTGACATTATGTTGCAGCACAAGACATAAGGCAATAGACATAATTCAAGAAAGTAACAGTAGTACAGGACATACATGGAGAAAAAAAATGGGCATAATACCAGATGAAGGTGACAATAGTACAGATAAGACAGAATACACTAGTGGTGCAACTAGTGATAATAGATAGTTCAGTAGTAAAGTGGCTAGGAGCTTAATGTTTCTGTAGTCCGTTTACATGGGGTGTGCTTGGGGAAGATAGTCAATTGTCTACTACAGTGGGCTTGATCATGAGCCTGATCGATCACATGTTTCTTTCAGCTGTCTCAGAGCTCCAGGAAGTGTCCAAAGAACACACTCCGGCCAGCAGACGGTGAGAGATGAGAAAAATAATTCAGTGAACATTATCTCTCTCTAGAAAGAGGATGAGAGCGACTGAAATATAAATTGAATATTAAATATAGATTTATTTTATTTTTTAAAGGGGGGGTTAGTAGGAGTGGCTTGACATCTATGGCCCTGTCCATAATCCCAGGTGCCATTTTTTACATTTTGTCAGGGTGTAGAGGGCAAGTAGCAACGTGTACTAACATTTTCATGTCAAAAGTCAATTCTTAGAATTGTAACTGATGGCTAATGGGTGAAGATACTCTACCTAATAATGGTGTGTGTGTGTGTGTGTGTGTGTGTGTGTGTGTGTGTGTGTGTGTTTATGTGTGGGGGGGCAGGTCTCCCATAGAAGAGGAGGTGGTGGTGGCTATCGAGGACATAGTGGAGGAGTGTGTCGACCTCCCTGAGAGAGAACCAGAGCTCACCCCTGAGAGCCTGCTGAGGTAAATGTCGATGGGTCCGACTGCATTTTTCACAATCAGTTAGTTGATGGATGCTAAATGTCATTTATCGATCGTGCATGCTATATTTATGCTGACTTAAATTATCTTGTTTATTCAAACTCGTATCTATGTCCACGATGTAAAATAAATAACCATTTCATAGGTCTGTGTTTGAACTGTGAAGTTAGTCATGTCAGTTTGCCTGTGTCTCAGCATCACTGGAGATCGCTGGGTGTTTTGTTTTGAAGTATTGAAGCATTACAGTTGCCAAATGGTGGTATGTGAATTTACTATTGCAAAGTTTACATTGAACAACATTATCGTGAGCAGTGGCAATAGCCCATGGCAACAACTGAGAGGGGATGAATGAACTCAGCGAGGTTGTTAAATGAATGAAAAAACACGGCCACATGCATTTTTTAATCTCACAAATACTGAGTACTTGTAATGGGTTTTTTCGATTTGTCGATTAGATATCTTTGTATCGATGCGGAAGTCCGTGATTGACTGATAGATAAATGGATCAACCTAACCCGTCCCTACCGAGCACCCTTCATCAGAGAACCACAGGTAAACCACTATCAATGCTACAATAAACACTCCTCTCTCCTCTTCTTCATCTCCCTCTCCAGAAAGGTGTCATTGGAAGAGGACTTCCACTCTCTGCTGCCCCCTGATGCAGACCGCAGTACTGCAGCTCAAATGTTCTTCCAACTGTTAGGTGAGGAGTTGAATGACTGAATTGATGATAGAGTGCCATATAATGGCGTGTTAAATTGGATTTAAATCTGAAGATTGCTCCCCATTGCTGTCAGGATTGCAGAGTCTCTCCCTATCTTCTGCCATAGACTTCATCTTTTCAGGCTACACCTTAACTGTCCCTCCTTAAACCTCTGAATCCCCCTGTTCAGTTTCTCAACTGTATATTACCAAAAAAGGTGTCCACTAAATTCCAAAAATGTAAATGGAAAGACTGACTTTACTTTCCACTTCACTTTTGGCCCTGAAAAGTGGGCTGACCTTATTTATTTTAGAATAGAACTTTGTTGTCCAACCAAAGATGGACCACTGTTTGGGGCTCAGCTCAGGCATTAGACACTTGTAGGACTACATGGGGTCGGTCTTCTGGTTCTGGTGTGTTCTGACCTGTATGCCACTGTGTTTGTCCAGAGCGGGTGACTGGCAGAGAGCTGGGTGTGTGTCAGGGGCATCCCTACGGCCCCATCACTGTCATCCCCTCCCACTCCCCCCGGACAGCCTGAGGTACAGAGTGGGACCTGGAACCCTCTCACTGACGCTACTGCTTATGTTAAGGTCACCATGGTTACGCGTCGTTGGCTTTGAATGTTTCTAACAACCGGAATTAGTTGTTTGATGATCACGTGTTTCTTTGTGTTGTTATTCTGCCAGTTGTGTATGTCTGCTGTGTGTTTCAGGCACAATTTTACCAAAACTGTTGTGAATACATAAATAATAAAATTGTATTAATTTAAAGCTATGAGAGGTTAGTAGTAGTAATTCTGTTATCTTAAATACAAGATAAAAAAGAATACAAGATACTTTCATTTTCACACAAACCAGTTGGTGGATTTAGTTTTCATGGGAGCGCCACATTCACATTCACCTTCACCTCACCATGAGAGCAGACAGTCCAGCTGAGCTGGAGGGGTGGGAGGTCAGTGTGTGTGTGTGGCTCTGGAGATGAGTGGTTGAGGGGGTCAGTGACAGTGTGTGTGTGTGTGTGTGTGTGTGTGTGTGTGTGTGTGTGTGTGTGTGTGTGTGTGAGTGTGTGTGTGGCTCTGGAGATGAGGAGTGGTTGAGGGGGTCAGTGTGTGTGTGTGTGTGTGTGTGTGTGTGTGTGTGTGTGTGTGACTGGAGATGAGGAGTGGTTGAGGAGGTCAAGAAGAGTCAGAGGGAGGATAGCCCGGCCCCAGAGGGAGAATGAATGAATGAATTAATTAATTAATGGTCTTTATTGTCATTAATACAGTACAGGTACCATACAACGAAATTTAGGAGGGGGGGCTCCCCTGGTGCTTGGAAAAAGACTAAAAACAAGAGAGCCACGGGTAAAATAAAAAAGGGAAAAGAGCTGGTTGACATAAATAAAGGCTATGTAGTATGTACACTATCTACTATACTATACTACTATACTATACAATAAAACACTGTGCTGTACTCTATGCTATGCTATAAATATCCAAACTTTTCCTATATCTGAACCTTATGTACACAAGGGTTGTCATATTGCACATAGTATTGTTGCACATTCATTTAAAGTGTCGCAGTTAGCAGGTTTGAAATGTTCACAGTTGTATTTCAATATTGCACTTATGTTTACAATCTAGTAGCTGCCATCAAGTTGTCTAGATTGTCCAGGGCCTAGAACCTAGGTCTTTGCTGTGTTCAGGGCCTGAATGGCCCTAGGGTAGAAGCTGAGCTTCAGTCTGTTTGTCCGTGCGAAGAGGGAGAAGAGGAAGAAGAGGAAGAGGAGGAAGAGGAAGAAGAGGAAGAGGAGGAGCCCAAGGCTGGATGCTGCTTCGGTGAGTCTGCTGACGGGAGAAGGCTGTAGGGTTGATACTGCACGAACTAGCTAATCCTCAACATTACTACAAGCATCAATACACTAGGAGACACAATGTAATCCTTGAAAAACCATGAAGTCTGTGTTAAGTTAATGTCTCTCTCCCTCCCTCCCTCCCTCTCCCTCTCCTCCTCTCTCCCTCTCTCCCTCCCCTCCTCTCTCCCTCCCTCTCTCCCCCCCTCTCTCCTCCTCTCTCCCTCTCTCCTCCTCTCTCTCACTCCTCCTCTGTCTCTCTCTCCCTCTCCTCCGCTCTCTCCCTCCCTCTCCTCCTCTCTCCCCCTCTCCCTCTCCTCCTCTCTCCTCCCCTCCCTCTCTCCTCCTCTCTCTCTCTCTCCCTCTCCTCTCTCCTCCTCTTTCCCTCCCTCCCTCTCCTCATCTCCCTCCCTCTCTCCTCCTCACTCCTCCTCTCTCCCTCTCTCTCCCTCTCCTCTCTCCTCCTCTCTCCCTCTCCTCCTCCGTCTCTAGCGGCTGTCTTCAGGAGCATGGCGTCGGCAGTCGGCAAGGGGCTGTGTAAGGGGCTGTGTGAGGGGCTGTGTAAGGGGCTGTGTGAGCCCTTCAAGAAGGCCTCAAAGACCCAGAAGACACCTGAATGTCTGATTCACTAAATGTGTTTAAAAATTTTTTTTTAATTCTGTGCATTCAACCTTATGTATTCCTTGTAATTTTAATTAATTTAATTTTGCCATTTAGCAGACGCTTTTAATCCAAAGCGATTTACAATTACGAATTACAGGGACATTACAGGGACATTCCCCCTGGACACTTAGCCCTGGAGTAACTGAGGGCTAAGTGCCTTACTCAAGGACACACTAGTAGTGGTGTGGTTTTAGGCTAGATTTGAACTCACAACCTTCCGATCACAAGTCCAACTCACTATCCACTAGACCACCACTACCCCTTGTCTTTTGTCATTTCACAGTTGGATTTAATCATCCACATTACCAGAGTGATTCATTGACACCGAATAGGAAATACTCCTACATTTACTGCTCACAGCCACCAGAGGGCGCTACCACTACACCATTGTGTGTCTATAAACATAATTATTTCATGTGTTTCTACCAACATGTTTTAGTAGGAGATGGCAATTAGAACGTATTAAGGCCTACATGTCTTAATAACCAGGGTTCCCTTTAAGCACACATTCAAACAGTGATGTTAGTTATAGTCAATGGCGGGCGGTGCATTTCACACCTAGGCCTTCAGTGATGTCCTACCTGAATTATTCCACCTCTTAATACCATCATTATGACGCCATGGCTCTAGAAACTATACATTTAGACAGAAACGCAGTATAACCGGGCGTTGCCATTGTTATTATAGCGGCACCTTGTCTGGGTGTATTCAATTCATTGCATGAAAACGAAAGCGTCAGTTATTTCCCGAACTTTGCGGTCTATCGATCTCGATAGGAGAACCGTTTCGAGGTTCCATTTAAGGATGGTTATCTTCCTCGTGTTCATACGGTCACGGGGGTGTGTCGTTTTCCATGGTAGCAGCCCGGGAAGTGGTTAGAAGATCGCATTGAAGCCCCACTTACTCACACAACTGAGCCAGGCAACACAACACACATATCTATGGACCCCAGGGTCGCTCCGTATGTCTACATCTCTTGCAGAAAACATTAAATGCTTTGTACTCACCAAAACAACTGATTATTTGAACACAAAATCCATCCTCCTTTCTTTCCTCAAGAAGACTTCAATGTCTCTGTTGTACAGTTGATCAGTTCCACCAATAAGTCATTTTCTACATGGATAGCGTCGCTAACGTCGCGGTTGGCCGTTCTCTTCTGATTTATGTCTACTTTTCTTAGAAGGTTCTTCTTTGTTGTTATAATATCTGCCACCAAATCTACCTCTTCTCCTCCTTCAGCCATTGTGGCTGCTTGTAGGCTCCGCCTCCCAATAGTTTGTATCCAATCAAAAGATGTGCAGGTGCTGATCAGGTGCTCCGCCATCCAGCAGGCCCCTTCGTCGGATTTGCTTGGATTTGCTCGCCAACTCGAGATCTGACTACGGCACGCCACAGTTCTTCTCTCGTTCACTTTAAATTACAATCTGTACTCGCGCCACTGTTGAATCTGCAGGCGGGCAGATGTCTTGGTACCCTGGCAACACAGGCTGAAATTATATGATTGGATAAAAGCTAAAGGCCAGCCCTCCAAATGTCTGGAAGCAGCGCAACCAAGAGGAAAGCTATGAAATGAAGAGAATAGACTACGGGAATAATGTAATACATATTTGTAGAAAAAATATATCAAAATTAAATGTATATTCTGATTATGTTTAGGCCATGCTGGCCCTGACGGCACACCACTGGTTATAGTCAGGTTCACTCAGTGGCGGCTGGTGCACAAATTTTTGGGTGGGGCACGGCAGTGTGGCGGGGGGCTCCCCTTCGGCGCGCGCAGCGCGCGCGATTTTTTTCGCGTGCACGATTTATTTTCGCGTGCACGCGCATAAAACACGCACTGGCGTTACAACCATTGTATAATTTCAACTTTCACCCTTAAAATGACCGTGTGGGCCATGGAGAAGTTACCCTGTCAACTACAGACACTGAGGTGGAAGAGTGACCAGTCTATGGACGTCGGTACGGTCCAATACCCAGTGTCAGACAAGGAGGAAGTCTAGTCCACAAGGCTAGTACAGGCCTCACAGGTCACAGCTACACTCAGGTTAATAAAGGTAGCAGATTAATATGTGTACTATGTGTCTGTGTGACATGGCTACATCAATGAGCAGAGATGAATGCTGCAGTCAGTAGTACAGTACTATCTATTTCATAGACACATGATGGATGATGATGGAGAGTGATGGTGGTCAACACATCACAGCAGGTCAACACATTCAATGATGTATCACAACCAGACCATGTCAGAAAGTTAACACAACCAGACCATGTCAGAAACACAACCAGACCATGTCTGTAACACAACCAGACCATGTCTGTAACACAACCAGACCATGTCAGAAACACAACCAGACCATGTCAGAAACACAACCAGACCATGTCAGAAACACAACCAGACCATGTCAGAAACACAACCAGACCATGTCTGTAACACAACCAGACCATGTCAGAAACACAACCAGACCATGTCAGAAACACAACCAGACCATGTCAGAAACACAACCAGACCATGTCAGAAACACAACCAGACCATGTCAGAAACACAACCAGACCATGTCTGTAACACAACCAGACCATGTCTGTAACACAACCAGACCATGTCAGAAACACAACCAGACCATGTCAGAAACACAACCAGACCATGTCAGAAACACAACCAGACCATGTCTGTAACACAACCAGCTGAGTTAAAGAAAACCAACTCTTACCTTTGATGACAGAACATGAGCCGTTTTTACCCTTACCTCCGCCTTGCCCCGCGCATATTGCTATGAATAGTTCGAAGATAGGTGCTTGCACGTTAGGTGCGAGGCTGCTTGGTTAACCCATTAGCGGGAACATTATTAGTTACACAAAATAGGCTGATTTAATTGACCATGAACATCAGAGACAGACATTACGAATGTTCATTTAAAATACTCCGGAAGCCCGAAGT
This sequence comes from Nansenia antarctica, assembly GCF_963989245.1. NCBI lineage: Eukaryota > Metazoa > Chordata > Actinopteri > Argentiniformes > Microstomatidae > Nansenia > Nansenia antarctica. Next base: position 20,475,764 of record NC_137678.1, read on the forward strand.
CCGGAAAACCGGAAGTCGGGAGTCCTCAGCATAATGCATTGTCTGCAATACAACCGGAGATTCAGGGACGCACATTTGTGCGCCCTGGCCAAGAAATAGAGACAGCCAATTGGAGCGCTGCTACAGCTCACGTGTAAGCGAAAAGTATTCGTCCTGGCATAGACTTGCAATGACCGGCGTCCCGACTCCTCCCCCTATGTATTTTAACAGTGAGTTTTACACACACACACACAGATAAAAATGTTTATTGTATTGGAGGATTTTTAATGAATGCTGATAGGCGCCGACAGAATATCAGCCGCATTTTGTGAATAAACAATGTTTATTTAAAAAAAAAACTTTTACAAATCGCAACTAGGAAGTGAAGGTGGGGGTGGCGCCCCAGCGCCCTCTATCGGCCAGCCGCCACTGGGTTCACTATGTTTCAATTTAAACTTTCGTGGGAATTTTTTGGGGATTTGCTAATCTATACATTTTTGGAAAGGGCATTGTATGAGGAATCAGAAAATATATGTTTCCATTTGCACAGATGTCTGAAAGGCGGCCATCTTGGCATTTACAAAGAGGCCGCCATAATACACACGTTTTGTAATATCTTGGCTTCTAAATAAGCTAGAACATTGATTTTAACTGCTAAACCTACATTTTCAGGGTCAATGAATCCAATGGTTGGAGTTACAAAGCAATTTTTTGTATTCTTCTTCTTAAAAAAAAAAAGTATATGGGCACAGGCAGCCATTGCTCTGCAGGATCCATAGGCTAATTGGATCCCCTGCAAAATTGGTACTCCAAACATGAGGATGGCATGCTTAAACCAACAACCACAGACGTCCTCCCAGCCCCAAAGTCCATCATTGAGATGGTACAATGCAAATGCAAAACTGACTGTTCTTCTGGCAGATGTTCATGCAGAGCTAAGAACTTAGCCTGTACCGACATGTGCAGCAGCCAGTGCCAGAACGATGACGATTCCCAAGCTGTGACGCACGAAAGTGATGATGATGAACTAATCTAACAGCCCAGCTCACATTGGCACGCATTGGACTCGCCATTCACATATCACATCACACATAGCATAAACGCGTATACATAGTCAAGAGACACAACCCGCCTGTCATTACACATAGAGTAAATACACATGCCACAAACAGAACAACCAGCACACCATACACTCCCCACATTCCTCCCATTCATTTATTTAGTTTCATTCCCTATTTTTATCATTAAATATGATATACAGAGCTTATTCTCCATGCCGCACCCGCCTTGAAGTCCTGCCTGAGAGCGTTCCTCACTTCCTGTTTGCGCCAACTCAAGATCCCCAAAATCTGGCGAAGAGCCCTAGTTGTTGCGATCCCTAAACCGAATAAGCCTGAAGGGGACCCTAAGAGTTACCGTCCCATCTCTCTGTTATGCATCCCCTTCAAGATCCTCGAGACGGGGCCGTCTTTATAGACCTGACGGCTGCCTACGATACCGTATGGCATCGCGGCCTCACCTGCAAGCTGCTCCGCCTGCTGCCGGACAGGCACATGGTCAGAATGATCATGGAGCTCATCCGTAACCGCAGCTTTACCCTTACCACCGGTTGCGGACAGCTAAGCAGGCTTCGACGCCTTAAGAACGGCGTCCCTCAGGGATCGGTCCTGGCCCCCCTCCTCTATAATATCTACACCTATGACCTGCCCAACACACTCTCGCGGAAGTACGCCTACGCAGACGACCTCGCAGTGGTGTACTCTGCTGGAAATTGGCAGTCTGTGGAGGGGATTCTGAGCCAGGACATGCAGACACTAGTGGCATACTTCCGGAAATGGAGATTGAAGCTTAGCGAGGCAAAGACGGTGTCGGCTGCCTTCCACCTTAACAACAGGGAGGCTAAATGTGAGCTTAGAGTATACCTAGATGGAACTCCCCTGCCATGTTCCGCTGAGCCAATCTATCTCGGCGTGACATTGGACAGGACGCTCACGTTTCGCCGGCACCTCGAGTCACTGCGCAAGAAGTTAACAGCTCGTGTGGCGTTGATGAGGCGACTGGTTGGCTCAGGCTGGGGCGCCGGCGCAAAGACCTTGCACACGGCAGCCCTAGCCCTCCTTTATTCAACTAGTGAATACTGCGCCCCAGTATGGTGTCGCAGTGCCCACACCCGCCTCATCGACTCGCCTATAAACGAAGCCTTGCGGTTTGTGACAGGATGCCTGCGTCCTACCCCCGTGGACAACCTTCCCACCCTAGCAGGCATCCAGCCCGCAGGCCTCCGCCGCATGGGAGCCACAGCACGTCTCGCCTGCCGGGCCGTGGAGCTTAATAACCATCTGCTCCACGATAGGCTCACTATAACAGCGGAGCCCTCCCGGCGTCTCAAGTCGAGACACCCATTTGTGCCTGCCGCACAGGATCTCAGGCAGCAATGCAGAGATCTTAACATCAGTGCGGCAGGATGGGCGGATTATATGTGGCGCGCGGAGTGGGAGGCAAACACCTCCAAACTCCGCGACCATATCCCAGTCGCCGGCCCTGAGCCCCTCGGGATGGACTTGCCAAGGCTATCCTGGGTGAGGCTCAATCGTCGCCGGACCGGCATCGGGCGTTTCCGCTCATCAATGCACAGATGGGGCTTGGCCCCAAATGCGTCGTGCGAGTGTGGCGCAGAGGACCAAACCGCAGACCATATTATCCTGGATTGCCTGGTGTACCACCCACCCAACGGGATGCATGTTCTGTCGGTACCAGATGACGAGACGATGACGTGGCTTCTGGAGGGGTGTCCAGAAATATAGCCCGGGTGAGCCCCTCAACCAGGTCTCGGGGTGGTAAAAGGGTAGCCCCTCGGCCCCGAGCATGGTGGAGTGGAGAGGAAAACAACTACCCATACGCCGAAAGAAGATCATTAAATATGCCATTAGGCTAAAGATTTACCTGCCTCTGTATTGCCTTACTGGTGCTGGCTGTTGCCATAACATCCAAAAATGTATAGATTAGCAAATCCCCCCAAAAAGCCAACAAAAGTTTAAATCATAACATCGAGACTATCTAATGCAGGAGGTTGTCGTGATCATACTGTGGTCTGTGGACTCACGTATGGAAGTAATAGAAAAACGACAATTTCTTAAAGTATAAGTTACACATTTTTATGTGATGATATAAAAAAAAAAGAATACAAAAAATAGCTTTGTAACTACAACCATTGGATTCCTTGACCCTGAAAATGTAGGTTTAGCAGTTAAAATGTTCTAGCTTATTTAGAAGCCAAGATATTACAAAACGTGTGTATTATGGCGGCCATTTCTTAAATGCCAAGATGGCCGCCTTTCAGACATCTGTGCAAATGGAAACATATATTTTCTGATTCCTCATACAATGCCCTTTCCAAAAATGTATAGATTAGCAAATCCCCAAAAAATTCCCACGAAATTATATAACAAACCTGACTACAGGGTTGGGGTGCAACCTGGCCTCTTCATGACCCCTATTCCCTCCGACACTAACAAAGCGGGCTCCGGGGTAACCAGGCATGAAGAACCCAGCAGAAATGTAGAGAGGAGAGGCTAAAAATGCCAAGAACTCCTCAGCAGACATCCCACTTGCCCTTCAGCGTGATCATGTGCCAGATTATGACTCCAAATAAGCTGCTCAGTCAACAAATCATTTATCTCCTTCAAGAAAAGCAGGCTAAAGTGAATAAGAGAATAAAGGTTGAAGAGCAATAAATCTAGTGAAGGAGATATTTAAGCTATGAGATATATACTATACAAGAGGCAATGTAATGTGATGGCAATGAAACATCTGTTCAAAAGTGTAGGAAACAAAATAAGGTAATATTGGAAGGCAGGATACGTTCCCCTTACATTATTATGTGAGCAGTACAAAGTATTTTTCCAATGTTGAAAAATTGCATCGCCTATTCCACAAGGGAGGACATTTTGACACATGCACAACAGCGGAAGGAGCTGATGAACTTCTCATTTAGTCACATTTAAAGGAAAATCTATCAATTAACTACATGACTATGTGTCATGTCATAGAACTAGATAAAAGAGGAACTCCTAGATTAAATGTTTAATGTTTCAATCCCACCACAATCCCAGACACGGAGAGAACCAGTGACAGTAGAGGCTGAGACTCTATCAGAGAGAAACATGACTGCTCCCTCCTCTGGACCCAAGGCCTATCTGCAGGGAGATAGCATTAGCTAGGCTAACTCTTCTCTTCTCTGCGTGAGCCCCATTTACTGAATAATCACCTCCCTCATGTAGGGGCCAGTTTGTTTATAAGCCTATTCTGTTATAATAATAGATATAAATAAGTGAAAGTGTGTAATGGGTCGCATTAAACAGGCAGGCATATTGAGGCAGGATTTAATTTGCATGCCAGATTAGCTTGCTATTGGTGGGGGCAGTGCCTTAGGGCACCCTATTCATTAATAGGATCTAGTCCTCCTTAAATCCATTAAGTCAATTGAACCCATACATAATCTGATTTTGAATACACCATGAAAATGGTGAACTGGTAGCCCCTGTTCTCGGGAGGTCCTGATCATTGCCTGCGGGAAGTTGGTGAGACTGCTCATGGAGGAAGCATCCAGCCTCTCAAATAACCAGGGGAAGGGAGATTACTAGGTCAAACAAACGAAAATATAGGTTATATTCAAAATGGACGGACAATCATAACATACTATGCTGAATGAATTTAGCACTTAAGTAAAAAAAAAAATAATGCAACATGCAACATGCTACTGCATCATTTGGCGGGATTCAAATCCTTCAGGGTTCAAAAGAATTTCATGAACTTGGAGCACTTTTAAAAAGTGCAATTCTCTGAAGAAAAAACAACTCCACAAGGCATACACCAGTGGACTGTTAGAACCAGTGAATCAAATTCATGTTAACAAACTAACAGGGAGATGTGGGGCGTCAAGTTGACCTAAATCCTTGTTTGTGAGCTGAGCTGGCCAGGGCTGAGAGGGGAACACTGCTGGAGGCGCTCTGCGCTGTGCTCTCTCAACACAAGGCCTGACATGGCCAGGGTCATGCCTGAGTAACCCGGCTAGCCCCAGATTTATACACTGTACACACACTCACAGCTGGGCCAACTGGGGGCCAGACTACCAGAGAGAGACTCACACATACATTACACACACACACACACACACACACACACACACACACACACACACACACACACACCACCCAACTGTAGATTTGAAGAGAGGACAGGGACTCACTGTGGGGAAATCCATACAGTTTATAATTGGGAGAGACTACAGAGAGAAGAAAAGAACCATAACAAATCTACACAAGGGTGCACTGGGCTAAACTGACTTGAATTCCTAAAAGCAGTGTAAGTGGGGAGATTTCAGTTTGAGGAGGGAATCAAAATAGCATTGTTTTGAGATTCTGTATAGTACTTTCCACATAAAACTAGGCAATTAATGAATGTTTATATCAAATGATAATCTTATGCAATATAAATATAAACGTAATCTAAAATATGTTACGATTTTTCATCTGATCAATTGAACATAGTTGACCCTTACGTACCAAACAGTTAATTAAACCAAAATGCTTAATCATGTTCTGAATTCATTCCTAATTTCTATAAACACAACCCTCCGATTGAAAATATACTCTCACCGAAACCTTGGCTATAACAACAGTTCCTCATACAGGTCAGGTAAAAAGAAAAACAAATCTGATACACCTGAAGTGGCCTGTCAGGAATTTCTGTCATTTACTCAAACCTAAAGCCTTGTCCTCTTAAAAGACCAGTATAGGACAGATTTCATAATAAGCCACAGCAACAGTGAGTCATTGAGAGATCCCTAGCCCTAGCCTCTACCCCCTACCTGGCCTGAGCCCTGGCTCTGGCCCTGGCCCTCCCACTCCCCTCCTCAGGTTTCAACCCACCTTGATGTACCTGTTTAGGGGATACTGGGTGGTCTCAGAGTCGGCCATGGCTAAAACAAAACCCCTTTCCTCTCTGGAGATCCGAGTGTAGAGTAGCTGTTAATCCGATTTCAGGAAACAGCCAAAAGCTGCCCTCTAGTTTCGCGGTTTGTCTCTGCACTATATGGTATATATATATACGTAGGGGGTGGAAAAAGTTCGAGGGTGGGCATATGAAGGGGGGCAAGGGGCCTGTCCCTGGACAGGCCTCAGGACCACCTAACCTGTGGCTTCCATTGCCGACCCCACAATGAGGGGGTGAGGGGAGTGGGGGGGGGGGAATATTACCTTTTCACCGACTGTGCTTCCCCATATACTCTGACCCCACAGAGACATTACAGTGGGCAAATATAAAGCAGGGTTTCATGAAGCCTGAGCTTATCTGGCCTCTGAAAGTATGTGAGACATGCCTGGGAACAAAAGGCCGTCTCTCAGCCCGGGAGCAGGCCGAGGGGATCTCTTTCAGCGGCCACAGATTCCCCTGTGTTTTCTTAATTGACAGGCCCTGGCCAGGCTTGATAGAAATGACATGCAGCTGGCGTGGGGCCGCGGCCTTCCAGGTAGACCACCTTTCAGCAGGAAAATTGTCCTCAATCCACTTCATAAAAAAGCCTCATGGAGGTCTCTCTCTCTCTCTACCCCTCCCCCCTTTCAATACTTGTTGGCCGGTGGAAGGTTGATATAGTATGGTAGCTTAGGCTACATCTGCGTGGGAAAAGTTTCGTTTTTCGGCTGATGGGAATGACATTGTAACAGGTAGGCTAATGCTTTTAAAAAAAACATATACTTTAAAGATTAAAATTGGGAGATATATTGTGATAATTTGGCATTAGCATTAAGATATTTTTCAATACAAATTGAAAAAATATTTGTTTTACAAAGCAATTGTAGGGGCGCTTAGGTGGCGTAGTGGATTAAGCACTGACCATGTACCGCAGGGTTCCCGGTTCGATTCCAGCCGCGGACATATCCTGCATGTCATCCCTTCTCTCTCTCTCACCCATCCTTCCTGTCATAATCTCTACTATTATCTGTCATTAAAAATAAAAATATGAGTGGGACTGCCCCACTCAGAAAAAATAACTTAAAAACTAAAAAAATTAACTATTGTAGATTATATACTTTTACCAAACATTTCCAACATTAATAATTCTGCATTCCGATTTTTAGCTTTGTTTTCTAAAAAGGTGTACAAAACCACAGATTTCCAATTAGTGTATTTACTCATATCACTATAATACAGTGGTATTGGGGATCTGCCAGGTCTGAGGAAAGCATGTCCTCAACTGGACAGTTACAGTAGTGCAGTAGTGCTTCTTTTTTAACTGTTTCATCCCGAGCAGGAATCATACCAGCCGTGTTAAAGAAATGCAGTATCTTTGTTTACAAACTACTGCCTTCTGCAAGTCTTTATCTGAAAACATCTTGCAGTGCACGAGTACAAAAAATATTCTCCGATTATATTTCACAGAAGGAAAAAAAACATGTTTTGCATGATGCATTGGGCCCTAAAAGTAATCCAAACCCGAAAGATTCAACATATCTTGGACGAAATGTTTTAATATTTTCCAATCAAAAGCGCTCAAGCACTGATTTTCAAGAAATTGATCAACTGTGATAGTAGCTGCAGCTGTAAAGATATAATACCCAAACAAATTATTTTTGATCATTAAAAATGATTGTGAATGCAGAAAATGCAAATAAAGATTATTTCTCACAGATGCTCCCATCCGGTATAAAAAATATATATATACTGTCCTCAAATGCCTTTGTCACAGCCTTCATTGTCCAAAATCTCTGGTGTACATTTAGATACTTGGCATCCCAGAGGCTCCAACTCCAGTGGGAATAAAGCGGGCCATATGGCATTCATCTCTAGAGCTCCTATCATGCGCGGTGGCCGCTCCGCTTCCTCATCCGGCCTATGAAGAAGGATGAGGAGGGGGCCACGCTGCCCAGGTCCCCTACGGACGTTAGTGGGCCAGGGCAGATAAGAGACTGGCTGGCCCATCTCAGTCAGTCAAGCAGCTCCACTCCCAGATAACAGTCAATAACAGGACCCTCACTGCTCCATCTGATGGCTCATCATCACTCTTGTACTGGCCACTGACGACCTTGATCCAACACTGTCACCCAAAGGGATGGCCAGTATTGGAGAGCACAGCTCATTTGCCCTTTGGATTTGTTGATATTGGTTGATATTCAATCAACATTTGCAACATTGAAGATGTATTCATAAAAAATGTAAAGACATTTAAAAAGATCTATATTTATTTCCACAGTTCCCATTTATTCTCTGAATATACATGGAAGTCGTAAAAAATTAAAAAGACAGGAATGTCATGAGCCAATTGCAAATCACTGATTACATTTTTTGTATCCAAGACAGGAAATGTGAGAAAGACTATTACAAACTGTCTTGTTTGTAATACCACCATATATGCGGCCAACAACAATAACCAACAACAAGAGGCCAACAACAATAACACTCACAATTTAAGAGGTCATTTTCTCCCAAAGTCCTTAGCGCAAGAGCAGGCAGCAAACAACAAAACAATTGTGTATAATAAATAAAATACATTTAAAAAGCATATCTTCTCTCAACTGCAGAATAAATATACTAGTAACCACATCAGTTGTTTAATGGTTATTGGTTATTGGTTTAATCTTGAATATGTCACCATCAACACCAACTGATGGTTCACACGGAGTAGTACATCAGTGTTTTCTTTAAGCGATGCTTTCGCTCATTTAATATCATGCCCTCATTTCTGGCACAAAGTCAAAAACAAATCCTGTTTTACTCAGCAGTGTCTAAATCACAGATCCTAATCAAATAAGTTGTATAATTGACATAGCGATGTCATTCGTAAAATTACCATTTCAGTTGTTTTCACTCGGTATGATTAACAAAGAGCAGGCAATGTGACACGGTTCTCATAAGCAACAATGACGTTTATGATACACACTGTGATACACACTGTGTTCATGCCACAGTGTGTATCAAGTAATGTAAGCTAACATAAAGAGCTCCTAAAGCTAGCTCCTAACACTACCTCACTTCTTGGGATTCTGGTATGTTGGTATGTTCTGACACATCACACTCTTTACGCAGACATTTTATTTGTATTTTCTACTTAAGATTCTCATTTATTTCTAATGTTACTGTCCAATGAAAAGTGGCTTCTGTAGTATGACTTTATTGACTCTAAAGCATGACTTTATTTGGTTCCTGAGGTTGAAGTTGGCTCTTACTGTAGGTCTATACTACTGTATTTGCTGGTGACTGAGTGTAGAGTGCAGGAGTAACCCTGCGTGTGTGGGGCAAAAACACAATAGCTCAGGTTCTGGGGTCTGAAACTGTACACTTTAACCCTTGTGTGATGTTCACTTTTTGGACCCTTTCGTACTGTTCGGGTCCAGTTGACCCGGGACATCATTGGGGTTTTAAAAGCACTTGTCCTGACACGGTGCTCCTAGTCCCAAGGGTGACCCGTACAAGGGGGTATACTCAGGGCGCAAGAAAGCCCCAAAATAGCCCATAATATTAAAGGGCGCCTCCTGTGGGCACAAACAGGTACTGTACCCAATAATGCACAATAAGTACTGTGTACACATTCAAAAGTGCATATCTTTTGTTCTGGTGGATCTAGGGGGCTGCCCTTTGGAGAGGCTGGAGCAGAGGATGCTAGTAACAACCCACAAAGTGTCAGACCCCTGGGAATAGGTGTACGACAGCATGATGAGTAGAAGCGTTTTTACGCACATGATGCCCCTAACTTTGAAAATGCAAAATCCACTATAATAAAGACCTGGGTGTCATAAATCATACTTATCTAGGAAAAAATGTAATGCACACACATACACAGTGTCCACACAGCAGTAGGAGGGAAATACTCTGCGTGCTTTCATGCGTGCTTTCATTCACTGCGTGCGTATGTGACAGAGAATCCTAACACATCAGAGTTGTCTTAGCATAAACTCTCAGTAACCTTTCCACACCAGAAGCAATCAGAGCTCGTCATGTCACCCAGTCTACTAAACCAATATGTCTGCTTTCATTGGCATTGTGATCCAGTCTGGCGGGATGCAGAAGAGGTTAGAAAGTGCTGTAATGTTCTGCATACGTTTTAGCTGTGGTATAGGTTTAGGGCCTCATACAGAACAATACTCTTTAATCTCTATTTCATTGAAACTATTGTCTGCATGTTTCATTAGCACACTTTGTCCTCGGTAGGACAGACGGTCTAACCCCGCACCCAACAATTTATTATTGCATTTTGGCCATGTCATAATGCTATGTGTAGTGAGTGGGACAATTTAAATGGCTGAAACAGAAAGTGAGTTTGAAGGATTTATTAACAAAAATATAGCCAAATAAAGGTAGTAGATTTGGTATTCTTGTTGTTCTGAGAACAGTGGAATCAAACACTGATTTGTCTCATCATTGTGTTGCACTGCCATCCATTGGCCACTTGGTCACAGCACACCAGTGTAATCCCCTTTTGATTAGCTCATCATGTATACAGTACACAGAGAGAATACAGCAGGGGGTAGAAATCGGAGGCTGGTGAAGGTAGAAATCGGAGGAAGGGCTCCATATACTGCATGAAATGATATCAAACACGTTTGATACCCTTCCTCATTCCATTCCATGCATTACAATGAACCCGTCTCACGGTTTCTACCTCAACCAGCATCCCCTGAAATACAGAATATTTGAGAGTATACTGTAGTTAGTAAAGCAAAAAGCTTCATATGCACAGTGACGACTGACTGAGGCCATCAATGTCAAGAACAGATATCAAGTGAAATATGAAATGGACCCTTTGATCTGCCTACTAAGTTTGTGTGTGATCTTTAATAGCAGCACTGCCATCTTGTGGTATTTTATTACATTTCAACACCAATCCCTCATTAAACACAGAGGAAAAACAAGTTTATTAAGACAACATCGAGGTCAGATGGCACAACCTTTTCTATGAATATTACAATAATTGAATCAGCTACACACATCCAGCGGTACAAATCATGTATGGCAGTTTTTTCTTTTTTTATCGATATCACCAAGCTTTTCATCAAGTTCAAAGATTAATAGTAAACATATTCATGACTGTATATCTCATAGGAAACATATCAACAACTCTTTTTTTTCTGTAATTTGGCACACAGACCAAAACATAATATAGCACTTCAACAACAAAAAGGCCTCTATGGCATGTTCTTGATTTAATTTACAGATTGTTGTTCTAATGTCTAGCGTCCTACTCAGGGGTGCATACTTGTACATCAAGCTGCCTCACGCTACAGAAACAGTAATAGGCCTTCTGCCCTATAGGGCTGTTCTGGTTCTGTTCCGGCACACAAGACTACTTACTTTAACTTACTGTGCTAATGTCTAAACCTCAGCATTACAAGTTACAACCAGGGTGCGAAATAAGGGGGAGCTCGGGGAGCTATAGCTCCCCTAGTGGTGACATGAGCTCCCCTGGAAACATGGTTTGTGAAATTTTGGGGGAGCTCTAAAATATTCCAAATTGCGATGGATTTATTCCAAGTTGTGACGGATTTTACCTGGTGTAATATGATTTGTAGAGGCATACAATCTATTTTGATGTTGGTATTAGGTATATAAATGATATATTATAGCCTACATATAGGCCTTTATTGGCTACAACTATGCGAAGGTAACAGAGCGGGGTGCACTGACGCTGAACCCCTCATAGTGATAAGTAGGTGGACATGGTGCGTGCTGCTGAAATAGCCGACATGCGGTGTGTGGTTTAAAAAAAGTAACGCCAGCTCAGTAAATAATTCAAACTTAATGTTTACTTATAGGCTATGTGAATGTGACTGCACTACACATGTGAACAGTAACAAAGCAAATGCAGTTTAATTTTATGAAAAACATTGACAACTAAATCAGCGCAAAAAAAAAAAAACATCTCCCATCGGTCACTATTTGTTGGCTATCTGGTGATATGGACGTCTTTGAGTGTCTAGAAAAGCGCTATAAGTCTAATGTATTATTATTATTTATTATTATTATGGACGTCACTTTAATCCGGCAGTTCTCAAGGTTTTTATGCACCAATCGATTCCTCTAGTCAGTGCGTCTTTATCACATTCATTGATGAAAAGGACGACTCGCATGTATAGAAAGGGAACATTGTGAGCACGGAAAATGTGAGTCTCACAACGGCTTTGCATTGATGAAACCAGGTAGGATGAACGCATAGTTCACTGTCCATTCCTAAATGCCCTGTTTCCACCGTCAACTTTCCTCTTTAGACCTTTGGAGAGTGACATGATGTTTCTCTTGCTAGCAGGTTAAATGTTTAGCTAACTTCACCCGGCACGCAAACAACCAATCCAATAATAATGTGACCTTGTAAGTCTGGGAGGAGGGGGGAATAATTATCACAATAAAACTATGTTAAATAATTATTAGAATAAGTTAGGCTGCGCTACATCGTCAGTCCACACATTTATTATTCAAAAATATGGAAAAGGGTGAAACTACCTTTCAACGTTGTTGAGAATCACAACACAAACTTGCTAGTCAAGCCAAAATACTGCAACGTAATGGATTGGACTGCTACCTAGTTAACTACAACACTACTTTACATTGTTAGCAGGCTCATAAAACAAGCCGTGTTAGTTGACTAGCGATGTGTCATTGAATTTTTTTTCCCGTCAGGAGATAATTTTTTCTTTTTTTTCTTTAATCCCTGGGCTCCCCCGCACACCGTGATTTAATTCGCACACTGGTTACAACAGTAAACTTAATCTTCATCTAATGGTCATTTGCGGTAATGCATCGCAACATGGTCCTCAGCGTAGGGTACGCAGGGACCTGAAGCAGTCCCACCCAGGCTTGGTGCCCAGTGTGTGTTCGGGGAGCAGATAGTCTTTCAGTCTGTCAGGTAGGGGCAGGGCCTTCACCCTGTCGTCTAGGGGCCAGGGCTGCAGACGGCCTCTGATGAAGGTCCTGCAGAAGCAGCGTAGAGATGGAGGGCTGGCCACCTGCTCCACCACACGCCCATGGAGCTCCAGCAGTGCCTGGAAGTAGGGGTGAGCATCCTGGTTCGGCACAAGCAGCTCCAGTCTTGGAGGTAGGATTAGTCTGGGGGAGGACACCCGGGCAAAGTCTAGGAGCACCTCGGCCTGTTCCAGGAGCTCAGTAGCCCGCTCTGGATCAGAACACTGCCGTAGGGCTGTCTGAAGCCTCTGGAACACCAGCCTGTAACCTGTCCAGCAGGAGGCGCCGTGGCTGGGGCAGAGGAAGGAGGCGCCGCTCTGGAGTAGCAGTACTGCCAGAGGGAAGAGCAGGTCAAAGTTCTCCAGGCTGGTCTGAGTCAGAGAGGCCTCTGCGTCCTCCTCCCCCTCGCTATAGTCCAGGCAGGAGCTGGGGTCAAACCCGTGGGTCAGCAGCAGACGGGTAGCCCTAAGACAGAAGCGGCCAATCTCGGCTGCATCCTCCGCAGTGCCCCCCAGAGCCTCCTTCACCAGGAATACCAGCGAGGACACAGCCGTTTCTCCATCCAGGGTGGCAGCATGCACATCAGCACCTTAGCACCGAGGGAACAAAGATATGGACTATTAAAGCACAGGTATGTTCTTGGTGACTCTGTTTACATCTAGAATTCAATTAGAAAATCTAGCTGGTTGGCCTGAATTAATTCAGAATCTCTGCTGTGCATAAGCTGTTTATCTGCATAAATGAATATTCCATAGATAGTTATCATTTAAATTAGACCCTTTCCCTGAATATAAGAATGTCTAGAGATGCACTGTTTAGGCCATGTCTGAAAGCATTCCTCTCAGCTGCAGAGTCCTATACGTAAGCACCAGAGCACCCTATATCAAGCCAATGTCACAGTCCAACACCTCTCTGAAGTAGGAGCCTGATGTTCTCTGTGTTGTGCACGGTGAGTCCATCACTGCTCGCCAAAGCGTGGAGCAAGGGTGTTTTTCCTTTGGGCATAAAAAACAAACAATCAGTCGCGACAGACTAGTCTGACAAAAATACATCAGTAACCCTTTTACTTCGTTGGGTTTTACAACAAACCAATTCAACTCACCGTTCTTATCCCTTGCATTCACGTCAGCTCCCATGTCCAGCAGGGTGTGCATGCAGGGAAGTCTCTCTGACTCTTCACTAGCCAGGTCCAAGGGGCTACTTTCATGAATCTGCATAAAATATACTATGTTACAAAGCGTATATCAGAAATGTCAAACAAGCAAAGACAGCGAGGGAAAAACTCGAGGACTCAAAACAGTACTTAATTTCTATAGCTTGCTAAGTACAACCAGTTGAGCTCACCCTGTCTCGCTTGTCAACATCAGCTCCATGTCCAACCAGCATTCTCACCATGCTAGGTCTGTTCCTCAGCACTGCGATGTGCAGTGGGTTATAGTAGGATACAGGGTCTGAAGGAGAAGAAGCGATTAAGTCAATCTGCATACAGAAATATGATCACATTGGGGCTCTTAGGTGGCGTAACGGGTTAAGCGTCGACCATGTAACCGCTGGGTTCCCGGTTCGACTCCGTCCGCGGACATCTCCTCACCTCCGCAGACTCAGGTGCCCTCAACATCCTAGTTCTACTAGACCTGAGCGCAGCCTTCGACACAGTGTCCCACTCCATCCTCCTTCAAAGGCTGCGCCAACTGGGTGTTGAGGGCACCGCCCTGGACTGGCTCACCTCCTACCTCACCAACAGACAACAGTTCATTTCCCTCTCCGGTCACACCTCCTCCTCCTCCTCTGTCACACAGGGGGTCCCACAAGGCTCAGTCCTCGGCCCCCTGCTCTTCCTCTGCTACACACTCCCCCTCGGTCACATCATCCGCCAATTCAACCTGGACTTCCACTGCTACGCCGATGACACCCAGATTTACATCACCACAGAACCCAGAACCCACCCCTCAGTCACATCGAAAACTGCATTTCAGCAATAAAAACCTGGCTCACACACAACTTCCTCAAACTCAACAGTGAAAAGACCGAAGTCATCCTCATCGGCACCAAATCCACTCTCAATAAAACCGGACCCATCACACTCACCATTGACGACACTACCATCACCCCCTCCCCCCTGGATCGCAACCTCGGCTTCATTCTGGACCCCACCCTCTCATTCGATCCCCACGTCAGTTCTATTGTCAAGACATCCTACTTCCACCTCCGAAACATTGCAAAAATCAGACACTGCCTCTCCCCGCCAGCTGCTGAATCCCTCATCCACGCCTTCATCTCCTCCCGCCTTGACTACTGCAACTCCCTACTCACCGGCATCACCTCCCGCTCCCTCCATAGACTCCAGATGGTCCAAAACTCTGCTGCACACCTCCTCTCAAACACCCGCTCCCGTGACCACATCACTCCTGTCCTCCACTCTCTCCACTGGCTCCCCATCAAAGAACGTATCCTATTCAAAGTCCTCATCCTCACATACAAAGCCCTCCATAGCCTGGCCCCCCCTTAGCTGACTGACCTCCTTCTCCCCCACCGCCCTACCCGTACCCTCCGATCTACCCGTACCCTCCGAGGCTCTCAGGCATTCTGTACTTTCAAATATGTATTCTCCTTGACCAGTCAACATCAACCATCAGCTATTTCGCTAGCAAAAACTAAAGCTAACTTATTTGCAAAACAGCGCCCCCGCCACCACGTCGGCGCAGTGCCGCAATTGCAGTTAGAAATGACAGAAATCCACCGAGTGCAACGCTTGTAGAAAACGACCGTCAGAGTTTTGTTGAGAGCTGGAGGCGGCTAGAAATATGACGGAGGCGGCCGCCTCATAATTCTCTATGCAGGAAAACCCCTGTTAAGTGTTAAATTATATTATATAATAGGTTAAAAATACGTGACATTTACGGGAAAATATACTCGTCGGGAGTGTACTGTAAGTTAACTTTACTTGAAGTTAATGTTAATTAGCTAGTGAGCTAGCTAACTAGATCATCTACACAGTAGGGATGGACGGTTTTTCGGTTATACCGAAAACCGGGGTTTATAAAAATAGAAACGTTTTTTTTTTTTTTTTGTACAGGCCGCGTCTGGTAACTGTTTGTGGTGATGGAGAGCAGGCTACCGAGGTTTACCCAGAAGTGCTTTGTAAATGAACACATCCTAATGTAGCTGTCCGCATGTGTAAGGCGAGGTCAAGTCCACCATACTCAAGGTGTAATGGTGGGTGAGTGACTTGGCATTTGTAACAAAGTGCAAGGATGCATGAAAACTCCATGAGTCCAATATCTGTAACACAGAAGACTGCTTGTATGAATGCTTGTACAATAAGTAACCATAATAATTGACTATGGATGTAATTAGAGATGCTCCGATCAGGGTTTTTGGTACCGATCACCGATCACTGGAATCAGTGATCTGCCGATCCGATATCACCGATCACCGATCACAGCGTCGAAAATGGCAATTGAAGCATTCTATTTATTGTGTAGCATTATTTATGTTTTTAATTATTCTTAACACCATTGACATTGTATATTAAGTATTCAAATGAAATTAGGAGATGAGAAAGTATCATAAATTGACGACCATCTGTTTTATTGAATTCACAACCACCTGTAGCTTACTTCAGGAAAAACAAATAAAATGTGAAAATAAAAATCATAATAAATAAAATGTACACTGTCACATCAAATGTGCAACATTCCACTCGAATGAGAGGAACTACTAGGCTCTTAGAGAACTTGCTTATACTGTAGCTTTCCTGAGGAACAATAAACATACCCAAACTAAACTGCAACATAAACAGGCTATAGCCAAATATAAAATACTGTTTCAAGTCAGTCAGTTTCAAGTCATATTTAGGAGGAGATAAGTCAGCAATAATCAATAAAACAAAAAAACAAAACATTGCACCTAAGGAGATTTCAGACTCAAACCTTACTTCTGATTAAGCAGAATCACTGGCAGATTAGCCTTGAGAAATACAAGCATCTCAGCGTTTTTGGCACTCAGCCTGTTCCTCTTATCATCTAAAATATGTCCTGCTATGCTGAAAAGTCGCTCGCTATCTACACTTGTGCAAGGTGCACAGAGGAAGACCTAAAACTCACGCGCTAATAGTTGTTGCTATGGGCCAAGTGACTTCCTGCTCGCGGGGTCACATGACGTCGCTGAACACTACCTACACTACGCTCGTGAAGTCGCGCTGGAACTCTGACCAGCACTCGTGGAACGCCTCTCGTCCAATCAAAGCACTCGGTCCCTTTATGACGTCGAGCCCAGTGTGCGCTTCGGCGCTCTCTGAGCGAATCGACGAACCACTACCTACACTACGCTCGTGAAGTCGCGCTGGAACTCTGACCAGCACTCGTGGAACGCCTCTCGTCCAATCAAAGCACTCGGTCCCTTTATGACGTCGAGCCCAGTGTGCGCTTCGGCGCTCTCTGAGCGAATCGACGAACCACTACCTACACTACGCTCGTGAAGTCGCGCTGGAACTCTGACCAGCACTCGTGGAACGCCTCTCGTCCAATCAAAGCACTCGGTCCCTTTATGACGTCGAGCCCAGTGTGCGCTTCGGCGCTCTCTGAGCGAATCGACGAACGCAGCAAATGCCGTATGATATTCGTGGTATTGAAAGACCTTGCGTGCGTCCGTCCGCGAGGTATTTCTTTTGAGCAGACATTACAAACGGCATATTTGTTGTCTCTTTCCGACACTGTGTAATATTTCCAGACTGGCGACGCCATTTTGTAAACTGATCGGTCGTGTTTGATCGGCCGTTTTGAGAACTCCGATCAAAACCGATCAAGGCCATATCGGCCGATACCGATCGGCGCCGATCAGATCGGAGCATCACTAGATGTAATGATGTGTCGCAAGACAGTTAATACAGTCTGAATCTGCCACGCAATCAGTGAGAGGTTTGGTCAGTTGTGAAGAATAACTGAGGATTAATATCTAATTGAGATTATATTTAAGGTAACGAATCACTCTATGGGAAAGATAGTTGCCTTCAGTTATTGGTAGATAGGAAAGGTTTTTTACAATTACTCGCTTACATTTAATAAGATCATTTTTGCTGCTCTCTGTAAAGCGCATTGGGTCACTTTTGTGAGAAATGCGCTATAGAAATAAAATGTGATTTGATTTGATATCAATCAATCAATCAAACTTTATTTATGTTCTATAGCACAAATCATGCATTGAATGTAACTCCAAGTGCAGTATTTACTAAACCACAATATAATAAAACAAGAGCTATACGGATCAAGAGTGTTTGTGCACAGCGCCACTGTGTGTGAAGGCGCTACTGAAAGTGATGACAGAACGCATGTCTCAGAAGATACGCGGTCACTTAGTGACGCAAAGGTAGTTCTGTATTTATCTCTATCTGTATTAGTACATTTATTTTGAAAGCTCTATTTTGACAGCTCTACCATGGGCACTTTTATTTTGATGGGGCATTCTTTGTTGATTGACTTACGACAGTTCAGGACGAGTCAGTCTCGCGGCATGTGGTTTTTATGAAAAGCTTTAAGTATGTTCACTGCATAATTCTAAGTCTAATATTTCAGTGATTATTGAGCAGTATTCAAATATTTAAATACATTGAGCAGCAGCTGAAACTTTGTCTAAGAACCAAGATATTGAGAAAGCAGTTCATTCAATGAAGACGCTGTTCCAAGAGATGATCTTCCGTGCAGGCGTGCACCCTGGATCAGCGGAGCTGGTGTGTTAAGTGTTCATGTGTTTTCATGTATGGTGTAGCTTACAAAAGTCTGCCTTTCCACTTATATTTGTGAAACTAAGTAGCCTAAATGTGTTGCGACTGTGCTTACGGTGTTTTAATGGTGTTCGACATGAGTGTATTGTAGCAGTAGGGCTCAATTATTTGAAATTGGCGCTCTTTTTTTTTTTGCGGAAAACCCCGGTTTTAGTCTTTGAAGGTTTTTCGGTTTCAATAATTGGAAACCGTCCATCCCTACTAGACAGTGATTAGCTAGTGCTAAACCACACAACGTTGACTAAGTGACATGTTATGGGCCCCAAAATAAGGTCTGTGAATAAATACCTTTCTTTTTAAAAAACTAGTTGTCGTCCTTTTTTCTCACTCTCCTCGTTCTTTATTTTTTCTTTTCTCTTTTGAGACCCTGACTTTGCCGACATCGTCTCTCTCCTTGTCAGAATAGCGGTAACGTTCCTCTAGGCGGCTCGCGTGCGGTGGACTGAACCATGCAATGAAGAGGGGGGTAAATAATAAGGCTTAATTTTGTCAAACAAAGAAACAAAACTCCAGTTTGTTTCTTTTGTGACTTTTTTTAATACACACAGTCGGCTACATTAACTTCCTTATGATAATATTAATTCCAAAATTCCAAAAAAGATTCTCTTGGGCCCCTGTCAGTGCTGGGCCCTTAGAATCGTCCTAACTTACCACCCCCTAGCGGCGCCCCTGCCTACCCCTACCCATCTCCCCTAACCCTGCCACCCCCCTGATATGCATACAGCCTCCCCTACCCCTAACCACCTCCCCTGTTCCTACCACCCCCTCCCCGTTCGCTGACTCTGTTCCATGTTACTTGTTGTTTTTGTGTTTTCCGTATCTCCTATATTGTCAGCGTCTTTGAGCCTCGGAAAAGCGCTATATACATTTAATGAATTATTATTATTATTATTATTATTATTATTATTATGTCTTCCTTTCTATCTCTCTCTCCCATCCTTCCTGTCAAAATCTCTACTGTGTCTATCAATAAAAAAAGAAAAAAATATGAGTGGGACTGCCCCACTCAGAAAAAATAACTTAAAAAAAAAAAATATGATCACACTCAAACTTTTCACAGACGACACATTAATCCCCTTACCCTCAAAGTTGAGATCAGCTCCGTAGCGCAGTAGGATTTCTGCTGGACAGACCAGTCCCCGCTCAGCCACCTTAAATAGAGAATAGCTTATACCCTCTTCAAACACAGCTGACTGGGACTCTCTCTCCAGTAGCTCCGCTAAAGACCCACACACGCCGTCCTCATCCTCAGGGAGACTGCTCTTGGCAACACAAATCCATGGAGAGGAAGAAAGAGAAAACACACACAACAATGTTTAAAACACGGCCTATGTACGTAGGCCAACTGTTGAAAGTGAAGCTTGAACCATATTGAGCTTTGTCGAAAGTCTGTGCGCTGTGAATATACGTTCTTACCTGTCGGTGCACCTTTCTTCCAGTCCAACAACATCCAGCACTGCGTCCACCAGTGGCTGATACTCATAGACGATCCTACGAAAGCCATGGAGGAAAGGCATGATGCTCCTGGCCGATGTGCTGCCACCTTATCCTCGCTCTCGAAGAATACTGGACAAACACCCAAATGAAGAGCTTAACAAGCTGGCAAGCTGCATTCACTTACACAGAATCAAGGACCCCAATTGAAATAAGCCAGTGGCTTTCTTGGGTTTTTATCCTGTTAGTTGACCTTGTATGTAATATGTACTTTCATGTACCTACTTCTGCAAATCTTCTAATAAAGTTTTCAATCAATCAATCAAAAAGCCACAGGACGTTCCGACAGTTACTATTATCAGACCGTCCTTATCAGGAGGCTTCAGGCTGTCCAGAGAATGAAGTTCTATCTACGTTATCTAGCAAGGTTGTTGGCAGACGCCCTCAAGCAAAGAACAGACGCATGCATTAGCCTACTAGATGATCATTCTGCACAGTTATGTTAGCGTGGACGTTCACGTTTGAAATGTGGGCTATGCTAACTGGCTAGTCAACTTTAGCTAACCAGCTAGTTCATCGTTGTTGGTTGGAGCCGTGTTATTTAGCAACGCAGATTACCTCATAAGGCACTGGATTTGATATAAAGTCATCGCAACTAGCTAATAACAATAACAATATATATATATATATATATATATATATATATTTATAACGGCGTTGTGTACAATAGAGAGAAAAAAAACTGATAAAGGATTTAAAAATCCTGCTGCGAAAGCACCACCCTACCTTTAGCACCGGAAACGACCACGCCCACAATGGTCCTTCGGTTTAGTTTCTCCCCCAGTCAGGCACGCGGGAAGGTATTTTGACTGGGGGTGCTGAGGTGCTGTCTATATACGCTACAGGGAAAAAAATAGCCAGGGAAAAAATTATAACGATTTCTCTCCCTCCCTCTCGCTGATTGCTCGTTCGCTCACACGCACACAGTGGCATAACGACGGGCCCCAATGCACGGGCAATAATAGTTAAGCACGCACGCATGCACCCACACACTACAAAGACGTAACGTTAAATATTTTACCAACAATGTGTTGGAATTTACAGTAATTTCCACTCAGCTCACAGTGTCCCACAATGTCCACAAACATGATGTTGACCATTATTACAGACAGCACTCCATGTCGATTGTTATTGCATCTTAACGGAAGCCCTTCGCTGCCGAAGAATCGGATGGATCTGAATATCAGTTCTAATACGTTTCTGGCCGTCTGTTGCTCTTTCTCAACAACGTCCGACAGTAGAGCATTAATGGGAGTGTTGTTAAGCGAAGCATGCAATCTCACCGATTCTGAATGTATGTCAGACATCTCGTGTTGGCTAAACTTACAAAAGCCTCCTACTGTAAATGCACTTGTCTTTCTGTCGTGGTGCCTTAACCCCTTCTCTATATAGCTTTACTGCAAGAGAAGCAAAGAACAGGGTCTCTTTCAGTGACATAATGCAACCATTTCCACCTGGTAAACCAGCTTTTTTAAAATGAAATGAAACTCGAATGTCTCTGTTCCAATTTTCCTCCCAGGAAAACGTATGTCTGGTCGACACGGCTCGTCAAACGGGGGTGGGGGTAGGGGTGTCAAGACTCGGATGTCAAGTCCCTAGCAAGATATGACCATGTGATCACTAACATTAAAACTAACAAACACATTTTTACATTTATTACAAAAAACACATTTATTTTTATTCCCAAAAGCAACAATAGTTATTATATTGTTTTAAATTATTGTTTGAATAATATTTTTATTTTTAAAATTCAGGCAGGAGGAGCTCCTTCTGCTTGCCGCTAGGGGGTGCTGCAGCACCCTCAGCACCCCCCTTCCCGCGTCCCTGCCCCCAGTAGAACGTGTACTGGTACTTTAGGTTCTCAGTTTACCACGAGTTAACCCCGTCTAAAGAGATCAGCAGCAGTATTGTTCATGTTCAGTCTAACACAATAGTCAATATTAGCGTCACCTCAATGATATGATGCCTTCGTTTGGTAGCGTTTTGGATAATAATAATAATAATAATAATAATAATAATAACAATAATAATAATAACGTTATTTATATAGCACTTTACGTCAAAGTGCTTTACAAGTACAATAGGTAAAAAAACAACACATTTTAAACAATATAAAAACAGCTATTTCAATTAAAAAAAACACACAATTTCGCACCACAAATATAATAGGTAAAAACAACAATTTTAAACAAATTTAAAAACAACGATTTCAATTTAACAAAAACACATAAATTACAACAGCACAAAAACAGCCTATGACATGTAGACAACGCAAAACAGGTGGGTCTTTAGCTTATTTTTAAACACTTCTACTGATTCTGCCTGTCTGATATTAAGCTGGTAGCTTGCGCTAAATCGACGGCAAAAGCGTGGCCCCCTCTAGCCATACCTGTCAACATTGGGATTTGAAAATAAGGGATATTTTCCCGAAAATAAGGGATATCCCTCCCCACCGTCCACAAACCATAGCCCTTACATTTAGACAAGGGTACACACAGTCAATCCTAACATCACCACTAGACAACCATAGGATACCCCTTACATTTAGACAAGGGGACACAGTCAATCCTAACATCACCACTAGACAACCATAGGATACCTCTTACATTTAGACAAGGGGACACACAGTCAATCCTAACATCACCACTAGACAACTATAGGATACCCCTTACATTTAGACAAGGGGACACACAGTCAATCCTAACATCACCACTAGACAACCATAGGATACCCCTTACATTTAGACAAGGGGACACACAGTCAATCCTAACATCACCACTAGACAACCATAGGATACCCCTTACATTTAGACAAGGGGACACAGTCAATCAACCACCTGCTTCAGTGCAACAAGAATTGGGTTAACTAGTTCCTATGATTAAGTAAAAAGTGACTACAGGTGATCAGAATCAGATACCTGGTTGAAAGTCAAATACTTTGAACATCCCTGCATATATACATGAAAACACAAAAGGGCATATCAATTCAGCACATTTATTTATACATTACTTGACACCATGATGTCAATGGGAAAAGAGCGGCGCAAAGCTACCAGCGATCATTTCAAAACGGAGATAACCTAGGCTGCGTTCGTAAATACGCTCTGAGAATCTGATCACCACTCATGGAATGCCTCTTGTCCAATCAAATTACTTGGTCCCTTTATGACGTTGCACCTAGTGTGCGTTCCGGCGCTCTCAGAGCAAGATTACGAACGCAGCCCAAGAAACGAGAGGAAACAAGTAAACTCCGACATGGATATAACGATTGTGCGCATGCGACAACGTCTAACAATGAAGTGTTAAATTATATTATATTATAGGTTAAAAATACGGAAGATTTACGGGAAAATATTTAAACGGGAGCACATCGGGAAAGAAAGGTAAAATACGGGAGAATCCCGGGAAAAACGGGAGGGTTGACAGGTATGCCTCTAGCGGTTGTGGTTAAACAACCCCATCTGTTTATGTCAGCGGCCTGCTCTGTGGGCACGCACACACAGTCACACGCAGTAGCCTAGTACACAGGATTTGGTCTAAAGATAGATTGAAACAGACATTTGACATATCCAGAGGAATAAGATAACATTTTAGGTTTTTTAATTGGCCATATAGACAATCATGAATAGTCCATGTAAAAAGCTTGCCAGTATGATGAGGCATGTGCTGAACAGTGGGCAAATAGAAAACAGAGACCCCAACATGAACAGCAAGAACACAATAAGTAATGTGCGATAACTGGCAAGTATGCGCATGCTAAGGCGTGGTCGCTAGTGGTGGTCCAGTCTTTGTCTTGCCACTGCACTCTTTGGAAACCTTCCTGTTGTGGAGGTGATGAGATAGTGCTGTCCCAACCTTCCTAGGATGTCCTGCCGTGAGCACAGATTGTTCATATGTCCTGCCAACTGCAGGACAATATTCTAGTCAATACATTGCTTGCCATTATGATTATTAAAATCCCATTATACTGTAGGCCATTGCAAAAAAGTTAATTAATCAAACTGTAAAAAGTGCAATATTGAATTGCAGGCAGAGATCGACTCCCTCCCTACTTACCCTATTATTGATTAGTTTTGCAATCCAAAACGTGAAGCGGACTAAGGCTGCATTCTCATAGCTTCTCACAGGCTGCAGCTGTGGGTCCCCTTGATACTCAATATCAAACCTGCGAAGCCCATTGATCATCTGCAATAAGAACATAATAATGTCTTGCTATCTTCTGAGATGGGGGAATTGCAAATGGTTACATTGTTGCTATTACACATGTTGTTCTCACTTGCATTCTGCCAAGATCTGTGAGGACCAGCCCATTGTCACTCTGAATGCAGTCAGGGAGCTGTCTGGATTCTTCATTGTACTCCACTGATCTCATGTTCAGTCTCATATGAGATAGATCACCTGTGTTTAGCTACACATATAACAGAATCTATGTTAGACCAAGCTCTTCAACATTTCACAGGCTACTTCATGAACATATCATACTGTACATTAATCTCACTTTGAAAATCTGACTGAAGTAGTCTATAGCTTTATCCAGGAGCTCCACGGTCTTCCTGTCAGATGTTCTCTTGTTTTTCACCCCCTCCTCTGTGGTAGTTTTGATTAGAGTAGGTCTAATGCTGAACCAGGAACAAAGGGACTGGAGCACTGCTGCGTTGGCTTGCTGATGCAGCATACCTTTAGCTGTCTGTTGGGCTTGCATTAGCCTCTGGACCAGTTTCAACATCTACAAAGTTTGTTTATGAAGACGTCAGTGATCACTTTTAATGTGGTCTGTGTGTGGTGTGTACTGTGACACTTTCACTTCAGAAGGTTTGTCAGTCAGTCAATCAGTCGAAAGTATCATTCTATTGATCTTGCTGAACTTACCTCATCACGTATTTCTATTCCAAACATCTGTGTGTATTGACAGGTATGCAGTTCCTGATTACCCATGTTAGGCTGAGCCTTGGAGAGGGAACCTATCTCCATGGGAGATGTCAAACTCATCAGAGTGGAAGGGAGGAGGGAACGCTGCTGACGCTGATATAATTGTTTTTTCTCTACTGAAAACAGCAACAACAACAAAAAAACGTTAAGACTTAAAACTCCACACTTTGTTGACATGGTCACTGTTCATGGGGAGCAAAAATTACTTTCTGTTTGTGAATTTTAATTTGACAGACCCATTAACTGCACAGTTCCTACATTACGGTGATGCACTTTACAATGTAATTACACTGTAATTGCACATTGTTGCACATGTCATTGTGATAACTGTGACCACCACAAGAATAATTGCGGTTACCTCTTTGAATCAACTCCGGAAGGTTGGATTGGGCAAAGACTTTTGCTATCCTGAAAACCATGGTTGCGTTGTCGCTGCTGACCAGGTCCACATGTGCAACTCTCTTCAGGAAGCAGTGAAAGATTGTGGTGTACATAAGAATGTTCTCCTGCACAAAGGAAGCCTTGATAGACAGACAGAAAGAGTATTCATCTCACTGATGTTGGTAGATGGTGACAATATTGTACATAGTAAATATCTTACCATTTCTCTGATACACTCTTGTTTTCACTGTGCTTTTGGTATCTCCATGGCTGAATATAACTAAGCCACATGTCAAACACCTGCAGTGGGGAAACACCACATAACTCACAGTTGCGTCCCATGTCATTTCCTAAACATGTCTAAATATGTAAACCAAGCCAACCGTAAATGGGTGAGATGTATAAATAGACCACGGATGGCACTCACTCCTCTGAAGGAAGTCTCCATAGGCCAGTGGTTGAAGCAGTGCAGAAGGAGAGGGTACAGTCTCTGTTCATACTGTGGTGTGACCACTCTGGGTTCAAAAATCAAGACCAGGAGGTTATTATCATCGTTTCATCAACATCATCATCATTACCCAGCTATGGCTATAATGACGTTGTTGGAATGCTGCTGTGTAAGGACGGTGCTTACCTCTTGAAATCATCTGAGTGAAGTGTTTGTGAGTGGCCAGAGGGTAAGGGAGATGTCTGGTCTGGTTCTAGGCTACCAGAGAGGGCATGTAGATGCTTCACCAGCAGCCTGACCACCAGCATGTGCTTCTCTGTGATGGTTACAGAGGCCTGCACGTTTACAGAGAAGTGTTTGTATATTTAACACAGCATCATAATGCTTGCCAAGCAACAAAAGTGAATGTTGTCTATGAAGAATCAGTCTTTGAAAGCAAGCAGCAAAGAACCCATGATGTTACCATTACCAAGGAAGAGTGAAGTTTATGGTATGTTTCCAAGGTATAATGTGGCAACCATATCTCCAAAAAGATCTGGGTGGGGAATATTGACAGAATAACTATTTTGCACCTTGGTCAATGCCATTTCACATCAAACCATCCACAGTAGACACTATTGCAACCATGCTCAGTTATTCAACTCACCTGCAGCATAGTCTCTGGTCTCCAGATCTTCTGGTGTGCCATCTCAGAGCTAATGGAACACTGGTGCTTCAGCAGGCCTTTGCTAGACCCAGCTGCAGGCACACAAGAGGACCTGGGGAGCAATGCCAGATCATAACAGGCTACATCATCATCATCATCATCATCATCTCATCATCATCATCATCATATTTCCCTTACATTTGTACTAAACAATGGGTTGCCCTTGTGCTGATCTGATTATACTGTACACTGTGTAAAATTGTATACCGGGGAAATGATGAGGATAAGGTGCCTTTGATATTTGAGGGCGAGGAACCCTCTGTTGGCAAGAAGTGCTTGAGATATGCATCCACTAAGGCAAAGTAGGCACTGTCAGAGATGTGGTTGTGCTTCACTGAAGAGTGATTCTAAGACAAAACAAAGGGTCACAAGGTCGTACATAATAGCACTCAGGAAATGGATTAATGCATGGATGACTTGACATTAAATAAGAATGGAAGTGGTGAATACTACATACCTGTATAATGAGGCTTGTGGCAAAGTAAATCAAGTAATATTCAAAAGCGTCTTGTGACAGTTAAGGGCAACGCATATCTTTGAAATAGAGAAACAATGTAATAACTGTAATTATTGCACTGAAACAAAAGCATATTGTGACAGACTTTCATTAATGCTGATAAATCGTAAACTAAGCATAAAGAAACAGTAAAACGTTGCAAAAGATACTGAGTGACAGTCTCTGACTCTGAGACTGTAATTTACTGTAGAAAATCCGACAATCTGCGAGATCATCCTGCATAGATACCTTCACAGGATCCTGTGAGTAATGAAAGACAAAGACATCTCAACAATCACATAATGACCACATTTACTTTCATTGTGTCAAACAAACTAAACCAATGGCCAATGCATTGCTGATATTGGAATAATGTTTACTAATGTAATAACTTGTGACATACGTATTGAATCCTTACAGGCAAAGAGGTGATTGGGATCTCAAACTTGTAGTCTTCCACTTGAAGTTTATAAACAAGTTCCATCATTGGACCACTGCAAAACATTGTATAATGTTCTATTCAAAGCCACTCAACGCAGGGTGTCATATGAGACTACAAATGGATAAATATTGAAAACGACAGTATATATAGTGGATAGTGTACATAGCCTTTATTTATGTAAACCAGCTCCTTCCCTTCTTGTGTTTTTTTAAAGTGTTTTTTAAAAGTTTTTTTTTTCTTTCCTAACACCAGGGGAGCCACCCCTCCTAAATTTCGTTGTTTGGTACCTGTACTGTAGCAATGACAATAAAGACCATTCATTCATTCATTCATTCATTCATTCATTCATATATGAATGATACTATAGTCTATGCTGATGGTTGTTTACAGACAGGTCCACCTTGGTTGAAGGAACTCCAGTGCAGTGTTGTAGTCACTGCTGTGTGCATGGAGGGAGGAAAGACTCCAGCCAACAATGATGCCATCCAAGCTGCCAACAACCTTCTCCACAAACCAGGGGAAGATTACATACAGCTCCTGTATGGAAACCCAACAGCAGGATTAATACACATTTCCCATAGTTTAGTCTGTACCGGACATTTAGAGAGAATCTACACTGTCTTCCTTGTCAATATGAACTCTGACTAACCAATAGGGGGTTCTCTCTGCCTAAGAGGATCAGTTATGGTAGTTTGGAAGCATCTGCACAGGTCTAGCAGCTGTCCTTATGGCTGTCTGTCCAGACGCTCACAGTAACACATTGTCTGAAACAGCAACAGGCTGATCCTCTCTGACATCTATACTACACATGGGCACAGCTGCATCTGGTTAGGAACAGACGGCTGTGTTTCTGTTTCCTGACAGACACGCCTCTCCACTTTGTTCTTTAATATTCAATTTGACTGGTGATTTGTTGGATTGTATGTCACAACACTTTCTTTTACCATAATCTGTAGACAAGCAATATATTTCTACTCTAATGCTATATTCACATAGACAATAATGTCTTAAATAACCATTTTCTTTAGTACAGCAATATTGTGACAAAATCAATGAGAGAAAATATCAGCTGACAGTACTGCTACCTTGACAGGCTTTTCATTAATTCCTGCTGTCATCTCTGCACATTGCTGAGTGAGAGACTTAATCGTCCAATCCGCTTTAACCTGGAAGAACACTCAATTATCAATCAGCACATCAGCTAAGAGCCTCTTCAGAAAATCAAGATTTGACATTTAAGATGTATCTACTGTTTACTCACCAAATATGATGACATGACTGCAAATTCAATTGTTAGAATGTTTTTCTTTCTTCTGCAAAATGAATGTTGGATATAAACATCAAACAGGCATTCAGTCAAGACTGATCCAAGAACATATCCATTGCCCTTTTAGTTGAATGAATGAATGAATGGTCTTTATTGTTCAGAACATTTTGTCCATGTTTTGTCATTAGGCAAATCTTTAGATGCCATGGATGTACAGGCTGCAGTATGATAGCTGACTTCAGCAACAGTTGCAAGTGTACTCGTCACTCTTCCCCGTAGGTCACCCAACCCATGTCTAACTGGAGGCAACAATGACACTAGTCAAGTCAATGGCCCTCTTTTTTCTTTTTGCTCTTTGCTAGCCTATCAGGACATGACATTGACCTAATGCCTCATTAGGTGGCAGCACAGACCTACTTGTAGCAAGAACTCCTATAGCATTATCTTAATAAACTGTATGTAGATAGCCACACACACACACACACACACAGACACACACACAGACACAGACACACAAAACACATAGCTCTTGCACTTTGCCTCCATGACTTTTATGTTTTTATGTGTATTCATCCATCATAAATACCCAGTGGACGTACAAGCTCTTTCCTGCAAGGGAAGGAAGAACACAGCAGTTCAATCAATGGCTGATTAATAATTCTAATTTCATCACTTTCAGGCCAAGCTTTATTTAATCACATCCCACCCAGGCATTCAATAAAGCATTGTTCACTGCAGGGTTGGCAGACTGCTCTAAATCCCACTGATGTGGCTGCAGTCTCCTGAGATTTCCCACCACAGTCAATTTACTCCCCATTTTCATGCCACGTGGTCATGAATTATCAGCTTTGCCTCACATTTTTGCCAATTTGCCAGAGATTAGTTTCTCAGTCTTTGTGCGCACACCTGTTTAGGAGGCTGGTCTGGAATCTCTGGTGCAACAACTGATCTCACTTCCCTGTTTTCAATTAACTTATATCCTAAGCTCCATGGTGGGCCGGAACACATTGTTGCTTGTCAGACAAATATAACAGTGGGTGGTGTGACAAAAACAGTGCTTGATATCTGAGAAAAGTGTTCTGTACATCGTATTTGTGGGCCCCCTCCTGTGTCTCAGCATCAATGCAGGCGTGATAAACTGCAAATCTGTCAACATCAGCACATCATATTCACATATCAATGTCTTTCCCAAAACATTGCTGTGCCAGTAAATGGGGTCACAATAGTGCTTCCAGAAAATAGAAATCATCCTTTTATTTAATGTGAGTTACCACAGTACATGTCTGTGGAGAATACATATCAAAACTAAAGTCTACTAAAGTATTTTTGAAGTCGATATAAACTATCTGCAAAGGTAGCAGTCATGTCACAGCCATTTAAAAGTAACCTTTCTTTGGTGGTGATTGTTTCTTTTTCTCTCACCTAATTTTGGGCTGGATTGCGAGCAAAGAGCAGAGTAAGTGAAGATAACGTCAATTCCATTCCTATACCACCTACTGGTAAATTGGCCCCTTATCCCATCTATCAATAAAGAGACTGGTATCGAAATTACTTTGTTGGCCACAAATGCTTGGCAATAGATACGATTTCTCTTTAAAACAAGGCCGTCGTTTATCTGGTTCACATTTCCTCCCAGGGTGAGAGGAAACAGGACGTATTAAGACTTGTATTTGTTCCCTCAGTGATAGATGTGCCCTCCTTCAACCTCTGATTACCAGATTATCACAAGTAAACCAGGAACCCATTAGACAACCATTTAATGCTGTTGGGCCTCTTTAGGATTCTCCCTCTTTCATCAAACAAGGCTAGAGACTGGACTAGAGGCTGGAGACTTGGGAAACGAATGCATACCCAGCAAACCAACGACAGACGTTCCCAGGACATTGGGTAACAATGTATATAATAGGATAATATATAATAACAATCTAATTACGGTATGTTCAGCTAGGTGTCATTTTCCCCAAGAGGGTACTGAATAAGGAGTCATGAAAAAAAATATAAGAGATAATATGACAATGTAATGAATTAAATATGAGCAAAACCTTTTTGCATTAGTTATTTCTTATTTGCATTCACACATTCAACTCTTTGCTTATTCCTGTTACCGTAAAGCTGCAGACTCTGGCCAACGGAGAGATAATGGACTGCCCTTGGCAAGATGAAGGTGGTGGCAGCGAAATGATAATCAAGCGAGGGAGCGATTTAGGACAGTTTGTTCAGTGCTCTGCACTCTGAGCACTCAGATTTATCAGTCCAGTGGGTCTTTGCCTAATGTCCTTTTGTGCTGGCAGCATATAGAAGAGAATAGAATGTGGATAGAAATAATCATGGGTATGAAAGGTCAGGGAAAGTTAAGTATGCCCTAAGCAGGTCATGGCTCTTCCCCACTGATAAGAAATAACTGTGCATGTAAGAGAGAATGAGGAATAAAGATCACCTTGTCCCATTTGTGCTATCACAATAGCTGAACTGTCAATCAAAATGATCGTCAGTCAGTCAAATGGCCTGAAACCCTCTTGTGGAAGTTACTTTTGATATAGAACAAGGGTTTAAAACGTAGTGGCTATATTGTCAAATGTTGCCGTTGTTTCGACATTTGTATGCAATTAAGTGAACCCCAAGGCTGCTATTGAGGGAAGGTTATGCATACTGCAGTAATTG
The DNA here is from genome assembly GCF_963989245.1 of Nansenia antarctica. NCBI lineage: Eukaryota > Metazoa > Chordata > Actinopteri > Argentiniformes > Microstomatidae > Nansenia > Nansenia antarctica. Next base: position 20,507,299 of record NC_137678.1, read on the forward strand.
TGCTACCATGACTCATCATCATAGCATTGGTCCACATCAGGACTACATGCTATTCAGAGTTTATGTCATTCCAAATGCAATGTGTTATTGTGTGCTGTCATTTGGGTGTGAGTCACTTGAGCTTTTTAAAGGTTAGGCAACAGAAACACAGCATCAGAGGGGGAGCTGTGGTGTCCATCCAGTGACTTATGCTTGGCTACGGGAAGGTCACTCTACTTCTCCCCTGTGGGCATCTCCCTGGCAAACAGAGTGATGGCCCCGGTGAAGATGATAAGTAAATACAGCTTTAATGGGCTCTGAATGGGCAGTGCTAATCACAGGCTCACGGTGTGCAGGGCACCCAGGGAGACAGGGCAGTCTGCACTGGTTATTATTAGCGCTATCATAGATCAGATAGAGGCAGAGAATGAAGTGTGATTATGAATTTGGGGCTCCTGTCTACTTCTCTGGAACTGTCAGGACAGGTAGGGTAGCCTGGCTAAGGTCATGGCGGGCACAAGAGACTTACTCACCGCATTACGCATATAGAGGGTATAATATCTGAAGGCTTGAACTGAAGGTCACAGGGTAAACTAAATTACAGCAGAAAAGTTCACTTCTGTCAACTTCTAGTTCTATACACTTTGTGTAACCTAGAGTTGTGCATAAAAGACATGTTTTCCCCAAGCATACATGATATGTGGTCCACAGAATGTTTATCTAATTTGTTGTTTCTTATCAAACCTCCCCTCTCAAACATCTCATGTTTCCTCACATCAGCCTCAATAGGACTGATGTGGTGAACATGACTATTTCTGCTGCTGCTGCTGCTGCCAATGTTAAGAACCTAACCACATGTAGAAAACGTTCTTTTAACCATGGGGCCTGAGTAATATACTTACCAGGTGTAGGACTCGAAGGACTTAAAGGTGTATTATTTGTGTTTTGAAATGACTTGCAGCTGACAATGTAATCTTATACACTGTGGCCTATGTCTGATTCATGCACTGACGTTCAGAAGCTGAATGGATCTCAGTGTAGTATTGGCTTGCAGGGATTTGACTGAGGGCCTATACAGCGGCACTGCCTTTGGACTGGCGCCAGCTTTCCTGTGAATGACACGCCAATCCACCATTACTGCTGAGAGGAAATCGACCCTTCTTGTGCAGACACATTTTCCCCACCAACTCTAATGCTTTCTGCAGCTGTTCAAGAGTGAATTTGTTTCCTTACCAGAGATTGTATTTCATACATTCAGAGGGAACCCAAACACAGGTTCCTTGTGGGAGGGATAGAATTCTGAGTGAATCTGGAAGTAATATATCATAAAAAAAACAGTTATAGTGCATTGTACATTGAGGACAACATATTGAAATGCAGTGGTGGTACTAACTGAAATTCTAGGCTGGTCAATACAATTTCATGCAGGATCCTAGATATGGTAGCACCATCATAGATGAGTAAATTAACGCAGAGGATGTTTGAATGTGGCTGAATGAGATGCCCAACACGAATAGGGGTCTAATAGGTCTTGACTGACATATAACTGAAGATATTGCCCAAATTATTTTTATCTTTTGAAATGGCAGACCAGATTCGGTCTATCCTGCTGATGTAATCCACACCTGAAGTGTTGGGCATGAAAACGAGACATACAAAAAATAAAAACAAACATGAATTATGAATTCAGTTGAATTCATGAATTCATGTATGGTTCAGTTGTATGTAATTAACACCGCAGTTGATAATTCATGTCATTATGTGTGATGAAAGAATTTCAGTTTTGATTAGTGGCAATGGTATACTTCAGAGTGAATGAAGGTTAATCCCTGGGGAATTTGTCATGAATAAAATCGATGTGCTGGATGGGTTTATAATAGTCTACACCTTGAACATGTCCTTTCATATTCTGTATGTCTATTTCTAGTTCTAGGAAGGTTAATGGAGGAAATATGAAATTTGACATAGCTTTAATTCCTGTTGGACAATTTAGTTCGTTTTGAAGTATTTTGATCAACCTTATCTGAAAAAGTTAATTTACAAGAACCTACAGCAAACACGCATACGGATACATAATCCAGTAGGAATTACAGTATTGTGTTGTGCCATTCAGTTACCGTTATCTTTCATTCTAACGCCGTCCCTGCCTCCCTGCCATCACTTCTGCTATGTTTCTCATGAAACAGTCGGACAAGTGAGGCTAAATGCATTTATTAATCCACAAGAGGTCGCTGTTGTCTGTCGACCTGCATAATCTCGTGAAGCGGACAGAAGGACCCTTGACCACCGCTCATAATGTCCAACCTGTTACATGAGTCCTGAGGACTGAAGAGTTTGGGAAACCGATCGATAGTTTACTATAGTCGAGTATCAACTAAGCAGCATATCACGTCGGTCAAGTCTGAAGAAGACTAGCCTACTTTATTTAATTCGACAAAAATCACATGGTCTATATTGGTATATAGCACTATCTATATATATTGTCGGCCCTTTTACACGTTGGGCAACATCGTGATATCACATACAATACAGATACAAAGGCAGAATCAAGTGCGCTGAGGTTTATGCAACAGTCATGCGTAAAATGCAGTAAATGTTGGCACATCTCATCGGCGCAGCGTGTTGCTGAGAACACTTACACGCCCCCTAGACCAAAATGTGCCAATCCTAGTTGACACTTCTTGGTTGTATTCACTCTTCAATGTGTACAAGGGCGGTGTGCTTGTAGCACAAGGATGGATATTAGGGCGGAATGTCAGATTCCCCTTAATTTGAGTTCATCTGCGCAAGGCGCATGGACATTTAAGCGGAGACAATGCAATTGATGAATTCATAAATCTGTAATCAACAGCCACATGGCATGCATAAGTTTTAAAAGTAAGGATCCCAAACATTCCACCTAACATCAAAAACTAATTGAACAGCCAGGTACGGTGTAAAAATGGAATCTCGTTTTTGTTCTCGCCGTACTCAATCTATGGTGGAGTTAAGCGTGCTTTGAGTCTTTCTTTTTCCACGGGGCGGACGAAGACACCTGAAGAAGGCTACTTTTGGTTTATTTCTACCACTATGTGACATCTACAGGCTAATGTTCAGTGAGAGGTGTTGTGTCCATACAATAGGCCTACACTGCATTGCCTATATGTTATAATAGGATGACCCTAGTGAGGGCGCTGTTGCGTTACGTGATACGTACTATGTATGAACAGAAGAAGAAGGTACTTCCGTGTTGAGTGAAGAAGAGAAATAAAGTACCCTGTTTGTTCCTATACTACTGTGTGATATATGTCCGATACACCCACACAACAAAGTGGCGACGAGAGTAGTAGTGAAGAAGAGGAGATGGCTTTACTTTCCTTGCAACCTCCTGCCGCGTTCCTGGAGTGCCCAGGTGAACCGAAGATAGCATTTGATGCGTGGATACGGTTGTTTGACAACTACTTGCTAGCTATCGGGGGACAAGACTTTGCCGTCGAGAGGAAGAGAGCCCTGATCATTCACTGCTTAGGAACAGAAGGACAACGAATCTACAGCACCTTGCCACTCGCTACTGATGACTACACTGGAACTGTGAGTGCTTTGAGGAAATACTTCTCTCCGAAAGTGAATGTTGTCGCGGAAAGGTACCGTTTTCGGCAACGAGCACAAGCTGTCGGTGAGTCCACGGATCACTAAGTTGCAGCCCTGCGCGAGCTCGTTAAACAATGTGCGTTTGGCGCCATGCAGGATGAACTGCTGCGCGATCAGATTGTAGAGAAGACAAACAATCCGCGCATACGTGAAAGACTGTTAATGGAAGAGACTCTGACATTGGACAGAACTCTGGATGTAGCGAGGCGCACTGAAGCTGCCATAGCTGACGCCAAAGCCATTGCTGACACTTGGGATGTGGCTGCCGTTCACGTGAAAATGAAGGCAGGCAATTTCAAGCCAAACCGCGGCAAGCCTAAAATGGACGGGACTCACACCACCTGCTACCGCTGTGGGTCAGTAAGCCATCTTGCCAATGATAAATCCTGCCCTGCAAAAGAATGCAAATGTAAGACATGTGGAAAAATGGGACATTTTTCTAGAGTATGCAAATCCTCTGCTAAGTCTGTAAATGAAGTGACAGATGATAATGACGAAGTTGTTGTGCCTGAAATTCGTGTTTTATCTGTGAGAAATGGTTATGACATGAATAAGTTGATGTGTGCTACTACTATTACTGCACCTACTGCACAGACTGTTATGATTGAGCTACTTGTTGATACAGGGTCTGGTGTTTCTATACTGCCTGAAAATGTATACAGGGATCATTTTAGTTTGAGTAGGCTAAGTGAACCTAAGGTGCAACTTGTTACCTATTCTAAAGAGAAGTTGGATGTGCTAGGATGTCTTACTGCTGACATTACTTTCCGGGACAAGTGTGCAACTACAGACTTTTACATAGTAAAAACGGGAACTCCTATACTAGGTATGGACCTTGTGACTGCTCTTGAGTTACAGATAAAAGGTGGACAGTTGATAACCGAGACAGCTACTGTCTGCGCAACCCTCCACCGAACCAAAGCCTCCGCTACGGCTTGCAAACAGCAAGATGGAACTCCAGCTGCGTTTGGATGTGCAAAAAACTTTGTACATAAGGTCAAGGTAAAGCCAGACGTGAAGCCAGTACAGCAAAAGCTCAGACGCTTACCGCTTTCAGTCCGTGACGCTGTGACAAGTGAACTGAAGAACCTGGAGGAAAATGGAATCATTGAGAGAGTCGATGCATCTGAATGGGTATCCCCAATTGTAGTCACCCAGAAAAAGACTGGTGGCATCCGCATGTGCGTTGATCTAAGGGAACCTAACAAAGCTGTGGTTGTTGATGGCTATCCCTTGCCGTTGATCGAGGACATACTGTCTGAGCTACGTGGATCCATAATTTTCTCTACACTGGATCTTAAATCTGCCTATCACCAACTGAAGCTGCATGAAGAAAGCAGAGGGCTCACCGCTTTCATTACGCACGAAGGCCTGTACAGGTACCGCCGAGTACCTTACGGACTTAGCTCCGCCCCTGCCGCGTTTCAGAAGATGATGTCGACGATTCTCAGTGGCCTCAAGGGTGTGCAATGCTACCTCGATGACGTAATCATCTATGGATCTTCAGAAGCTGTGCACGACGACAATCTCAAGGCTGTGCTGCACAAGATCGACACCGCAGGACTGAAACTCAATGTTGATAAATGCAAGTTCCGTCAAACTACTTTGACCTTTCTTGGCTCTAAGATTGGCCCGGACGGTCTCCTGCCAGATGACTCTCATGTAACTGCAATCCTGAAGGCCCCGCCTCCTACTGATCCTTCTACACTCCGCTCGTTCCTGGGTCTGACAGCCTGGTACAGTAAGTTTGTGCTGAACTACGCTGCTGTTGTGGAGCCCCTGAGAGCCCTACTGCGAAAGAACAGTACATTCCAATGGAACGATGTGGCACAAGGACGATTTGACCAAGTCAAACAGTTGATTGTGAACAGCCCTGCATTAGCTCTTTTCGACCCCACCAAACCTACCATTGTGTCCACAGACGCTTCAGACTATGGGCTTGGAGCCGTTTTGACTCAACTAGATAACAAGGGTGAAGAACAGACTGTCGCCTTCGCTTCTCGCAGTCTGTCGGATGCTGAGAGGAAGTACTCGATCGTTGAGAAGGAAGCGCTCGCCTGCGTCTGGTCCGCTGAGAAATGGCGTACATGGCTCTGGGGAAGGAAATTCCGTTTGCGCACTGACCATCAAGCACTAACAACACTACTGACAACAAAAGGGAACAACCGTGCTGGCCTACGGATCGCCAGGTGGTCTGCTCGCCTGATGGAGTTTCACTATGATGTGGAATACAGAAAAGGATCTCTGAATAATGTTGCTGATTGTCTATCTAGACTCCCACTTCCTGAAACAGATGCTGCATTTGCAGAAAATGTAGAGTCTGTTGCATCCATTATTTCTGCTCTGAGTGCTATTTCCGAGGATGACTTCCAGTCTGCCAGCTGCACCTGTCCAGTGCTCACAAAGCTCCGTGCACAGATTAGGGAGGGCTGGCCCTCAAAGAAAAACACCCTTGATCCTGACTTACAACCATACTTCCTGATTCGACATGAGCTTGCAGTCATGGAGGACTGCATCGTCAGAGGTACTCATCGGTTGCTTGTGCCTGAGTCATTGCAGAAGAGACTCATTGACATTGCTCATGAAACCCACCAAGGCATTGTGAGGACGAAACAGCGCCTCAGAGAACTGTATTGGTGGCACAGAATGGACTCTCAAATAGAGACACTCGTGAAGAACTGTACGACCTGCCGACAGAATGATAAAACGACCATTACCCATGATGCTCCACTTCATCCTGTACCTCTACCAGCTGCTGCCTGGGAGAAGGTGTCAGTGGACATCGTAGGCCCATTCGAGATAGCCCCTGCTGACTGCAGGTTTGCCATAACATTGGTGGACTACTATAGCAAATGGCCTGAAGTAGCCTTCGCTCCCCGCACCGACACCGCTACGATCATCCAGTTCCTCACCACTATCTTCTCTCGAGAGGGGAATCCAAAGGAGCTGGTCAGTGATAATGGACCTCAGTTTGTCTCCGCTGAGTTGGCCGACTTTCTAAAGAAGAGGGAGATTACACACCTGAAATCAGCAGTCTACTATCCAAGAGCTAACGGAGAAGTTGAAAGATTTAACCGTGTAATTAAAGACTAGTGTATAAAAGACTGCCTACAGACCGCATCGATCCAAGGAGAACCGTGGAAACCATTTCTGAGAACATTCCTGATGGACTACAGAGCAACGCCTCATTCTACCACTGGAGTATCCCCTTCAGAACTGCTTCACGGACGACGAATGAGAACAAAGCTTGTGATAAAAGATATGCCTGTACCCTCCATGGATGAACATGCTGTGCGTGAAAGAGTGAAACAAAAACAAGTCAAATCCAAACAATACACAGATGCTCACCGCCATGCCAAAGCAACAGACTTCCAACCTGGTGACCAAGTACGGGTTAGGAAGCCATGGAAAGTAAAGAAAGGAGAACTGAAGTTCACCAGACCAAAGACTGTTGTGACCAGGAGAAGCTCAAACAGTTACCTGCTGGATGATGGAAGAGTCTGGAACGCCTCACGCTTATCTGCACTGCCAGAGTTGACCCCAGGTACTGACTCTGACAATGCACTGGACTGTACTGAGCAAGGGACTGACAAACCGCCGGACTCTGACACAGGTACCCAACTCAGACCTACCAGAAGTAGAAATCCACCTAGTTGGACTAGGGACTTTGTCATGTCTAAGTGAGTGAAAAGATATGCTTAATCTGTGGAAGTTTAATTGTTATTTTGGGTTACATACATTATGCAGAGTGTAGTATGTGAATGTTCTAGGTTATGTTGAATACTCATGTTAGAGTACCAGAAGTATCCTTTGTTGCAAAGGGGAAGATGTTGTGTCCATACAATAGGCCTACACTGCATTGCCTATATGTTATAATAGGATGACCCTAGTGAGGGCGCTGTTGCGTTACGTGATACGTACTATGTATGAACAGAAGAAGAAGGTACTTCCGTGTTGAGTGAAGAAGAGAAATAAAGTACCCTGTTTGTTCCTATACTACTGTGTGATATATGTCCGATACACCCACACAACAAGAGGGAATTCATGGGAAACATTCTGTCGGACTTTGACCAGAACGCAGCGTCAAGAAACTTCAGCAACCGGAGTCCTCATTACAGTCGACAAATAATGCGGAGGAGATAGCGATAATAAACCGCTGAGAATTATTTGGAGTCATATCCTACTATAATCTCCATGTGACTTTTTTTTTGAACTATATGGTAATGAAATGTTCAGGTACTCTTGGCTGAGTGCTTTACCACGTCACGCGCAGTATCAACCAATGAAAATGCGTAGAGTGCGTCCAAGATACGCCCCTATATTTGCATACACATCTGACAATGACAAAGACAAACTATTCTATGTGAATAGATAGGTGAAAACAACATTGTATTTCGCTTTATCAGTAATGTATGCAAACATAGGGGCGTATCTTGCATGTTGTCCACGCCCCTGCGCATTTTCATTGGTTGATACTGCGCGAGACGAAAATCTCCAAGAGTGGGGTTATTGTATGTGGGCTAAGTGATCATTACATGATCTTTTGCACTCGTAAAAAGCATAAACCCAAGGCTGGCGGTCATAAAACTGTAACCACTAGATCCCTTAAATCCTATTCTAGTGAGGCCTTAAACCATAAACTGGAGAATCAAGACTGGTTAGATGAACTAAAAAGCACACAGGTTGAGGAGGCATGGCTAGGTTTCAAAACCAAATTCCTAAATATTATTGACAGTATAGCCCCCATGAGAACCACCAGGGTTAAAGCCCGATCGGAACCATGGATGAATTCGGACATTCTAAATGCTATGAAAGTCAGAGACCTAAAATGCTCTGAAGTTCAAAAATGCAAATCAAAATTAGTGAAACACTTAAACGAAGATCTCAAAAACCACTTTGAGAAAATTAAAAAACAATGCAACAAACTATGCAATCAGGTAATTACCATGACCAAATCTGCTAAGAAAAAATACCTCGATAACAAAATCGAAGAAAACTTAAACAAACCACGTGACCTTTGGAAGCTACTTAATAGCCAACTAGGTTGCAGTCAAAAACTCAAAACCAGGTCTACAAACATCAGCATAAAATCTGGAGATTCTCTCTTTACAGACAAGCTGGATGTGGCTAAGTGCTTAAACACTTTCTTTACAACCATAGCCACTAAATTAGTTAACAATCTACCACCCCACTCAGGGCGTTATGGTGTAGAGCACATCTGTGCGTTCTACAATAAACTGGGTGTACGCAAAGATGATTTTAAACTCTCCATGGTGTCAAACGATGAGGTGTTTAAACAACTGGGCGCTCTACACCCAGAAAAGGCCACGGGCCATGACAATATTCCAGCCAGATTTCTAAAAGACTCAGCTGCCTCCATTACCCCAATCATCACCCACATAATAAACCTCTCCATCAAACAGGGACACGTCCCCCTTGACTTTAAAATAGCAAGGGTAACCCCACTGTATAAAAAAGGAAGCAAATTAGACCCAGGCAACTACCGACCTGTTTCTATTCTTAATTCCATCTCGAAACTTATGGAAAAAATAGTTTATGAACAGGTTGATAGGTACCTTACCGAAAAAAATCTGATGTATGAATTTCAATCAGGATTCAGAACATCCCATTCCACTGACACATGCCTTCTCTATTTGAACGACCACATCAACCATGAGGTGGACTCGGGCAAGTACTGCGGCATGGTCATGCTGGACCTCCAGAAGGCCTTCGACACAGTAGATCACCACATATTGTTAGATAAACTGAAAGCAATTGGGTTCGATAGAACATCGGTGAGCTGGATGCAATCCTACTTAGAGGGGAGGGAACAGGTGGTTAGTGTGAACGGAACACTGTCCCCCCCCCTCCCAGTGACCTGCGGCGTTCCACAAGGAAGCATATTGGGACCTTTACTGTTCCTAATATATGTGAATGACATGTCATCAGCATGTGATTGCAATTTGTTCCTGTTCGCGGATGACTCGGCTCTGCTGGTCTCTGACAGGGACATATTGCAGGTGGAAAAAGCGCTAAGCACTGAACTGAGTAGAATCTGCATCTGGCTAGCTGACAATAAACTATCAATACACCTAGGTAAAACTGAAACCATCCTATACGGATCCCCATCTAAACTCAGAAAGGCTGTAAATTACAAAATAAAAGTGGGTAACATTACTATCACAAGAAAAGAGGATATTACATACCTGGGCTCCATCTTAGAGGCAAATCTTTCCGGAGATAAAATGCCAGCAAAAGTAATCAAAAAAGTTAACCATAGAACTAGATTCTTGTACAGGATATCCTCACTTGTCAGTAAAAACACACTGAGGACCCTATCAGGAGCTCTCATTCAATGTCACTTCGACTATGCCGTAACATCATGGTACTATAGAACCACAAAGGCCCAAAAAACAAGACTCCAGACAGCCCAAAATAAACTGGTTAGGCTTCTGCTAGGCCTCAACCCTAGGACACATCTAACCGCTGCTCATTTTTTGAGCCTTGATTGGCTACGAGTAGTTGACAGAGTGCAGCAGCTTGCACTGGGCCTGGTCTTCAAGATACGCTACACCACAAAGACACCCAAGTACCTGTCAACATACTTCCAAAAAGTGAACAACGTCCACACATACAATACCAGAGGAAGCTCCACGAACCACGTTCAACCGCGTTGCACCACAAACAAGGGGTTAAACTCGTTTGCAAACTATGCAGTAAAAATGTGGAACGCCCTTCCTATAATCTTAAAGGAGTGCAAAACACTGCCCACCTTCAAAACCACTCTCAAAAAACATTTACAGGAGGCTGCAATCCGTAACTGGACCCTCTAAATCAAAAATCAAATTAAAAGACTACACCCCCACCAGGACGCGTCCTAACGATTCCCACCGAAGTTGGGCGCTCCGCCACGCCCCCAGCGGGCTGCGTCCTAACGATTGGCTCCGCCACGCCCAGCGGGCTCCGCCCCCCAGGCTGCGCGCACTCAGGTCAGTGTGTGCTCAGTTGTCAGGGAAAACGTGGAGGAATATCCTCAATTGAAGGCTGCGCATCTCTTTCCTCGCTGCAAGATGTCGATGCCTCGCTGCAAGATGTCGATGCAAGACTGCCGAGGCAAGGGAGTGGGTGAAGGCAGCAAAACACTCCGGGGTAACATGGAGGGTCCAAAGAACCATTCCATGTCTGGCAAAGCGCGTTCTTTTCAGGGTAACAGTTAAAATGTCTTGTGCCTGCTCCAAACAGTCACGTATCAGGCGGATGGCATTCACATAGGTTCTCAACTCCTTCCACTTTACGTTTATATAGTGAATATAATGTTTTGTTTAGGTGGACTACAAGTGTCAGCACCATGTTGATGTGAGGTCTATGATGGCCAATTCGAGACCTTCATCTAAAAACACATGCTGTCCAGCCACAATGTCTCTCACCCTGAAACAGTGCCAGCCTCTAAGGCGGCGGATTAGCCGGTGAGTTGAGAGATGTATGCAGGTCTACTGTACGCTGATAATCGTGTTGTTATATTCATCCTTGGCTTAAACTTAACATCCTCGTTAGCAGAGTATTTTTTCCATTTTAAACTGTCCTGTATCAGCTTCTCTCACTCCAACCATCTGCAGGTCCACCCTCACCACACCATATACCTTCTTTTAGGCCTCCGCCTTTTCCTTCAGCTCTATCTCCAGCATCCTTACCCCTACCAGCTTGTCTCCTATCTGCCATGTCCAAAACCAAGCTCTGCCTCTTGTTTAGTTATTTGTCAGACAATGCCACCACGTGTAAACTTTCCTTTTCACTATTGGTGGTAGAATTCTGGTAGCATTCTGTCACAAATCATTCTTAAGACACTTCTCCACCCACTCCACCCAGCTTGCACTATCTTCTACACCTCTATTTTACGCTCTCCATTACTTTGGATTGTTGACGCCAAGTATTTCAACTCATCCACATCCTCCTTGTTACCTCACCAATCCACTGATTCCCTCATTCACTGGCTCAAACTTAACATAATGTTGATATGATTCTGTCAACAGCTGCAAGGACAGACACATGCCTGACTTCCCATTGGAAGTCAGGGTAAAGAACACCCACAACCACAACCTGTTTGTGGCCGAGGCCCTTGGGCACAGAGATGTGGGGAAGGCATCAATTGAGAGCCTGACGAGGCTTTTTGAAATCGGCCACTCTCATACATCAGCACTTTGTGTGTTGAAGCACGACCTGCAAATGCAGTATGGCGTGAGATATGTCCATGCCTCAGCGAACAGAGAGATCTGCCCAGACCTCCAGTTTGTCCAAAGGTGCACCTTTTTTTTAAGATCATATTGTAGTTATTATGTATGTATTGTCAAAAGACCCCTCACATGATTGGGGTTGAGACTGTATAATACTATGTTGATGATGGTTGTGTATGTGTCACACATTTGAACACATATGAGCAGTGGAGTGGGATGTATAGTTTGAAACGGTATACAGCATGCATATTATAACTTTATTGGCTAACATTTTTTTGTTCAGACTCTTCCAAAAGGTGTGCAGGGGAGAGTATGGTGCACAGCAAGGCCCTTCTATGCTGGAAGCTCTGGAACGACAGGTGGTGGAGTACAACACCAAGTGTGGAGAAGTGTGTGCCAGGATGACCACTTCCTCTGCTGGAGCTCCTCTCATCGCGATATGCTCCCCACTGATGAAACGCCTTCACACATTATTTATTGAATGTTTTCTGTCTGCCCTACTAAGCTGTTTGACAACAAAATTTCCCCATTGGCGACAATAAAGGTTTTTTCATTCATAATATTTTGGTGCTCCTCTACCCCCTTTGTATATATTGAAGACCCAAAGACGGCTCAAAAGGACAGTTTTGACTGCCATTGTATTTAATAGGCCTGCTATTGTCAATCTGTTCACTTCAATCTGTTCATATCAATAGGCCCTTTTCAATCAGTTCATATCAATCGGTTCTTTTCAATCAGTTCATTTCAGGTTCTAATGTTCATTTTTACAAATCTATACAAAACCTGATCTCACATGTTTTATCCTCAAGAGGATACATAGGCAGAACAACTGAAATAAATGAAACTTTAATCGACTCAAAAACTGCTTAGCTGGTGGGATGGACTCACACTCATGGACGCACATTTGCCATGTCTCTCCTGTGATGTTTTTATGCTCTGATATTGTAATTTAATGTAACTTATCGCTCGTCTCGTTAAGAGAGGTCAGGGAATATTTTTTTACAGCTCACTTTTCTGGCCCCTCTGTTGTCCTCTACCTCTGTTTTACTAGTTCTGGTGAATAAATATCTGACAGTGACATATTACGTGTTTGATTGAAACGGTAATGTTTAAAATAGCCACGCAGTGCGCGAAAATGTATGCAGTCCGGCAAAATGTATGCCATTTCGCAATCGAGCCCGCTGGGGGCGTGGCGACGGCAAAATGTATGCCGTTTCGGAGTCGAGCCCGCTGCGCGTGCGTCGAGCCCGCTGGGGGCGTGGCCAGCCCGCTGGGGGCGTGGCGGAGCGCCCAACCACGGTGGGAATCGTTAGGACGCCACCAGGACTACCCTCTATATATTCTTGTGGTTTTGTTGTTATGTCTCCCACACCCCCCCCCCCACCCGAAATACCCTCTGCACATACTAGTTGTTTTGTCCCACCCCCCTACCTGGTCTACACTCTGAGCAAACGCAATGTTATTATGTCGCCCCCCCCCCCCCTCCCCCCCGCCTAAATCTACTGGTGTTTTTGTACCCCCCCCCCCCACCATGACCACACACTGTACATACTTGTTGTTTTGTCCCCCCGCCCGAACTACCCATTGTACATATTATATGTCTGTCCCCCTGCCAGAACTACCCACTGTACATACTTTGTGTTTTGTCCCCCGCCCCCACCTGTGGTGTATGTCCCCACCTGTCCTACCCGCTGTACATACCTTATGTTTTGTTGTATTGTTCTTCCCATGTTGGATGTATGTTTATCTTGTAGATAGTACTAGTTATTTGTCTGTATTATCTTGTAGATAGTACTAGTTTTTTTGTCGGTCTTACATGTAACGATGAATTGAGAATCAAGGACCCCAATTGAAATAAGCCAGTGGCTTTCTTGGGTTTTTATCCTGTTAGTTGACCTTGTATGTAATATGTACTTTCATGTACCTACTTCTGCAAATCTTCTAATAAAGTTTTCAATCAATCAATCAATCAAGCCCTCAGCCGAGAGCAGACACCCTAATTTCCAATCATAGCATGTTTAAAAAAAAAAAAAAAGGGTTAGGGCATATGAATCATAGTGGAGGTATGATATATCGCATATATATGGCATATATATATATATTCTTTGGTGGAAAGGCATTTTTAAAGCCATTTTTAGTCACCACAAGTCTGTTCAAACCCAGGCAGCGAGACCAGCAGGAAAACACAACTAGATCTTCTATAATTCTAACTGGATAGTACTTCGTTTCCAGTCATAGTCAGCTAGATTGCTTACTTAGCTAGCTTACTTTTACTTATCAAATGTACATTTTGTGATATAAACGCAGTGGAGACACTCTCAGCTGTCTTGCATCGCGCATAGCCCAGAGCGTATGTCTAATTGAGTCAACTGGTATTGTGGTTATCACCAAGTTCTCCCATACAGTGCTGATGGACTAGTATAGACCATTGCCGACATGTGTGAAAGGGGACAACACGGGAATAGCTTGGGATGTCATAGACATAGTTTGGGATTCCATGGAAATTATAGGGAGAAAGAGGCTGTGAGAGAACGGGGCTATAGACTCTCTACCCGTCGGTGGTAATAACAGTGTCGCTGCTTTCATACGTCACGTGTGGTATCAACCAATGAAAATGCGTAGGGGCGTGGACAACATGCAAGATACGCCCCCATATATTTGCATACATTACTGATAAAGTGGAAAAGAAAGAATGAATGTGGAAAAGAAAGAATGAATGTGGAAAACAATGTGGAAAAAGGAAAAGAAAGAATGAATGTGGAAAAGAAAGAATAAATGTGGAAAAGAATAAATACATATAGAAATGTATTGCGTTATACTGTGTGTATTCATTGATGTATTTGTTCATACATTCATTTATGTGTCTATATATTTATTGTTAATTTTGGCAGACTTGGTCCTCCATAATATGGAGCCGATAATATGAAGCCGGAAATATTTCTGGTTCCGGTTGACGCGCTCATGCTGCTGCGCCTGCGTACAGCCACCCAGTGTAGAGACGAGAGCGAAACATGTCTTCCCCGGTGTGACATTCTTCAGAGTTTCTGAGGCAGATAGTGCGTTTGCAATTTGCAATACATACCCTCTGAGCAATAGACGTCTTTTCAACCTCGCGTCTACAATATAAACCAATATAAACCAGCTATATTACGGCTATATTTTCTACTTATCTTAAATGCATGAAAACCGTTATTAAACCCCTCTAAACTGTCAGAATACGTCCCAGACGTCATGTAGTATGAGATTCATATAGTCTAGCATAGTTATCCTAGCAGAAGTGGTGGTTTAAATTGCGTCTATACGTCGCTGTCCTTTAACCCAGATAAATGCGGTCTGTGTCTAAACCTGTTTTAGTCTAGCAGCACGTTGAGTTTAAATTAATACCCTAAACGCCTGTATATTGTCAAAATATGTACCAGACCGTCATTTAGTCTGAGATTCCATGTAGTCTAGCATAGTTATTCATGCAGAAGAGGTGGTTTAAATTGCGTCTATACATCGCTGTCCTTTAACCCAGATAAATGCAGTCTGTGTCTAAACCTGTTTTAGTCTAGCAGCACGTTGAGTTTAAATTAATACCCTAAACGCCTGTAGATTGTCAAAATATGTACCAGACCGTCATTTAGTCTGAGATTCCATGTAGTCTAGCATAGTTATTCATGCAGAAGAGGTGGTTTAAATTGCGTCTATACATCGCTGTCCTTTAACCCAGCTAAATGCGGTCTGTGTCTAAACATATTTTCTACTTATCTTAAATGCATTAAAACCGTTATTAAACCCCTCTAAACTGTCAGAATACGTCCCAGACGAGTTGATAGTTCGTTCATTTTCGTTCATTTTCGCCCATCACTAATCAACACAGCTAGCCCTTCTTGCCATGACTCCGGCGTTTATTCAGTAGGCTATAACAGGTCAAAACAACTAGACCAAACGGCAGCAAACACAAATCAATAACAGGTCACGTCGACCTTAAATAACAGTGTACCAGTGTACAATAACTAACAGCTAACTCTTACAGTAACATGTGGCCAGGGCTGGACTGGCCATCTGGCATACCGGGCATTTGCCCGGTGGGCCGCGGTAGTTTTGGGCCGAGCCGACCGGCAAAATAAAAAAATAAAAATAAAGTCTTTTTTTTTTTTTTTTTTTTTTTTTTACCAGCCGGCCCGGCCGAAAGCTACAGATACAGAGGATAGAGAGGATACAGAAGAAGCGGGGCCGAGTTTTGATTGATTGATTGAAAACTTTATTAGAAGATTTGCAGAAGTAGGTACATGAAAGTACATATTACATACAAGGTCAACTAACAGGATAAAAACCCAAGAAAGCCACTGGCTTATTTCAATTGGGGTCCTTGATTCTCAATTCATCGTTACATGTAAGACAGACAAAAAAAAAAACTAGTACTATCTACAAGATAATACAGACAAATAACTATTACTATCTACAAGATAAACATACATCCATCATGGGAAGAACAATACAACAAAACATAAGGTATGTACAGGTCAGCCTGTAACCGTTGACCCGGTAAGGAAAATATAGGTAGTAGGGGTGTAACGGATCGCCCCCCACGGTTCGGCACGCATGTGTACCGCGGATCAATTGCAAAATGTAACCAAGTAATAATATTACTTAATATTAGTTAATATCCCTTGTAAATCACAATGTAGAGTTGCCATGAAAAGATAGACGCGACAGTTGCGTGCTTTGTTTTACTCTAAAGCGCAATGATAGGTTGATAATGGAAAAAAAAATCTAGAACAACAAGGCTGCGTTCGTAAATTCGCTCTGGAATCTGATCACTGAGTACACTGGTCTACTTGCACTGGTACCATTGCTTACTGTATGTAGTCATCTTTGTAGTGGTTTGGGGGAATACTACAGTTTGTCATATGACTGTACAGCACAGTATATAAGACGAGTATATAAGGCAAGTATTTTTGTGCTGGTGAGTGTGGTCCGACCGATTGGGGTGGGCCTGTCTGGGCCAAAAATGCCAGGGCCTAATTTTTGTCCCAGTCCAGCCCTGCATGTGGCCTGTGTTTTTTGCAGTTCAATTAAAATGAGCATTATTAGAAAACATTTAAAACACAGTGGACGTGATAATGGCGGATCATTTGCATTCCGTTCATAACAAATGATAAATTCCACACGATTTATGTCTAACCTGTCGAGGTCAGAATTGGTTTCATCGTCTGAGAGCAATCTGTCCGTTTGTAGTCGAACTAGTAACAGAAGTTTGCGAGTGGAAAAAAGAAGAAAGAACGAGGCTGACCCGTTCCTGTCTGCGCTGCAGTACCTCTCCCAGGGTGAGCTAGCTAGTTCAGCTATACTAACATTTATCTACTCTTTTTATCAACATTTATCAAGTCTTTCGGCTTAGCATTGGCTTGTTTGCTTTTTCTATATGTCAACATTGTGGAGTTATATAACTTCCAAGACCACTCTGTCTTCTTGTTTTTAACTAGCTAGCTATTTTTGGCTAAATATACCTACCGGCATCATCACTAAGTAGGTGGATGCGTCCAAAACAAAAGCCTTATATTTGACATGAAGACCTCTATACCCGTATAGTAAGTTAATAACCTCTATACCGGTATAGTACTATAACTAGTAACAACATTGTCAATGAGGTAATTACATGGCTATATGGAGTTTTATCAGTTTGTGTTAAGTGGTTTGTACTCTGTGAAGCGCTGTGCAGACCAGCTGTCTTCAGTGCTCACAGACATCTGATCTTCAACACACATCAAACCTGGTTAAATGCATTAGAATTTTCCACTTATGAATTCGATTCCAATTTAGAACTTTGATCTCTGTACTGTAAGCCGCCATGTTGTTGTTGATCAGGCCTGCACCGTCATCAGCTAACTTGACTTGATCAAAAAGGTGTGCACTAAAGTAGGGCTGCCACAAACGATTATTTTCATAGTCGACTAGTCACCGATTATTTTAACGATTAGTCGACTAATCGGATCATAAATTACAGCTTATCGCACAATTACTCAATCGCTCTTATTTAGCTATCATCTTCTAAATCAGCTTCTAAATTTAGCTTGACGTTGTTAGTTGTTGTTGTAGGCATGTGCTAACTAAAAATAAAGACAATTAAAGTGATTGTTCACTCAAAAATAGATATTTTAATGAACTTTGCAGATTTATTTCTGGCATCACTTGCATGTAATGTAATGTAAAGAGTAGTAGAGAGTGCAAACTGCTGAGTAAAATGAGGTAGGCTAGGCACTAGGCAACCAAAAGAATACAAAAACAAAAATAAATACTTGTACAGATTACAAAAGTTTTGCTTTGCTTCACTCATCTCTGGCATCAAACATACATTTTAAATGTATTGAATAGTGCTGCAAAATAAAATGAGGTAGGCACTAAGGCAACTAAAAAAGAGCAATTATCCACAAAAAGAAATGTTTGTAGAGAAAAGGTTTGGTCTCAATCAAATAACACAAAGAAAAGTGCAGGAGACTGAGCAAAGAAATTGTTTCTCTCCTGTGTGGACTATTCATTCATAGCGAGGAAAGTCAGCATTTCCACATGTTCTGGAGAGAGGCTTGCTCTCTTTTGAGAGCAGATGTTCCCTGCTGCAGAGAAGATCCTCTCGGATGGGGTGGAGGTTGCAGGGATGCACAGAAAATATTTTGCCAGCTTAGATAGTGTGGGGAAACGCCCCTAATGTGCGTTATTTTGGCAGGCGAGATGTCAAACTTTTCTACCACCTCCTCCTACAGCACATAACGTAAAATAATGTAAGAAGGCTTTTAACGTAACGATATCGTTAGCCAATAACAAGCTAACTAGCTTACCGAGACGAGCCATCATCTTCCTCGTCATCTGCCACAACGTGCTTCCTTTTTAGATGCTCGCGCATCATAGACGTGCTGCCATGATAAGCGAGTTCAGCTTTGCAAATTGTATATTTTACATTCTTTTTACATGCGACGACGTCGATTACCAAATATGTCGGCGACGATTTTGGTAATCGACGTCGTCGCGACTGGTCGTGGCAGCCCTACACCAAAGGTTTGTTGTCTATAGCAACGGCTTCAACTCTACTATCCATACACGGGGGTCTAGGGTGGGTGGTAGCATACTACAGATTATTTTGTGGCGAGTGTCAAACATTTGCTCACTATAGGAACAAGAGCTACAGGGCACCAGACATTCAAGCATATTACATTTTCTTTGGCACATAGTAGGCAATCCACAATTTATCTGGCTCTTTACTCTTGCTTTTTAAAGTTTTAAATGGGATTCTTCTGTGAAAATAACTTTTCTTTTGCTTTATTTAATTACAGAAGCTGTCATGAACCTAAAAAAGGTCACAGAGGTGGAGGCAAGGGCGAGCATTGGAGATCACCTGAAGCAGGCCCCAGGCAGAACGGGCGGTGCTGGCTACAGACAGAATAACCCAACCTAAATGTTGTCTCCATAACTGTCAATAAATACTATTATGTTGTTAAATGTTCCTATTTCATTGTTATTATGTTATTAAATGTTGTTAAATATGTTGTTATTATGTTGTTAAATGTTCCACAACAATCAACATTGTTAATATTTAATATTCTTTTTTCCTTATTTTTATTTCGTATTTACTAGTTCCCTAAATAAACACATGTTCCTATTCATATTTCCTTATTTATATTTACTTATTACTCATGAAAATTGTATTTGTCTACTTATACTAAGTGTTTAAACGTCTAGGCCAGGGGTCGGCAATTAGGTTTGGCCTCGGGCCAAATTTTTTTTGAGCCACTAGATGGCGGGCCCGAATTTTTTTTTTTTTTTTTTTTTTTTTTTTTCCTAACACCAGGGGAGCCACCCCTCCGAAATTTCGTTGTTTGGTACCTGTACTGTAGCAATGACAATAAAGACCATTCATTCATTCCATTAATTCATTCATAAGTAATTGATTGTTAAAAAATGTGACACATTCTAATGCTTTGACTTTTCTTTCGAAAAATTTACACATCGCTAGTCAACTAACACAGCTTGTTTTGTGAGCCTGCTAACAATGTAAAGTAGTGTTGTAGTTAACTAGGTAACAATGTAAAGTAGTGTTGTAGTTAACTAGGTAACAATGTAAAGTAGTGTTCTAGTTAACTAGGTAACAATGTAAAGTAGTGTTGTAGTTAACTAGGTAACAATGTAAAGTAGTGTTGTAGTTAACTAGGTAACAATGTAAAGTAGTGTTGTAGTTAACTAGGTAACAATGTAAAGTAGTGTTCTAGTTAACTAGGTAACAATGTAAAGTAGTGTTCTAGTTAACTAGGTAACAATGTAAAGTAGTCTTGTAGTTAACTAGGTAACAATGTAAAGTAGTGTTGTAGTTAACTAGGTAACAATGTAAAGTAGTGTTGTAGTTAACTAGGTAACAATGTAAAGTAGTGTTGTAGTTAACTAGGTAACAATGTAAAGTAGTGTTGTAGTTAACTAGGTAGCAGTCCAATCCATTACGTTGCAGTATTTTGGCTTGACTAGCAAGTTTGTGTTGTGATTCTCAACAACGTTGAAACGTAGTTTCACCCTTTTCCATAGTTTTGAATAATAAATGTGTGGACTGACGATGTAGCGCAGCCTAGCTTATTCTAATAATTATTTAACATACTTTCATTCTGAATGATTCCCCCCTCCTCCCAGACAAGGTCACATTATTATTGGATTGGTTGTTTGCGTGTCGGGTGAAGTTAGCTAAACATTTAACCTGCTAACTAGCAAGAGAAACATCATGTCACTCTCCAAAGGTGTAAAGAGGAAAGTTGACGGTGAAAACAGGGCATTTAAAGAGGAATGGACAGCGAACTATAATGTTCATCCTACCTGGTTTCATCAACGCAAAGCCGTTGTGAGACTCACATCTTCCGTGCTCACAATGTTCCCTTTCTATACATGCGAGTTGTCCTTTTCCTCAATGAATGTGATAAAGACGCACGAGAGGAATCGATTGATGCAAAAAAAAACTTGAGAACTGCCTGCGGATTAAAGTGACGTCCATATAACCAGATATCAAGCAAATACAGACCGATGGGAGATGCCACTTTTCACATTAAGTGAGTACCAAGCCTGTCGTTATTGTATTTAATAACCTAATTGTATTTTGTATATTTTGAATGAATGGCTCATTGTAATTATTATCCCTAATAGCGTGTTTGCTCTGTCGTTTCAGGAGCATAGGCCTATGCACCACCACCCCTCGCATAAGCGGATTACTTTTCTTTCTTTTCTTTTTTTCACCGATTTTGTTGTCAATGTTTTTCAGAATATTAAACAGAATTTGCTTTGTTACTGTTCATATGTGTGTTGCAGTCACATATACGTAAACATTACGTTTGAATTATTTACTGAGCTGGTGTTATTTTTTTCAAACCACACACGGCTATTTCAGCACCACGCCGTGTCCACCTACTTATGATTCACTATGAGGGGTTCAGCGTCAGTGCGCTTCGGTGCACCCCGCTGCCTGATTGTCTGTCCCTGTGTCATTCACTCTCAACATGGATAAAAGTACAATAAGCATTATTCAGGTGGAGGTAGATTCTCTATTCGGACATTATAGGCGCTATATGTGGGACTGTCGGTCGGATATTGTAAAAAAAAAAAAAAAAAAAAAAAAAAAAAAAAAGTGGATTCTCCAAATATTCTGCTGGGCCAAATATTATTGGTGATGGGCCAGCAATGGCCCGCGGGCCGCCTATTGCCGACCCCTGGTCTAGGCTATAACAAAGCTAAATTGATGTGAAATTGGAAATTGAAACGTCTGTTTAAACTGCATTTCAACAGCTATATATAGTCTGCCGTTGAAATGCCTATAGAAACAGTCGTTTCAATTTCACCTCCATTTGGCTTTGTTTTAGCCTAGACGTTTAAACACCGGTGTTTCAATGTCAAGGTTATAATTAAGCTAAATTTAGGCTAAATTGGAAATTGAAACAACGTCTATGTTTAGACGTTGAAATGCCGTTGAAACATAGAAAGGGAAACAACGTCTATGTTTCAACGGCATTTCAACGTCTAAACATAGACGTTTTTTAAATATCCAAAATGGCCGATATTTAGCCTCGATTTGGCCTAGACGTCTACGGGCTATTTAGACGTTGTTTAGACGTCTAATCAACGTAAAATTGCTCACTGGGATGTTCGACAAAAGTCACCTTAAGATTCACCATTGCAAGCACGCTGTATGGAAGGAATATGATTTTGGCATTGAATATACAGCGATGAGGGAACGAAAACAGTTAACAGAAACGCGTGTCGCAGAAATGCTTCACGCGTGTCGTATATGCACATAATATGCGCACAATGCATATATGGGCTACACCACTCGCATACGAGAGCCCAGCCCTTTTCAGTTGCTTTATTAAGCATACTAGTGTAGCCTACTATGTGCCTTGTGTCATTCTGTTTATCTGCAGACTAAGCAGCCATTTGGCACTAGTTTCTGTAAAAGTTCTATAAAACTTTTGGTTCTTTAAAAGTCTTTATTTTTGTATTGACTGATGCACTTTATTTATTTATTTTATATTTTATATATGCATTTTCAATTTACAGGGATAGACAAGATGCACTTTATTTTTGACACTTTTTTGATCTAATTACTCTTAGGTGAGCCTTTTTTGTTTTCATAAAAGGAGGCCAGATCTTGGCTAAAAAAAGCATTGTGCACTGTCTATAACAGATTCTGTTTGTTAGAGGAAATAATAAATGAACATTTGAAGAGTCAGAAGTGTTCTCTTTGTTGTGTTAACAATAGTGATGTAAGTTAGATTTGGTGAGATCACTATGGAATATTAAATCATCAATCTTTGCTCACTACATAGCCTTTCTTACCTTCAGGTGTGCATGAACTACAGGTTATCAACTGTGAAATTATATCTGTTCTCATATCGGTTATCGGCCACGAGAAGCGGGTAAACATCGGTATCGGTATCGGTTGGGAAAAAATGCATATCGTGCATCCCTAATGCTGATATCCACTATCCTCTTTATTAATTTTCACCATAGTAGTTGTACCCCTATCCAATCCCTTCAGATCTATGCAAGTGCTTGAATTTAGGGCCAATATGGAATTAGGCTTGTAAAAAAAGGGCAAGTACGGTATTCCATATATCTAATGATTTAATAAAACCATCACCGAATAATTCAACACATATCTAAAATGCGTGTAACACCACCACTGAATTGTAATACAAATAATGACAGTAGATGTAATAAACAGATTCAGGATGACCCTTTTATTGTGGGCCATTGAAATACATGGGTGTAAATATCAACATAGGAAGTTCATGGTTGACGCCTGTACAATACATTCTAACAAAGAAACTGATGGTCAGTCGATTTCATGTGTGTCGAGTACTCCAACAGACAGGCTCAAAGTAAGTCAACGTTTCACGTTTCTCCGTTCATAGGACAATCCATAAAAAAAGAATGCAACTCATGACTAAAAGTTAAATTGGTTAACACTTTAAACCACACCTCTATCAATGTCTACATAACTTCAATACAGTCATACAATACAGGTATACAAGATTATTTCAGGTTTAGAGCAGTACAACCAAAGTAGGGATGAAAATGCAAACAAAACAGAACTTTTTACATAAAACACGTATGAAGCATGTGATACAGTAACTCATGTCATATCTCAAACGGTGAGCAGATCTGAATACTCAGGAAATAATTGTCTTACTCAACATATACCAAAAGGAGTGTACAATATGCACACTTGGAAAAATAGAAAATTAAAAGCTATGCAGCAATGCAGACCAGTGAAATTAATTGAAAACAGATTGCCCCATCTTTCAACCCTGTGGTAAAAAGAATAGACTCTGATGCTTGTCCATGAGTTCCATCTTTCCGGCAACAACATGCCACTGCGACAGCTAGAGAGAGAGGGGGGGGGGGGTGTAACACAGTGCCACTGTATTCTTCAGCCAATACAACAGGGGAAGGACTGGTAGAATTTCAGTACCTTTTGAATTTCTTTGAATTTTCTGTCTTCTCAGTTTTTATTAAAACGTTTCTTGTGTGTTGCTAAGATGCTGCTGTGGGGGTTGGGGACTTTGAGCTAGTAGGAGGGTCCTCATTGGTTGTTTTTGGCTTTGGCGTGTGTAAGGAAGTGGGACTTGAGGTTGGTTGACTGGGCAAACTTCTTTTTGCAGCCGTCGAAGGGACAGACGTACGGCCTGTCTCCGGTGTGGATCTGCACGTGTGTGCGCAGGTTAAAGTCCAGCGAAAACCTCTTCCCACAGCCCTCAAAAGTACACTGCTCATAGGTTGCAAGGAGAGAAAGGAGACTTGTGTTAGAACATAGAAATTTGTTTTCATAAAAGGAGGCCAGATCTTGGCTAAAAAAGCATTGTGCACTGTCTATAACAGATTCTGTTTGTTAGAGGAAATAATAAATGAACATTTGAAGAGTCAGAAGTGTTCTCTTTGTTGTGTTAACAATAGTGATGTAAGTTAGATTTGGTGAGATCACTATGGCATATTAAATCATCAATCTTTGCTCACTACATAGCCTTTCTTACCTTCAGGTGTGCATGAACTACAGGTTATCAACTGTGAAATTATATCTGTTCTCATATCGGTTATCGGCCACGAGAAGCGGGTAAACATCGGTATCGGTAGGGAAAAAATGCATATCGTGCATCCCTAAATAAAATGTTATAAATCTAGACATTGTGGTATTTCGTTATATACGTATCCCAGCCTGCCTATCAATTGTTTCTCAATAAACAGTTATGTTCTCCTCATTGTCATACTCGCAAGTCCGATTAAGTATGATTTGACAGGCAGCTAAACTAAAATGCCTTCCCAACCAGCGAGACCTGGTTATAGAAGTGACGTTGTTTTATTGATAAAAAAGGGTAAAACTGGAAAGAGAAAATAGAAAACTCACATTAATCCCAAACAATTTAACAAACTTCAGTTAACGTAATGTGGAGTCCGTTCATTGATCGATGCAGTCTGTTCAGTTCCCAGTGTGGCGCGCGTTCAGCGCTGGACATATGGCATAGCGCGCATGCGAATCATGAAAGCCTATTATTATATTTATTATATAGCTCGCATGTAATCGTATCGGATGAGAAATAGACATTAAACGGCATATACTGTATAGGCTACACAACAGTAATCACCGCGACAAACAGCTATATTATATTTTAATATGATGACCGGAATATCTCACGTTTGTCCGGTAAATTGAAATCTTCCCGGACACGTTGACCGGCACACATTTTTTCTAACGGAAACCCTGGTGTGTGTGTGTGTGTGTATAGTAGGTAGAAGCTGTCTGTGTGTGTGTGTGTGTGTGTGTGTGTGTGTGTGTAGTAGGTAGAAGCTGTCTGTGTGTGTGTGTGTGTGTGTAGTAGGTAGAAGCTGTCTGTGTGTGTGTGTGTGTGTGTGTGTGTGTAGTAGGTAGAAGCTGTCTGTGTGTGTGTGTGTGTGTGTGTGTAGTAGGTAGAAGCTGTCTGTGTGTGTGTGTGTGTGTAGTAGGTAGAAGCTGTCTGTGTGTGTGTGTGTGTGTGTGTGTGTAGTAGGTAGAAGCTGTCTGTGTGTGTGTGTGTGTGTGTGTGTGTGTAGTAGGTAGAAGCTGTCTGTGTGTGTGTGTGTGTGTGTGTGTGTGTAGTAGGTAGAAGCTGTCTGTGTGTGTATGTGTGTAGTCGGTAGAAGCTGTCTGTGTGTGTGTGTGTGTGTGTGTGTGTGTAGTAGGTAGAAGCTGTCTGTGTGTGTGTGTGTGTGTGTGTGTGTAGTAGGTAGAAGCTGTCTCAGACCCTGTTGGCTCTCCATGATGCATCTATAGGACTTGGTGAGGATCTGAGGGTCGGCTGGTAGAGCATGGTGCTAACAACGCTTAGATTGTGGGTTTGAATCCCGATGGGACCATATACAGTATAACTGAACAACGCTTAGATTGTGGGTTTGAATCCCGATGGGACCATATACAGTATAACTGAACAAAAATATAAACGCAACACTTTTGATTTTGCTCCAATTTTTCACAAGTTCAAATCAAAGACCTAACACTTTAGTACACAAAAGGCTTATTTCTCTCAAATTGTGTCACAAATATGTTTAAATCTGTTAGTGAGCACTTCTCCTTTGCCATGTCAGCAGCTGTAACATATTTACTAGTTTTTGCACTTCTGGTGGATACAGAAAGTACATTTCTCAGAAGCGATAAGAGCCAATATTTTCTTAGAGACTATACAAAGGTCTTTTTGTAGGTGATTTATACATCCTATTGAAAGGTTATATAAAATGTTCGATCACACAGGCATTCTGCAACAAAGCATTAAGTCTGTGCACGTGAGCGCATAGCAGTAATTGTCCCTCACACCCCCAAACATATTTTTTTAGAGGGACTGCATAGCCATCTGGAGACAGACTTGACTGAGCAGAAGTCACCTGACTTGATACCTGAAGTCTGCTGTCATGTTGACTTAGAGCAGTGGTGTCAAACTCAACTTCATCCCGGGCCACATCAGCATTATGGTTGCCCTCAAAGGGCCGGTTGTAACTGTATGACTATTCATAGCTTTCAGTCACGTGGTTTCTTCTAGGGCTGCACGATTTGGGGGAAAAATCGAATTGCGATTATTTGGACAGATATCGCGTTTGCGATTAATTTGCGATTATTATTTTTTTAAATAGCAAAAAAAAAAAAAAAAAAAAGGGAGTTTTTGTAAAGTGTGGCCATATCTCCGGCTAGGAAGGTCGTATCAACGTGCAGTTTGTTTGTACGTCTTCAGGGGACTTAGAGGCTCCCTCCTCTAGCACCCCCACAGCCCGAGCTACGAGTGAAAGAACTAAACTTACATTGGGTTGCTTTAAAGTTGGGTTGCTTTAAAATCAAGCTTCAGATTAAAACATGTGATGGAGCATTACTAACCTGACTCAGGTGGTTTGTTTCACACAACCATCTAGGAAAGCTTAATTGGAAGCTGTTTGGAAAAGGGCAGGTACTTTCAAAAAATACTTGGCAGGTGATTGGATGAATCTATCTATCACCTATTTTCAGAGAGCATTACCACATGATACCATCAAACTATTAACTGCTCTAATTCTAATGCAAGGATGAGAACTTAAAAGATATGAATTGGGACAACATATTTATTTATGTTTTTTTTAAACAGCAACATCATTTTGTTTCTCTCAACAAGTGTCTTTTTTTTTTACGTTCATTGACGTTGAATCCGACGCGCTGTATGACGTATCCCATACGGGTAGTGGTGTTTCTCAACCCTCTCCTCGGGGCGCCCCAGCCGCTCCACATATTTGATCTGTTCCACCACCAGCACACCTG
The DNA here is from genome assembly GCF_963989245.1 of Nansenia antarctica. Classification (NCBI taxonomy): domain Eukaryota; kingdom Metazoa; phylum Chordata; class Actinopteri; order Argentiniformes; family Microstomatidae; genus Nansenia; species Nansenia antarctica. Next base: position 20,534,455 of record NC_137678.1, read on the forward strand.
ATTCAACTAATCAAGTCCAAAGCAATTATGATTTGGACTTGATTAGTTGAATCAGGTGTGCTGGTGGTGGAACAGATCAAATATGTGGAGCGGCTGGGGCGCCCCGAGGAGAGGGTTGAGAAACACATAGTGAGTTGGACTTGTGATCGGAAGGTTGTGAGTTCAAATCCCGCCTGAAACCACACCACTACTAGTGTGCCCTTGAGTAAGGCACTTAGCCCTCAGTTACTCCAGGGGGAATGTCCCTGTAATTCGTAATTGCAAATCGCTTTGGATTAAAAAAGCGTCTGCTAAATGGCAAAAAAAAAAATAAAAAAAATAAAAAAACATCGCAGGCAAATCGCAGGCTTTGCGATTAGCTAATCGCGTCATTTCAAATCGCGATTTCGATTTAAAATCGATTAATCGTGCAGCCCTAGTTTCTTCCCTAGCAACCACCAACCTGACGGGCAAAAAGTATCATAGCAACATCGCTCAACATGGCTGCCTACTATTTAGACCACCTCACTCATGAAGAACTATCAAGATACACGACGGTGATAGGAGTGGAGGATTGACACCATTCAAATAGTGTTGGATTCCATGTCTTCTACTCTATCCGGACACGTTGGAATTATTTTCCTAACCCCCGGAGAATCAAAGTTATTGACCTGCAAAGGGTGCCTCCTTGACCGGCTTTTCCCGTGAATAACACCGGTTATGGAGGTGGTACAAACATAAGACTATTATTGCTAAATTCACCATCAGTATACGGTCATTTTGAGCCCTTAACCACCGCGCTGACACCCCGAGAAGATATACTTTTAATATGAAACTCGATCAACCGGGCGTTCACCGGCTGCTGGACGAAACTCCCAACTCCCGCTGTCAGCGAGGCGAGGGAATATTTATATCCGGGAATTCGCTCCTTGCTGTGTCCACGGTGATAGGAGTGGAGGATCGACTCCATTCAAATAGTGTTGGATTCCCTGTCTTCTACTCTATCCGGACACGTTGGAATTATTTTCCTAACCCACGGGAAATCAAAGTTATTAACCCGCAAAAAGTGGGTTTTGCCCGTGGGTTTTGCCCGCAAAAAGTGCCTTTTGCCTGTCAGGTGGGCGTTTCCACTATGCTGTGACGTCACATGAAAGCTATGAATAGAAATGTATCTACTCTTTATCATATTACACAATTGTCTCTGCATTTGATTATTATTGGTTTAGTAATAATGTAATTAATAACAGGCTCTGAAAGCAGATGTCTAGGAAAAAATTATGTCAAGCAGACATTTAAGTGTCCAACTATTGTACAATTTATTTTAAAAAAGAGTTCAGTAACAAAAACACATGCTTGTATGTTGATATAAACCCCTCAAAAAAAGTTTGGAAACATTATTTCAGTCGATTCTTCCTCCCCTTTAATAATACCAATTGGTATTGTATTTTATATCGTTGGAAAGCCTGATTAGTCACCTTTACAACGAGGCACAACTTGTAAGGATCATGCATTCGTGGAATGAGTAACACAGCTAAACGTGTGGGTAGCAGCCCAAAAAAATGTGCCAAAAATGTAAAAAAATTACATAAACACTTTCAAATGTGACGTGTTGTGGATTGGAACTAGAGATCATAAGCTTTCAAATGACGTGTCATACATTGAAATTCGAAAAAAGATGACGAAGTTAGTCATTTGAATGTTGTTCGACCTCAGGCACAGGGTTAAACTTTGTCATGAAACCGGAAGCAAACGCTGCTAACAGCTAGCGGCTAACAAAACACAGCGCTACGAACGTCTAAATTGTATTTTAATAACATAACATGCTGATAGAACATCAACATGCTAAAAACACATAACTACACATAATTAGATGATCACACAGTCCTTGCTTTTGAGCATGTCCTAAAATTAAAGTATATTTACAAGCCATGTATCACTTACCGTTAGCCTCAAACAATAACAATGAACCTATTCCACAAAGTATACATATAGCCGTTTCACGCGAGTGGTTTACGGTTTCACCAGCTGGCGTCAAGCCATTATGCGCATTTTAAGCGCATATAGGACAGGCGTGAAGCATTTCTGCGACACGCGTTTCTGTTCACTGTTTTCATTCCCTCATCGCTTATACACATAAGATTGACTGCGCATGACAGTACTTCAGCAGTCTTTTAGTCGCACTGGTGCTATTGAATGTATTTCAATAGTCGCACAGAAATATATTCACTCGCAAATGCGACCAAAACAGTCGCACTGTCGAGCCCTGTCGTGTATTTTCTATGTCCTCGGTTCAGATTTGAGTGTGTATGTTTCTGCTCAAAAGATGGGTTTAGTCTCGTAACGCTTTACATTGCCGCTTTTAATAATCGCCATGGTCTCCAAACATATCAGACATACAGGGTTTGAACTGAACTGCCCGTGGGAAGAATGAACATGTGAGAGTCTGTCCATTCTTCATTAAACAAGGACAAAACAGAGATAATTGTATTCGGTAAACCTGACAAAAGATCGAAAGTCAGTGCAAAACTTGATTCTCTCTCTAAACTAAAAAACTGGTCAGAAATCTTATTGTAATTCTAGACTCTAAACTTCAACAGCCACATGAACTCGATAACTAAATCAGCCTACTATCACCTGAAAAACATAACAAGAATGAGAGGTTTCATGTCCAAATAAGACCTTGAAAAAAAACTCATCCATGCATTTGTTTAGAGTAGACTTGATTATTGTAATCAGGGTTTCTGCAGGTTTCAGCAAGTTCAATTTAAGACTTTTTAAGACCTTTTTAATGCCACTTTAAATGGAATTTAAGACCGAAAAAATATATATATGCGATGGTTAGGGGATTCCACTGTACTACAATACAAGCATAGCATGTCAATCAATGAGACTCATTCAAGTTTACTTGTTTTGTTTATTGAACATAAAAGCTCTGGTTCAATAACTTAATTAAATTAAAAGTGCAATTAGTTGGTCGGAAACATCTAACAAAAAAACCCCATCTACTTAACACACTCACGGCATGAGCCTCAATTCTGTGGCCTTACTCTCCAGTTCTGCCTCTATTTTTTTCAAATCACACATTTTTTCTTTGTATCTCTTCCTGAGGACGTTAGACTTTGTGATGAGCTGAGCCATCAAGGTGCCGGACTTCCCCTCAGCTTGCTCAGCAAACTTGTCTGCATCCTTCTCCAGAGAATCAGATACCACTAGAAGAGTTTGCTTCTTCCTTTTCAGCTCGATGATGTGCTCTTCTGCTGCTTTTCTTTTCTGCCCTTGTGCAGCGCTTTGCCTCTTCCTCTTCTCCAGGTCTAGGTGTTCTCTGTACTTTGACCTTGCTGATCCCACCGAAGTTAGCAGCTCCTTGGTGAGAGGGACATTGGCAACCCCCCCACAAACTGCAACATAGTCACAGACCAGTCTCTGGGCAATGACAGTGTCCTCCTGAATGTTAACGGTCTCCACCTCCTTGTTAATGGAGAAGCCTCTCTCGACTGTCGCCTGCCCATGGGATAGGAGAAGAAGCTTCTGACAGAAACCCCAGAGCTCAGGGTAGGGTTGGCTGAGGTAGCCATGCAGGAACACGTCAAGCCTGGTTTCCATGGGCCGGAAGGACAAGAAGTGCTCGTTTTTAGCCTCAACAGACAGGAAGTTCCCAAACTGTTGGATAATCACATCACCTATAACAAAACAGATGAAAGGAAATATGTGAAATATTATTTACATGATTAATCCTGATTAGCAGACAGGCTTATGTCCAATTGTCCATTGGCTAATAATCAGGGACAACATTTCCAGCTTTTCTATTAACTATTCATACCAGCAGAGACACCTCCAGACAACTGCTTGTCTTGCAGTAACTTCTGCACTAGACTTTTCATTCTTCCCTGGCATCCGTCTGGGTTGGCGTACATGACTGTGGGGTCCAGACATGCCATCTGTCTCACGATGGGGTACTTCAGGGGGCTCCTGTCCTGGACTTTCTTTAGGATATTTGACATACCCGTCATGCAGTCCTTCCTAAACTCTAGGGCAGTGAGCTCCCCTACGGTCCCCTTTCTCTGGAGGTCCTGACAGATGGGTAATGTGTTTTAAATACAACTGAATGGCCTAACACAGTATTCTCTCCTGCCTGTATATGGACCATCATTTGATATAAAGTTAAGTAATACATCTAAATTACCTTGAGGGCTGCCTCAGCACCCAGGCCTATGTCGGCTTCCTTCGGGTTGACCCAGCTCTTCTGATCAGCGACATCCAGCCTGACCAGCTGCAGTGGAGTGATGTCATTGAGATGCTCCCTCTTGACGAAACGCCTCAGCACACTCTGAAAGGGTAACAAGAAAATGCATGATGATTGTAAAGCAAGTACCTTTGATAACCACATTAACCATGAAATGCATTTCTATATAGTTATTTAAAATAATATCATATCACATATGCAATATATCAATAACAGTATGATAAGTAACCTTTACTTAGCCAAAACATAATCTTTCAGTAATTTTATGTATTGACTAAGGACGAGTTTAATTAATCAAGCCACCCAGTAGCATCTGCCATTTCTCCCTGCTCACACACACATTCAGCATGCCCACACACACTCAACTTGTTTTGCTTTTGTTGTTGATTGTTCATTATTAATTTGATTACCTTGGACAAGTCAGCCAAATCTTTGCCAAGGAATGGCATGACTGGTGTGTCAGTCTGGTACTTTGTGAGAAAGGGAGTGAAGGTCCTTGAGATGGCCATGAAGAACTGTAGCTTGGGCAAGATGAGCGGATCTCGCTGGGCTGCTTCGATGGTGTCAAATGACGCTGTCCCAGGGTTTGGCAACTTTTTTGTCTTCACTGCATCCACATACTTCACCAGTGATGGCCATACCTTTAATTCCACCATGTGTATGTATTATTTTATCATGCATGTCTATTTTATCATACATTGTGCAGCACCTTGTAACTTTGTTTAGAAAGGTGCTATATAAATCAAGATTTTAATTACCTCTATAGCCCTCTCCACAACTGGCAGGTTCTCAATCCACCGATGGCCACAGAATGGTAATGGGAAGACTGAGGATTTGGTGAGGGCAATGAAGTCATCCCTCCTCGCTGGTGTATTGTGGAAAACAAAGTGCATTGCTCTCAACACCTTGGTGGGAGAGAGGAGAATGCTGAATTAGCCATCATCTCTCATGGGGAATGACACAAAGTGTGTAAGGGAGCAATACTGCAGGTCCTTCCTCACTGCCCTATCAGACTGCTCAACCAGCAGCGCTCCCCAGTAGACCACACACACACAGACACATACCAGAACTAAACTGACAGAATGACTGAACTGTACACATAATGTGTGCAGACACTTTTGATTGCATAAACCCTTAGAAAAATAACTTAGGAGTTAATAGTATGAAACATCTGTAAATTCATGCTCTCTTTAAATCCTGTCAAGTGTCCACTTGCTGTAATATTCCAATTTGCCTTGTGGGACAAATGAAAGATTACTTCTCATAGTTATAATCATCTTACCTTCTCCAGTTGCCACATGGAGAATCCACACTTGAATGCGTTGTGTAGGGTATGGAGCCCACAGCTACCCACAACAACCAGCTGGGCACCACCATACTGCTCAGCATGCTCTTGCTGTAGAAGCTCCAGAAACTTCCAGTTAACATTGGGTCCATCCATGGAGATGGACACCATGTTCCTCAGGTTCAGTCTCTCCACACACTCCTGAGAATGACATGAATATGATGAGAATAATAACAATAATAATAAATGATGATGATAATGATGATTATAATAACAATAATAATAGCATGATTGCCAATGGTTCAATGTACTTTAACATTCTGTCTGCACACATCCTCAGTTAACAAACTATAACTCATCCATCTACTCCCTCTCCCTACGCCCTTAGATACTCTCTCTCCCCACCATCCCCCCGCCCGCTCCCGCGTCCCCTCTCCCTCTCTGTGGCTCTCTATAACGTGGAAATGACTAGACTACACCGCATCATTCCCTATGGTACGCCTACTATTATACTGAATCTACATGACATTGCCAGTATCTGCCAAAATTAATGTAAAGCTAATACTTTGTCATTGACAAAATGCACTTACCTTGAAGTGTTGCAGTAAATCTTGAGCTTTAGCGTGTCCCATGAACTGCGAGCCCAGGTAACGCGACTCCACTTGATCGCCGACCCAATACCGCACGTGCACGTCGAGTTGCTTGTTTTTTGTGGCATGATTCAAACTCTCGTCAAACATTAGAACAAAAACTGACTCGTTCACATTCGCGATCAGCTCGTTTCTGACGTAAGGAGCTAATCCGAAACGTATTATGTATGACGCCTTGTCCTTTCCACAAGCAAATGTAGTGGCGATTTGGGAGTCGGGAAACATAATCCGAAAGATATCTCCAATCCCCTCGTTGGAGGAGTAGGACTGGTGCTTTACCACTGTATTGAGAACCCACACAATCTCCGATTTCAGTGTAGGTGTTCCACCAAACGTTGCTCTGAGATCGCTAGCAGTGCTGCTAGCAGCGGCAGCCGTTGTCTGGGGCGCTGAGCCCGGGGCAGACACGCAGAACTGGGAGATTCCTGGCGTCTGCTGTTGGCCCTTAGCAGCCGTTTTATGCCTCTCGCTTTTTAGGTGGCTCTCAACCGCCTTAATGCCCATGGTGCCGAGTTTGAATGTTTTCCTACACACAGTGCATCTTGCTTCTTCTGGGTAGCCGGTGGACTTAAGCCAATCGCAAAATCTTCTGTCGTCAAGCCACCTCTCGTTGAACTTGCACTTCCCCATCTCGCAGACTGGCTAATGCTAGGTAGCAAGCACTGCAGCTGACTATAACCAAAGGAACGCAAGGGGGAGGAGTCTGCGCGCTACTCAATGAAATTAAACGTTTGCTCAATAGAAAAATGCCGCGAGAAAAAGTAAAATTAAATAGTCCTGCCCCGACAATTTTAAGACGTTTGGGTAAAGTATTTAAGACCAGTTTAAGACATTTGTAATGAATTTAAGACATTTTAAGGCATTAATTTTATATACATGAATTTAAGACTTTTTAAGACTTTTTAAGGATCCGCGGAAACCCTGGTAATGGTCTACTAACAGGCCTATCTAAAGGGTCTGTTCGTAAGCTGCAGCTCATCCAAAACGCAACTGCTAGGGTCCTAACAAAAATGAATACATTTGAACACATTACACAAATCCTGAGATCCCTACACTGGCTACCAGTCTCTCACAGAAAATGGTCTTGGACCAAAATACATATCAGATCTCCTCCCACCCTATATTCCCGCAAGGCCCCTAAGGTCAGCTAAGACTAATCAGCTAATAATTCCAAGAGTAAAAACAAAACACGGTGCAGCAGCTTTCAGTCATGCTGCTGCATGCTCCTGGAACAAACTCCCTGAAGAAATCAACAGGCGCAAACCCTAAACATATTTAAATCTAAGCTGAAAACCTTCATGTTTTGCAGCAGTTATGATTAAACACTTCTATCAATGTCTTTTATCCATGAACTATTGTCTTATTAAATGTTTTATCTATTTACCTCTTATATTTGCTTTTATTCAGTCGTTTTTATTTTCTTGCTATGCTCCTCTTGCTGTATTTTTAAATAATGTATGTAAAGCACTTTGAATTGCCCCTGTTGTATGAAATGTGCCATACAAATAAACTTGCCTTGCCACTGGCAGCATTGATTTTACAGCAGTGCAATGACCCTCACAACTAGGACCCTAACAAAGACTTACCATCCGTGTCTTCAATCTCCACTTCTACTTCGACCTCTTGTTTCACCATCACTCCCTCCTCCCTCATTTCTTCTCCTCCATCTTCTTCTTTCACCATCAAACCTTTTTGCATTACAGCTGCACCTCCATCTTCTTCTTTCACCATCACTCTCTTCTCCTCCACTTCTTCTTTCACCATCACTCTCTTCTCCTCCACTTCTTCTTTCACCATCACACCATTCCCCTCTACATCTTCTTCCTCCAGCTTCACTGCCACCATCTCTGCTGGACCCCACCATGTGATTTTCAGGGCTGGAGAACCACAGCCAGATCCGGGGGACTCTGTGGACTCTGGTTCAATCATGGTTCCATGAGCTGAAGAGGACCTGCATCTAGAAACAGTGGAGGCACAAACAGTGCAGGGTCAATTGACAGCCAACCAGTTCAATTAAAGCCCATCTAGACTAAAAATGCAATAATCTATGGATTACTGATTGCATTTCTTTGTAATTAAAGGGTCTGGAAAGTAGACATTAAATGGTTCCAATTGTATTTTGTGTCCAAGAAAAAAATACAATAAACTTCTAGTTAGGCTCAACTTCCTGGTCAGACAGAGGGCTGTGTGGGCGTGGACTTTGCACGCTTGACTGCCCTTTAATTACCAACTGTTTAGCTGCTGCTGAAATGTGTAAATACTGAGCTAATACAATGACTTGGCTAAGATTATAGTTATGCACCTGGCAGTATAATTCATCATATCAATTCAATGACCACCATTAGCATACTGTACACCTGGCACCCTATGGTGAATTATTGAACACAATAGGCTACTTGTGGACAGGATTCACAGCATGTGTATGACTTACTGATCAGTTGTTCCACAATGGTGTTGTACTCCTTTTCTAATTTGCTGCCGTATTTTCACAATATCCTCCATGTTTAGTTGCTTCCCACACTGGACGTAGCACTGGCGCATGTCGTCATCACGATAGCGCTCTTCGACCTCTTGACCTCTAGTCTTGACCGCTGAACTGGCGTTACTGTCACTATCCATGTCATTACTGTCACTATCCATGTCATTACTGTCACTATCCATGTCATTCGGTGCTTCAGAGAGTCGATGCCTCTCTTTAAGAGCATGTGCATCTTGCCCTGAGGCATTTGTGCTGAGCATCTCATCTTTGGCCTTTTGGTTTTTGATGTAGTGCCGTAAAAACATATCCCACGGTGAGTCGGACTCTTCTTTAATGTTGGGAGAGTGATGGTTCCTACTGTGGGTGGGAGGTGGTGGTAGTGGTGGTGGCTGGAGCCTAATAAGATTGTCCTTCCGGTGGTTCTGTCCTTCTGTCTCTGCATCAGGGGACCCAAGGTGTGTCCTCTGGCTCTCTGACACTGAATAAGCAGAAGCATCCATCATTGCCCAGATGGGGAGTTCGCAGTGCAGGGAATCCTACGAATGAAGATGATCAAAATATTAAAACAAGAGTGAAGAAATGTAATTTGTAATCATCAGAAGTGGAAAACAGTAGCCAAGCTACAGTTAGGTCCATATATTGGACTCTGTCAGAATTGTTGTTATTTAAGCTGTTTAGTAAAACATACAGATTTCAAAACTTACAGTTATAGAATGAATATGGCCTTAAGTGCAGACTCAAATACCCTCTTTAATTTGAGGGTATTAATATCCAAATTGGAGGAAGGGTGTAGAAATTACAGCTCTTTAATATGTAGCCCCCTCTTTTTCAAGAGACCAAAAGGAAAATACCCTACACTTCGTGCTTTGAATTACGGTAATGAGAACAATGTGTGTAAAATGCATGGCCGTTTTTATTAAGGCGTTTATTTTATATAAAACGATTTATGACAGTTTTATAGTGGTATTCACAAAAACCGTTGCTATTTTCAAAAACCGGAGTTTACGGTACAACCGTCAAATCGCCCAACCCTAGTATCTGTGAGATCTACCCAGTGTTTCCTATATTCCTGATGCTGAGCTGCACTTTTCCCTCTTTGTGTATTTCGGTAAGCTGTCTCCAGTTAAAAGGTAGAAACCCATGCTACTTTACTGAGCTCTCTGAATTAATTCAGGAAGAAACCACGCTTGTCCTGATGCCAGATGTACTGATAGACTATCCTTCAGCTCAGAAATAGATGTACTGCCATGATTATAAAGTCTAAATCAAGTTACTATTTAAACACCATCTCTGATTCTGGCGGTGATCCAACTACATATTGGAAAGCAGTTAAATCACAATAAATAGTTCCTCTCGCTGTCAACGTCATCAACTTTTATCCAAGTCTAACATCATATGGATACAAACAGAATAAGTGACGCTTTCCACCAGCATTTTATCAATCACTCCAACTCCTACCGTCAGGTCGGCGCCTCCGTTGTTGTTCAAGCTAGTGTCGCTTTCCCAGTCTTTGTGTAATACGTGAACTTGTTGTAATGTTCTTCTTCTTCTTCTTCTTTGTTTCAATTGGCGGTTGACAACCACTTGTTGTAATGTTTGCCCTCTAGCACAGTTATAAACTTAATAAATGACTCGTGTTGTCTTCAGTCTCAGCACTGTGTGCGTTTATTGATCCGCCATCTTAGTTCCACATCCCGTTCCTTGGTCTCGCGAGAATAACTGACGTCTGAAGTTTATTTGTATAGAATTTTTCATACAACAAGGGGCAATTCAAAGTGCTTTACAGTTTTTTTAAAAATACAAATATGATACACAAACAAAATACAAATATGATGCCTTAGGTTAGGAGAGACGTCAGCTATTCCCGTGAGACCAACGAACAGGTCCATACACAGTCCGCTAGGTGGCGGTAATGCGCCTTAAGTTGGTCGCAAACCTTCAAACTGAGAAGAAGAAGAAGAAGAAGAAGCCCAACGAACAGAATGTGGAACTAAGATGGCGGATCAACAAGCGCACACAGTGCTGAGACTGAAGACAACACGAGTCATTTATTAAGTTTATAACTGTGCTAGAGGGCAAACATTACAACAAGTTCACTTATTACACAAAGACTGGGAAAGCGACACTAGCTTGAACAACAACGGAGGCGCCGACCTGACGGTAGGAGTTGGAGTGATTGATGAATGAAGCAGAGAGCTGCTAGATACAATGGTCAGTACAGAGCTGCGTTAGTGATACACGATCATTATTACATACTTATTCATTACAATCAAATACAATCATGTTCATAGATGTGGCTTTGTTTGGCTAGTCAACCAGCCAACTCTGTAACATTACCCTAGTGAATTACTCATGACATGACGTAGGCCTACTCGTTCCCTCTCGTCAGCATTTCAGACAGCAAATGTTACCAGCCCTTTATAAACAAGCACAAACACTTTCCACCACTTATCCATGGCACTTTTTGTTCAGTAAAAGATTGCATTTCATGTTCGAAAGGCGCTATGTAAATAAAGCTTTACTTACTTATAGGGATGTCCCGATCCCACTTTTTCACTACCGATACCGATACCTGGGCTTCGGGTATCGGCGATACCGATACCGATCCGATATTTGTATACATTTTTTGACCCCTGAATAATAACAAATACCTCCCCAGTATATAGTCCACACCAACAACAGTTAAATTAAAGACTGCCAGCCTTTATTAAAGCAACAAATGCGACGTGTTGTGGATTGGAACTACGGATCATAAGCTTTCAAATGATGTGTCATACATTGAAATCCGAAAAAATATGAAGTTAGAGTCATTTGAATGTTGTTAGACGTCAGGCACATAGCGCTATGCGCATTTTAAGCGCATATAGGACTCGCGTGAAGCACACAGCGATATGCGCATTTTAAGCGCATATAGGACTCGCGTGAAGCATTTCTGCGACTCGCGTGAAGCATTTCTGCGACACGCGTTTCTGTTCACTGTTTTCATTCCCCCATCGCTTATACACATACGTTTGACTGCGGATGACAGTAGGATCGGATCGGAGCCTTTTTTTTCTCTGGTGCGATCCCCGATCCAGCATTCAGGACCAATATCGGGTCGATATCCGATATCAGTATCGGATCGGGACATCCCTACTTACTTACTTACTTTTACACTGCTGTACTGAAAAGGTACTGAACCGTGACTTCAAAACCACAAACTGAAATGTGTCTGTACCGTTACACCCCTATATATTTTAAATGTAACAATACAAACTTGATCTATTCAAATCTGTAATCTCTTACCTTTCATTCGCTATTTTCATTTCGTCTGCACTCTTATCCTGTGGCCTGTAAATGGTATTTGAAAATCATGGCATGATCAGCCTATTTGCTGTGTTGTCAACACAGAAAAAGCTAAACTTTTGGTTTTCCCTTGAAAAAGAGGGGGCCACATATTAAAGAGCTGTAATTCCTAGACCCTTCCTCCAATCTGGATAGGAATACCCTCAAATTAAAGAGGGTATTTAGTCTGCACTTTAAGGCCATATTCATTCTATAACTGTAACTTGAATATGTTTTGGTAAACAGCTAAAATGTCCAAAATGCATATATATATATATATATATATATGTGTGTATATGGACCTACATATAGCTTGGCTACTGTTTTCCACTTCTGCTAAAAAAAATAACATAAAATATGTTTTGATTAAATTTCTTCACTCTTGTTTTAATATTTTGATCATCTTTATTCACAGGATTCCCTGCCCTGTGAACTCCCTATCTGGGCAATGATGGATGCTTCTGCTTGTTCTGGTCATGACGACATGCGCCAGTGCTACGTCCAGTGTGGGAAGAAACTAAACATGGCGGATATTGTGAAAATACGGCAGCGAATCAGAAAAGGAGGACAACACCATTGTGGTACAACTGATCAGTAAGTCATACACATGCTGTGAATCCTGTCCACAAGTAGCCTATTGTGTTCACAGGGTTCGACAGTAACGCTTGTCCGGAGCAAGTAAAAAAATCGCCGGGTTTGTTGCTGGTCCTGGATATTTTTAACTGTGTGCAGGAAGAACAACAGACGGCATAATAATAATATCTTCATTCCACGATCATCTAGTCTGGTCTGGCGCCTGCGCCGTCTGTTGTTCTTCCTGCACACAGGTAAAAATATCCAGGATCCAGCAGCGTTGTCTGGCTCGCGCAAACAAATCCGGTGAATTTTGTATTTACTCCGGGCAAGCGTTACTGTCGAACCCTGGTTCAATAATTCACCATAGGGTGCCAGGTGTACAGTATGCTAATGGTGTAGGGCTGTCCCAAACGACTATTTTTCTAACGATTAATCTAGCGATTATTTTTTCGATTAAATTTAGCGATTAGTCTAACGGTTTTTATTTTTTACTCTTCGATTAATGTATCACTTAATTTCCCCCAAAATAATGGCTGTATTGTCTCTCTCTGTTTAACAGTGTCTTTATAAAGCACTCTGGGTAATAGCTGCTGCTCTTATAAAACAAAGCAGCGTGTGACATGCACATTACTCAGACGGCCGCCCCTTTAAATGATCAGCTGATGTATGGGGGCTGTCTGTGGGCCCGCAATTAAACACAGACACCTTTAATTCGGCGACCTGCTACTACTACTACTACTACTACTACTACTACTACTACTATTACTACTACTACTACTACTACTACTACTACTACTACTACTACTACTACTACTACTACTACTACTACTACTACTACTGTAACTGCCTCTGTCAAACAGCCCCAGACACAGGGCAGACTCACTGCTATGTTTAGCCAACTTGAATGCCAACATGGCCATCAGGGTTTTTCCTGGCTCAAAATGAGGCGGAGGTGGTACCAGTGGTGTTTGACATCGGGGGGGACCCATGAAGCAGGGCTGTCTGGGGGTCCTTAAACATCAAACACTTCTTGCATTCTGGTGAATTGATATGCACCAATTTGTGCCCTTTCTGCATCAATTTATGGTGGAAATGTCATTATTTATGTAAAGGAAAACACAATATTCAGGCACCAGATGACCATTCAAAATATAATGTAATATAATGCAATATAAGGCTCTCAGGCATTCTGTACTTTCAAATATGTATTCTCCTTGAGCAGTCAACATACTATCAGCTATTTCGCTAGCAAAAACGAAAGCTAACTTATTTGCGAAACAGCGCCCCCGCCACCACGTTGGCGCAGTGCCGCAATTGCAGCTAGATTTAAAAAATATATATATTTGCGACGCACATTACGCAAGTCGACGTATTGACGTAGTCGATTACGTCGACTACGTCGACGCGTCGTCCCAGCCCTATAATGGTGGTCATTGAATTTATATGATGAATTATACTGCCAGGTGCATAACTATAATCTTAGCCAAGTCATTGTATTAGCTCAGTACATTTCAGCAGCAGCTAAACAGTTGGTAATTAAAGGGCAGAACTATAAGCACATCTAATAGATGAATGTCATGTATGATAACGCAGCAAGCTTGCTTGAAAGGGAGCTGCCAGTCAAGCGTGCAAAGTCCACGCCCATACAGGCCTCTGTCTGACCAGGAAGTTGAGCCTAACTAGAAGATTATTGTCATTTTTTCTTGGACACAAAATACAATTGGAACCGTTTAATGTCTATTTTCCAGACCCTTTAATTACAAAGAAATGCAATCAGTAATCCATAGATTATTGCATTTGCAGGACATGTCCTGTCAGTCTAGGTGGGCTTTCAGTGAACTGGTTGGCTGTCATTTATAATTGACTCTGCACTGTTTGTGCCTCCATTGTTTCTAGCTGCAGGTCCTCTTCAGCTCATGTAACCATGTATGAACCAGAGTCCACAGAGTCCCCCGGATCTGGCTGTGGTTCTCCAGCCCTGAAAATCACACAGTGGGGTCCAGAGATGGTGGCAGTGAAGCTGGAGGAAGAAGATGTAGAGGGGAATGGTGTGATGGTGAAAGAAGAAGTGGAGGAGAAGAGAGTGATGGTGAAAGAAGAAGTGGAGGAGAAGAGAGTGATGGTGAAAGAAGAAGTGGAGGAGAAGAGAGTGATGGTGAAAGAAGAAGATGGAGGTGCAGCTGTAATGCAGAAGGGTGTGATGGTGAAAGAAGAGGACAGAGGAGAAGAAATGAGGGAGGAGGGAGTGATGGTGAAACAAGAGGTCGAAGTAGAAGTGGAGATTGAAGACACGGATGGTAAGTCTTTTGTTGTATAGTGGTGAGGGTCATTGCACTGCTGTAAAATCAATGCTGCCAGTGGCAAGGCAAGTTTATTTGTATGGCACATTTCATACAACGGGCAATTCAAAGTGCTTTACATCCATTATTTAAAAATACAGCAAGAGGAGCATAGCAAGAAAATAAAAACGACTGAATAAAAGCAAATATAAGAGGTAAATAGATAAAACATTTAATAAGACAATAGTTCATGGATAAAAGACATTGATAGAAGTCTTTAATCATAACTGCTGCAAAACATGAAGGTTTTCAGCTTAGATTTAAATATGTTTAGGGATTGGGCCTGTTGATGTCTTCAGGGAGTTTGTTCCAGGAGCATGCAGCAGCGTGACTGAAAGCTGCTGCACCGTGTTTTGTTTTTACTCTTGGAATTATTAGCTGATTAGTCTCACCTGACCTTAAGGGCCTTGCGGGAATATAGGGTGGGAGGAGATCTGATGTATTTTGGTCCAAGACCATTTTCTGTGAGAGACTGGTAGCCAGTGTAGGGATCTCAGGATTTGTGTAATGTGTTCAAACTTATTTTTTGTTAGGACCCTAGCAGTTGCATTTTGGATGAGCTGCAGCTTACGAACAGCCCCTTTAGATAGGCCTATTAGTAGACCATTACAATAATCAAGTCTACTCGAAACAAATGCATGGATGAGTTTTTTTTCAAGGTCTTATTTTGACATGAAACCTCTCATTCTTGTTATGTTTTTCAGGTGATAGTAGGCTGATTTAGTTATCGAGTTCAGTGTTTCCTCCAGGAATTTTTACATTAGTGGCGGAGAGCCCTGTCCGCGCGCATAGCGCATGAAACTCGCACGCGCGCTCAAAACAACAACCTAATTTCAACCAAAACTAGAGGGAGGATGGCAAAAAAAAAAAATATATATACAGAATATAAACTTGTGATACCGGTTTCCATCCATCAGCTCTGAAGGTTTACGTTACTCACGGATCCAATGTCCTTCCAAACGAGCAGTCTGGCTCCGTCTCAAACACAACAGGAAAAGTATGTCCAACTTGGCGAAAGTTTCCGAGTATTTCCAACTTGCGACAGTTTTTCAACTAGATGTGATGGCTATCATGTCTATCATGTCTGTCAAAATTATCAAATGAGCCATCGTCCTGGCATGCTTGGGTGTTGGTTTCAACGCACCTGTTGTTTGTCCTTCCTCCGTTTGCAACAAGAAACTCTGGACCTTTTCATGAATTAAAGTGGTCTTAAAATCCAAAGTCCAAATAAACGTAACAAACGAAAGTAATACATGTTGGTGTACATACCACAGCGCACAGTAGCTGCTGCTTGTTCTCCCGCTGTAGTTGTAGCTGGTGGTGGTGGTGGTACCCCGCCATAAACGTTGTTAGCTGATCCACCAACTAGCTCCTTTGCTCCTGCCAGCCATGCAGTTTCGGATCGCTCATAGCCACTGCTAGCTTCAGCAATGTTTGAAGTGTCTGGGACATCTTTTTTCTTGAAAAATCCATCCATCTGTCGCTGTTTTCGTTTAATTTTTCGAAGTTATTTAACGTGATATCTTATTTGTGCACCTAGCTAGCTAGATCAGCTTTTTGTATCTTTTAGATCAGGGGTGGGGAACCTTTTTCCTGTCAAGGGCCATTTACATTTTTAGAACATCCTTCAAGGGCCATTGTTACGGCCTGGCTCTGGACCATAACAAAAAGGGACACACACACCATGTATAATCAGAATAACAAGAATTTAATAGAACTAAGGTATGCCAAACTGAACAATAATCCAATGGGGTATGAGAATCAGTGTATCAGTAGTGTAATTGAGTGAATGCAGGAAAGTATGGCGAGGAGGGTGTTGTACGGTGTAATATAGAATAATGGTGCTGGAGGAAAGAGAGAGAGCTTGTGGACTGGAACGCCTTTTAAGCTGTAACCAGGACACCCAGTCAGCTGTCCCGAGTCCTCCTGATTAGGCTCCAGCCACGGCCACCGGGTAGCCTACCTGCTTGGTTAGGAAACAAACAGACGGTCTTGGTTACCACAGATGTATTATTAATTAAATAATTAAAACAAATTATTGAACACATATCGGACTCACCTAATGCGATGGCTGGAACTGTTTCTCTTCGGCGAGGCGTTTGGTGTCAGCTGGTAATGATGATGATGCTACTCGCAGCTGGTTTTGCAGGTTTGGGTCAGTCAGTCTTGAGCGGAACCGAGTCTTTGCAAGAGTCAGTTTTGAAAAGAACTGCTCACAGCAGTAGGTGGTGCCAAACACTGACGCAAACCTCAGTGCATGTCTCCTCAGAATGGGAAAATCCTCAGCACGTACATGTACAGTTTGTAGAACTCCAGCAGAGGGATGTTGTTGTACCTAGCTTTGAGCTCGTCATTGCTTTGCAGCTCAATGATTTCGAGTTGTAGGTTGTCAGGCACATCAGCTGGTTCCACATTAAATGGCGTGGCAAATATGTTCAGTTCCCTTTGCTTACTTTTCACGTCCTGGAACCTCTCTCCAAATGCCTGGAGACTTTAAGACTGCCCATAAATTCTCCAAACTTGAAGAGTATATTTATATTATATATTACATTTTATGAAGAGTACACCTTTGCGACGCTGCAACCCTTCACAAATTCTCCTTCTGAATGCGGCCTCAGCTTCTTAGCGATTAGCTCACTCAACACAAAACTAGCATGCGTAACGTTGTCTCGGTCAGATTGTGGTCTTGTGAAGACTGCTTGTTGAGCACCCAAACTCCGACGGAGAGCGTTAACTTTATCCAAGCGTATTTGTCCTTTCAAGTTGTCCAGGTTAGCATGTTTTGAGTTGTAATGACGTTCAAGGTTCGCCTTTTTCATAACCGCGAGCGCCTCCTGACACAAGGCATACTGGCTTGCCTTTTACCTCAACAAATAAATAATTGTTTGTCCATTTGTCTTGGAAAGCGCGACATTCTGCATCTACCTTTCTTTTCTTGACAGCCATGTTTGCATTCTGATTACTTTCTGAATTAAGCGATGACAGGAGATTATCACGCAATGACACATTACGTTACGCACGTGACCATGAACGTGACACAGACAGATAGACAGCTGTCCGTCACTGACCCTGAACGTCACGGGTATTTTATTTCATACATTTTTATTTTTTATTATAAAAACGTGTTTTATAGGAAAAATAATCGCTCGCTGGAGAATTTTTTTTTGTGTTGTATTTCTAATGTTGCTTTTGTTTATTTTTATTAATTGCCTCGTAGGCCGGATCAAACGGTCTCGCGGGCCTTATACGGCCCGGAGGCCGGAGGTTCCCCACCCCTGTTTTAGATGGTTCACATTTAGACCAATCAGGAGTAGCCCTTGTGTCATGTCGTCAACTGAATGTTTAATGTCATTAATCTGATTTTGGATCAGCGGTTAGAGAGAGATGGGCGTGGATTTAGGTGCACTTTTAGTCAACATCCATTATAGCGCTGATCTAGGATCAGATATATTTTAATCAGCTAAAATGTTCAGAGGTGGATTTTTTTTATTTTTTTTATTTTTTAGTGGACTGAATCAATTAGTGGCGGAGGAAATTCATTCGTGGCGGCCCGCCACCAATACATGCATATAGAGGAAACACTGGAGTTCATGTGGCTGTTGAAGTTTAGAGTCTAGAATTACACTAATATTTCTGACCTGTTTTTTAGTTTAGAGAGAGAATCAAGTTTTGCACTGACTTTCAATCATTTGTCAGGTGCACCGAATATACAATTATCTCTGTTTTGTCCTAATGAAGCGATGTAAACACTGCTATTTGAGACAAACAAAACACGCATATTCCTACACTAGTAGCAATAGCAGTGTTTCCATCTCATGGCTCTATGGTAGATACCATGTTTACATCTCAAGGCTCTATGGTAGATACCATGTTTACATCTCAAGGCTCTATGGTAGATACCATGTTTCCATCTCATGGCTCTATGGTAGAAACCATTTTTACATCTCATGGCTCTATGGTAGATACCATGTCTACATCTCATGGCTCTATGGTAGATACCATGTTTCCATCTCATGGCTCTATGGTAGAAACCATGTTTACATCTCATGGCTCTATGGTAGATCCCATGTTTCCATCTCATGGCTCTATGGTAGATACCATGTTTCCATCTCCTGACTCTATGGTAGATCACATGTCTACATCTCAAGGCTCTATGGTAGATCCCATGTTTCCATCTCATGGCTCTATGGTAGATCACATGTCTACATTTCATGGCTCTATGGTAGATACCATGTTTACATCTCCTGACTCTATGGTAGATCACATGTCTACATCTCATGGCTCTATGGTAGATACCATGTTTACATCTCATGGCTCTATGGTAGATACCATGTCTACATCTCATGGCTCTATGGTAGATAGCATGTTTACATCTCATGGCTCTATGAATGAATGAATGAATGGACTTTATTGTCATTGCTACAGTACAGGTACCAAACAACGAAATTTAGGAGGGGTGGCTCCCCTGGTGTTAGGAAAGGGGGAAAAAAAAATCACTTTTTAAAAAATCACAAGAAGGGAAGGAGCTGGTTTACATAAATAAAGGCTATGTACACTATCCACTGTACTATACTGTACAGATAGACGACTAGGGTTGTCATATTGCACAATAGTATTATTTCACATTTGTTTAAAGTGTCACAGTTTGCAGGCTTGAAATGTACATGTTTGTGCCTCAGCACTACACCTGATTTTTTCAGGCCAGCAGCTGCCATCAATCCGTCCAGACTGTCCAGGGCCCAGAACTTAGGTCTTTGCTGTGTTCAGGGCCTGGACGGCCCTGTGGTAGAAGCTGTTCTTCAGTCTGTTTGTCCTTGCGGCCAGGGACCTGAACCGCCTTTTCGAGGGCAGCCTGGTAAAGTGTACGTACCCAGGGTGGGTCGGGTCCCTGGAGATCTTGGAGGCCTTCCTGAGACAGCGTGTGTTGTAAAGCTCTTCCAGAGAGGGGAGGGGGGCGCCGGTGATCTTCTGTGCTGTTCTCACGACTCTCTGTAGCGCATTTCTCTCCGCTGTTGTGCAGCTGGAGAACCAGTTGCAGATGCCGTAGGTGAGGATGCTCTCCACTGCGCCGCGGTAGAAGGTCACCAGTATCTCCTGCTTGCTGTGTTCCTTCCTGAGGACTCTCAGGGTGTATAGCCGCTGTTGTGCCCTCTTGATGGTGTCTTTTGTGTTGTCCTTCCAGGTCAGGTCATCCCGCATGTGCATCCCCAGGAATCAGAGGGTTAGGGTAGTTACCATGTTTACATCTCATGGCTCTATGGTAGATACCATGTTTACATCTCCTAGCTCTATGGTAGACAGTGTTTCCCCTAGGTTTGCTGCCTTGGGGGGGTGGCATGGACCGTGGCATCGACCCCCCCCCACCCAGGGGGTAAGACCCTGCGACATACCAGCGTCATGTCCAGGGGTTGTACTAACTTGTACATTAAGTCGCCTCACGCTACGGAAACAGACCTATGGGCCGTTAGGCTCGAGAACCATCGGTTCTCAAGGCTACTTACTTATGTGGTCTTGACTACCTGTCAACTTTCTCACCTTGTTCTTGCTCGCTCTCTCTCTCTGGTGCACCATCCTGCTCTCTCTCCTTCTCTCCCTCTCTATCCTCCTCTCTCCCTCTTTTACTGTCAACCAAAAGGCAAACATAACAACCAGAGTATTTATAATCTAATAAGAGGTATAAATTGATCCATATCAATTTATAACATAATTATAATTGAATATTGGATTGCTGTGGGTAAGGCAGTCAGATAATGTCATTTTGACTTTACTCTCTCACCTGAAAAAAATTTGTATGTCCAACTATAAAAAAACAGACATTTCCAATGCTTCAATCCACTGTCCATGTACTGTAAATATGCCAATATGGTATTACCATGAAGCCCAATTCTAGCAGAATAAGAAAGATAGTACTGTATATCTACTTTAAGTAAAATAATAAAGGGCATCCAGTTAGCTCTTTAGCTGGCATGTGTGCAGCAGACTAGCTCATCTAATCACCTCTGAGTAAGCTAGTTAGTTTGCTAGTTCTTTGACACTATTTTACATACCATGGAACTTTAATCAGACACTTTCTAGTCACAATAATAACGACCAATTTGAACCAACTTGCTCTGTTAGAACACTCAGCAATTATATTTGCTAACGTTTCAACTTGCTTACTTTCCATCTGCAGACATCTCACCCTGCAAAAACTCTCTCGCGTCGCGCGCACAATCTTGTGTGGAGATAGGTTTGGCTATGCGAGACTACTGCCGGACTAACGTTACCAACGAGCCCATGGGCTTGCTACTCGCCAGATTCGGGTTGGGTGCATTTAAAAAAAGCTGATATTTTAGCCTACTTGTCAGATGTTTGGTGTCTACGTCCGTAATAATTCCTCTTTCTTGGGGGGGCGGGGGTTCCGTTGGGGGGGCGGCCCGCCCCCCCAAGGCAATGGTAGGGGAAACACTGGTAGATACCATGTTTACATCTCATGGCTCTATGGTAGATCACATGTCTACATCTCATGGCTCTATGGTAGATCCCATGTTTACATCTCATGGCTCTATGGTAGATACCATGTCTACATCTCATGGCTCTATGGTAGATACCATGTCTACATCTCATGGCTATAGGGGTAGTGGTGGTCTAGTGGATAGTGAGTTGGACTTGGGATCGGAAGGTTGTGAGTTCAAATCCCGCCTGAAGCCACACCACTACTAGTGTGCCCTTGGGTAAGGCACTTAGCCCTCAGTTACTCCAGGGGGAATGTCCCTGTAATTCGTAATTGTAAGTCGCTTTGGATAAAAGCGTCTGCTAAATGACAAAATTAATTTTAAAATTAATTAATGGCTCTATGGTAAATACCATGTTTACATTTCATGGCTCTATGGTAGATACCATGTCTACATCTCATGGCTCTATGGTAGATACCATGTTTACATCTCATGGCTCTATGGTAGATACCATGCTGAAAGTGCGAAAGGTGAAAGGCTATTAAGAGACGTCAAAACGTAAAGTTGAAGTGAAACAGCGATGGGATCTAACGCTGGCAGGCAGTGATTCTCAGGTTTTGATGTGAGTAAAAACATTTAATTGGTTGCTGTTTTCCGAGAGTCTGCGTCTGGACAGCTTTAATAGTCCAAAATGCATCTAATGCAAGCGTCGGTATTAGCAGCATTTTTATGTTCTGCAATATTGTTATGTTACCCTCATTTAAGTATTCAGAGGGTTTAGAGAACGAATGGCACAAAGAGAGTTTTGATAAATGGAACTGTGTACTCCATCACCTCATCAACGCAATCTAGACATTATAATGTTCCAGACCTTTGCTTGAGGACATTTTCTCTAACTGGACCTTGTTGAATTTTTGCTGAATACCCCTGCTATAGTCGTTCGGTGACAGGGCTATGTATGTCATCTGCATAGTTGTGGTAGGCAATTTTGTTCTTTTTTATGATGCGTCCCAATGGAAGCATGTAGAGATTGAATAGGAGGGGGCCAAGGATTGACTTGATTGATATCATTTTAATTTGGTCGGACACAAAGTTGCCAATGGAGACATAATAGCTTCTGTCCTGTAGGTAGGATCTAAACCAGTCTAGTAGTACTAAAACAGATTTTTCTGGAGTCAGTGTTCACACGAATGTCATTAAGGACCTTCATTTGGGGTTGAGTGGTTTGGGGAGTTGGGGGCAGGGAGTGAGGGTGAGGGGAGAGAACGGGGGGCTGCACCGTCACTTTAGTGGCTCAACAAGTTGGCTAACAATCTGTCTTGCCCTGGCGACTGAAGATCGCAGTTCAGCCAGCTGTGATGTTTGGAGGGCCCTTTGCTGTAGGCTGTAGAGGCTGACGAGACGCGGTTGAAACGCCTCCTAGGATTACGGTGCTAGTTGTCCGTCTTCCATTCCGTTTCAAAGCCTTCTAAATCATCCGAATCAGTTATAACATTGTCATAATAATAATAGTAATAACTTTTATTTGTATAGTGCTTTTCCTGCAAACGTTGCAGCTCATCATCAATATCACTCCCTTCAGAACTAACTTCAGAAACTTCTCCGCTGTTGCGAAGATATCGTGGAAAAAAAAAAAATCTGCACGTGTGTAGATACTCCCACGTGTATATGTTGATGCATTCCATTGGCCAAGAGACCAGAAGAATGTGGAAAAAATACACATACTACAAAATGACGTATCCGCTTTCCCGGCTTGAAAGGTAGAACAACGTAACAGCGCCCCCGGTTTAAATGGGTTAACCATTGTGTTACTCCCCCAATCCACTTGGTCATACAATTTGACCTTTTGACCCTTGTATTATGTTGGGACAAACTCACACGTATATGACGTACAGGCATCATGTTTTGCAGTATAAACTATAGTTATATATCTATTGAAAATAATATTCTTCTTTTTGACAACTTTGCTCAATGTTTTGCACAAAATGTGTTTGTAACCCTGTATATGTTCATATTCTTACAGATGAGCAGAGCTCCAACCCAGGTTCAGACAGCGAGCCCAGCTCCACCACATCAGGAAACCATAAACAACACAGGAGACACACAGGAGAGAAAACACACAACTGCTCCCAGTGTGGCAAGAGTTTCAAGCATGCAGGAGACCTGAAGAGGCATCAGAGAATACACACAGGAGAGAAACCTTACCAATGCTCCCAGTGTGAGAAATGTTTTACTCAACCAGGACACCTAACTATACACCAGAGAATACACACAGGAGAGAAACCATACCAGTGCACACAGTGTGGCAAGAGTTTCAATCGGGAACAAACCCTAAAGAGCCACCTGAGAATTCACACAGGAGAAAAACCATACCAGTGCACACAGTGTGGCAAGAGTTTCAATCGGGAACAAAACCTAAAGAGCCACCTGAGAATTCACACAGCAGAGAAGCCATACCAGTGCACACAGTGTGGGAAGAGTTTCAATCATGCAGGGCACCTAAAGACACACCAGAGAATACACACAGGAGAGAAACCATACCAGTGCACACAGTGTGGCAAGAGTTTCAATCGAGCAGGAGACCTAAAGAGACACCAGAGAATACACACAGGAGAGAAACCATACCAGTGCACACAGTGTGGCAAGAGTTTCACTCTGGAACAAACCCTAAAGAGCCACCTGAGAATTCACACAGGAGAAAAACCATACCAGTGCACACAGTGTGGCAAGAGTTTCAATCGGGAACAAACCCTAAAGAGCCACCTGAGAATTCACACAGGAGAGAAACCATACCAGTGCACACAGTGTGGCAAGAGTTTCAATCAGGAACAAAACCTAAAGAGCCACCTGAGAATTCACACAGCAGAGAAGCCATACCAGTGCACACAGTGTGGGAAGAGTTTCAATCATGCAGGGCACCTAAAGACACACCAGAGAATACACACAGGAGAGAAACCATACCAGTGCACACAGTGTGGCAAGAGTTTCAATCGAGCAGGAGACCTAAAGAGACACCAGAGAATACACACAGGAGAGAAACCATACCAGTGCACACAGTGTGGCAAGAGTTTCACTCTGGAACAAACCCTAAAGAGCCACCTGAGAATTCACACAGGAGAAAAACCATACCAGTGCACACAGTGTGGCAAGAGTTTCAATCGGGAACACAACCTAAAGAGCCACCTGAGAATTCACACAGGAGAGAAACCATACCAGTGCACACAGTGTGGGAAGAGTTTCAATCATGCAGGACACCTAAAAGTACACCAAAGAATACACAAAGGATAAAAACCATACCAGTGCTCCGAGTGTGGGAAGAGTTTCAGTCGGGCAGATACCCTAAGGACGCATCAGAGAGGAAGAATCTGCAGGAGTGTGTGATGTTCACCACACCGGATAAGTGGTTGTTGAATATTACTCCATGGTTCTTGCCACCAGAGGTAGGCATCGAGCAGTCCACCCTGCCACAGGTCATCATGGGAATTTTTGAATTTTTGTTGTTTTTTGTTTGGTTATTGGGGGGGACTATTGGGTTTTTGAGGGGGGGGATGTGGCAGCCCTCTCACTATGTGCTGTCTGCTCATACCATATATATATTGGTTGCTGCAGGTCCTGGCTGGGCATAGGCTTCATTGGGTGATCTGAGGCACCTGGTGAGTTGCCTACTTAAGCTGGCTGCTCACTCTTATTCTCCCTCCTCCTTCCACCGGTTTGGTTGGTTTGAGCTTAGGCTCTCCTTACTTTAACTTTAACACACCTTACAACATTTACACTACACCTTCCACTCATCCATACACTGCATTCACTACTGATGATACTGATTGACATATCTATTGTTATTTTGAATACTTCCAGTTAGTTTATAAATAAATACTTTTGTTCATGATTTAAAGCATGTGTGGTCTCCCCTTATTTTGTGTCAGTGTTTCCTCCAGGATTTGCGATTTTTTCTTCTTCTCGCGTGCACGCGCATAAAACGCGCACTGGCGCTCAAAACAAAGACGTGGTTTCACCAAAAACTAGTATAGAGGGTGGCAACAATTTTAATTTCTTAAATAGCGGTCATTAAAGCCGAGCAGGTGATTTTATATAGAAGGTGATCAAATACCAACATATCCTACAGCTGCAGCGGAACATGCGGAACGCGCATTACACACACACACACACCAGGGTTTCCGTTAGAAAAAATTGCCGCCGGACATCGTGTCCGGGAAGATTTCGATTTACCGGACAAACGTGATATATTCCGGTCATCATATTAAAATATAAAAAAAAATATATAGCTGTTTGTCGCGGTGATTACTGTTGTGTAGCGGCCTATATATGCCATTTAATGTCTATTTCTCATCCGATACGATTAGATGCGAGCTATATAATATATAATAATATAACATGATTCGCATGCGCGCTATGCCATTATGTCCAGCGCTGAACGGGCGCCTCACTGGGAACTGAACAGACAGCATCGATCAATGAACAGACTCCACATTACGTTAACTGAAGTTTGTTAAATTGTTTGGGATTAATGTGAGTTTTCTATTTTCTCTTTCCAGTTTTACCCTTTTTTTAATCAATAAAACAACGTCATTTCTATAACCAGGTCTCGCTGGTTGGGAAGGCATTTCGTTTAGCTGCCTGTCAAATCATACTTAATCGGACTCGGGAGTATGTCAATGAGGAGAACATAACTGTTTATTGAGAAACAATAGGCAGGCGGGGATACGTATATAAAGAAATACCACAATGTCTAGATGTATAACATTTTATTGAACAGTGCAAGCATGTAGGCTTCTGGCGTGACATCGTACCCCTAACGTTCTTAGGGCTTGTTTGAAAAGCTTAGACTGAAAGTTAGTGCCCTGGTCAGATTGTATAACAAGAGGAAGACCGAATGTGGAAAAAAACGTTGTTAAAGCTTTCACCACTGAGCTGGCTGATATGTTACGCAACGGAACAGCTTCGGGAAAACGAGTAGCAGCGCACATAATAGTAAGCAAATACTGACTTCCACTTTTAGTCCTAGGCAAAGGTCCAACACAATCAATTATTACACGTTTAAATGGCTCCCCTATAGCAGGAATGGGATGCAATGGTGCGGGTGGAATGGATTGATTAGGCTTACCCGCCATCTGACAAGTATGGCAACAGCGGCAGTGCTTGGCAACATCCGCCTTCAGTCCGGGCCAAAATAAATGTTTCAATATCAGCTGATAAGTTTTAGTTATACCTAAATGTCCTGACCACTGGCTCTCATGTGCTACAGATAACACCTGTTGTGTATAACCCACAGGCACAACCACTTGTTTTACAGTATTCCACTCACAACCATTTGCATTAGGAGGAGACCATTTACGCATTAATATCCCATCGTTAAGGAAATAAACTACGTTGCCCCCTATTTCAGATTCCTCACTAGCTGCATGTAAAAAAACATTTGTTTAATGACTGATCAGCTACTTGAGCGACACGCAATCGCTCGCCGGTTACAGGCAGAGATAGGCTGTCAGCGGATGGTATGGTAGGACTCAGGGAGGATGGTAACTCTACCACTTTCTCCCTGGGAGAAGCTGAAACAATCGGGTTCTCATCCCTTTCAGAAAAGGCTTGCATAATCACACTATCACAGAGAGAAACATCGCTATCCTCCTCTCTGCCTCGACTCGATTGTGCACGAGTTATAGCGCACACCGGAAACAACCGCTGTTTCGCATAGGCAGCCTACACATTAGGAGTCATCATCATGCCGGTGTCAAATCATATCATAATAAAATAAATACATAGCCTATATATTCGTCTTTTTTAAAATAGAAGGAATCAGAATGTGAACTTTAGCGAATTGTATTCAAATTGTGCTTAGAGGGAATTATTTTCACCGGACATTTATGTCCGACGAGTTTTCAATTTGTCGGACTTCAACAACTTTTACCGGACAAAGTCCGGGAATTACCGGTTAACGGAAACCCTGACACACACACAGAAAAATCAATACGAAGTAGGCCTACGTGAGAGTACACGCACAGAACCGGCTAACGTTACTCATTAACTGTTTACACAAGTAAAATCACAGTGTGACAGTCAGATGGAGCATTCGGTAAACAACAACAGCAAGGTAATGCTATCAGTTGAGTTAAAGAAAACCAACTCTTACCTCTGAGGACACCAACATGAGCCGTGTTTACCCGTACCTCCGCCGTTCTGTTCGTGGTGATTTTAGAAGCAATAGATTATTTTTGCCCCGCGCATATTGCTATGAATATTTCGATCTCCACACATGAGTCGGCGATGTTGTCATTTAGCCAGCTCTCAGAGAAGCACATCAGGCTGCACTCCCGATACACTGAATGATGCATCACGAGTGCCTCCAACTTGTCACATTTGTTGGGTAAGGAGTTAACATTTCCCATTACGATTAATGGTAGAAACGGCTTGTATCTCCACCGCCTCCTCGATTTAGCTTTTAGCTTCGCTCCAGCTTTGCACCCCCGGTATTTCTTCCGTAGTTCCTTCGGTAATGAGTGTTTGAAACCCTCATGTTTTGCAGTCTCTCTTAGTGCAAAGAGGGCACTTCTGGTATAAACAACTCTGGCTGAGGTTGTAACATTAGACATTATACAACAAAAAACCGACAAACATTAAAAACAGAGCAGCGAGACCTGCTGCCGCTCAGAATGGCGCAACGTGCCGACGTCAGCTACCACCGCATTTAATTGACCATGAACATCAGAGACATACATTACAAATGTTCATTTAAAATACTCTATACTGAGCACTGGTATAAGAACATGAACCAGAGAACAGCAGTAAATGCAATAACCCACAGTCGTCGCTGATGATGTTCCGTTTTCGATTAGGATACGGGATTAAAGGCACCGGCGACGGGCTAAGAGAGAGAGAGAGGAGAGGGATTTCCTGGAATCCAAATGTCCCGCTAAATTCGGACCAATCACAAAACTGTTTTGAAAGCGCGTCGCCTCGCGCCGCGCGCCTGTTGAGAGTCTCGATTGCAGTGCGAACACAAACGACAAGGTTAATTGCAACATTGTAACATATTGTAAATAACTACCGCTAAATCGTAACGAAATGTTGGTCTGGAAGCGGCCTAAATCTAGCTTCAATCTGCTTTTTTTCTGTTCTCCGGTCATAATAACTTGCTGCCTTTCTGCGCAGCCTGAATCAAAGTGGACTGTCTGAATCATTTGGTGGCGGAGGAAATTCTTTGGTGGCAGCCCGCCACGAATAAATGCATATAGAGGAAACACTGTTGTGTGCAGTCCATTGAGCCTAGGCTGTTACAATGATTAACCTGGGTTTACCACCAATGACTCTGCAATGATTAATGTTTCTGCCATGATCTGCCAGACTGATTTGCTATGAAATGTAGACCTGCTTGCATAGGAATAGAATCAGGAAGTGAAACGTTGAACACATATACTCTGAGAGAAATCAACATATCCAAGATACCCACTAGAATGGGTATTGTGTTGCAAGATGTATAAGAAATGTGAGATTTAATTAATTAATTAATTTTGCCATTTAGCAGACGCTTTTAATCCAAAGCGATTTACAATTACGAATTACAGGGACATTCCCCCTGGAGTAACTGAGGGCTAAGTGCCTTACTCAAGGGCACACTAGTAGTGGTGTGGTTTCAGGCGGGATTTGAACTCACAACCTTCCGATCACAAGTCTAACTCACTATCCACTGCGCCAGGCGAGGGGAACGATAGTCTGTTAAGGGTGGGGAAGAAAGTGCAAGAGGGGGAAGAAGAAAAGGGAGGAAAAAGAGAGGAAAAGGGGAGAAAAAGAGGGAAAAGAAAAGGAAGAGAGAGAAATTGAGGCTTCTTTTCCATTATCTACATGTTTAATAG
This sequence comes from Nansenia antarctica, assembly GCF_963989245.1. Classification (NCBI taxonomy): domain Eukaryota; kingdom Metazoa; phylum Chordata; class Actinopteri; order Argentiniformes; family Microstomatidae; genus Nansenia; species Nansenia antarctica. The sequence goes on from NC_137678.1 coordinate 20,563,632, forward strand.
TCTCAATGTATTCTAAACAATTAATGCACAATAAAAAATGTCGCCATTGCCATTTTTGTATGGGGGGGGGGAATGGATCAGAAGGTCACCGGTTCAAATCCCACCAGAAACAAGAAAAATTAAAAATGTCTCCAAAAGTGTTGTTTTGTGTAAATTCAAAATCACTTGAGCCAAAAGTTGCTTTTTGTGACATAACAGAAGTTTATAGACACTAGCTGTTGTTTTATTGATGTTTAAACATCAATAAAAAGAATAATAGTATAATATTATATATTATAATAATAGTACAAATAAACAAGTTAGCCTCTTAAAAGCCCTGAGGTTGAATGAATAACTTTTTATAAAGAGAAGAAGAGAGAGCTACTCAGAATCAGAATCAGAATCAGAATTGCTTTTATTGCACCAATGTACAGGTACACAGAGTAAAATTCTTGGGTTCAGGTTCATTCAACATTGGCATTGCAGCAGAATACAAGATCAGTAATAAAATAAAGTATGATATAAAAACAACAAAATCAACAATCAATAAGCAGGATATGAGAACAACAAAATCAACAATCAATAATAGCAGCAATAGTATCAGTAGCATCAATAGCAGCAGAATGCAAATCAACAATAAAAGTAAATGAGTAGGGTGATAAGAGACTACAGCAGTACTACAGCTGCACCAGTCATGCTGCTGTAGAACAGTGGTGTAAACAGCTGTGCAGATTCCAATGACATGGGATGTAATATCATACAGTATGCAATAATATAGTTCAGATATGATACAGTACAAGTTCAAGTAGTAGTCAGGTGGTGCATAAAATGCTCTGCAGGTAGCAGTGAGATGTAATACACTGTCATACACACCGTCTATGTCTCACTGCTACCTGATGTAATACACTGTCATACACACCGTCTATGTCTCACTGCTACCTGCACAGCATGTTATGCACCACCTGACTACTACTTGAACTTGTGCAATATGGTACAGATAAGGAGCAGTACATATGTTTCAGTAGAAGTAGTGTTCAAGTAATCAGGCAGTATGTAGTTAGTTATAATATATATTATTAATGCAGTGGGGTTGGTTTGGGGGAGACAGACGTTTGCCTTCCTACTTCCTCATCTTATCCAACTAGTGCTCCTTAGTCAGAGACTAAACGAGGGACAATGCCAGATGAGGGGCAGGTGGACCTTTGGGACAGCCAGATGAGGGGCAGGTGGAGCAAACAGGGTTGAGAAAACGACAGGAGGGACAGCAAAGACAAGGGCGGTAGGGGGGGGGGGGGGTTGGTGGTGGGACGCAAAGTAAAAAATGAAAGTGGGGTCAATGGTGTCGTCTTGGAAGTCCTCATCCTCTAGTTCCTCCTTCGTGGCCAGGTCCTCCAGCAGCTGGTCAATATCCTCTGCCTCAGGGTCCATGTCCTGCAGGGTTCTCCCTGTCTGCCTGTACAGGTAGTCCACACCAATCGTTTTTATTTGTTTTGTTCGTTTTGTGTTTTGTGTAATATGTCTATTGGCAAAATTCTACTGCTGGTCTTAATTATCAGCGACCGTCTCCGCTGCCGTGCAACCAACACGCAGGGGGAATATGGAACAATACAGCAAATTACATACTCCAGGGAAACGCTGCTGTCTCTCCGACCACCTCAGCCACTACCGGACTTTGTGCTGAACTCCACCCAGCCAACAGACATCGGGCCACGGCCACAACGCAGGCGAGGTCGCCGGGGAGGCGTACGTGAACGCCTCCGTCGGCGAAACAACAAACCACCGCTGCCGTCAATAATCCTCAGCAATGTGCGGTCCCTGCTGCCTAAAATGGACGAGCTACGTGTCAACATGAAGCACTGCTTTGAATACCGAGAGGCGAATCTCTTGGTTCTGACCGAGACGTGGCTCCACCAGGGAATCCCAGACTCTCTGATCAACCTGGATGACTACTCGTCCGTGCGCGCAGACCGCACCGCTGCAGCAGGGAAAGGACACGGCGGGGGGCTGTGTGTGTACGTGAGTGACCGGTGGAGCAGCCAATGCACAGTGAGAGACACCGTATGCACCCCAGACGTCGAGCTGCTTTGTCTGTCCTTGAGACCCCACTATCTACCACGGGAGTTCGGGAACATCATCATAACCGCCGTCTATGTACCACCCAGCGGAAATGCAGGCAGAGCAGCCGCCCGTGTTGCGGAATGTGCTCATGAACAGCTGCAGCGCACACCGGGAGCGCCTATCTTCTTCCTGGGTGATGTAAACCACTGCAAGTTAGAGACTAAGCTACCTGGCTTTGAACAATATGTGAAATGTAATACCCGTAATGACAAGATCCTAGACAAATGCTATGGAAATGTAAAAAATGCATATGTAGCCAAATCAAAACCTCCCCTCTCAAACTCAGATCACAACATTGTACATTTAATCCCCTCGTACAAATCTGTCTTTAAATCAAGCAAATCTGAATATAAAACTGTCAATGTGTGGTCTCATGATGCTACTGAGACACTTAAGGGTAGCTTTCTGTGCACAGACTGGTCCATATTCCACGCACTAGAGCTGGATGAGGCCACTGTTACCATAACAGACTATATACAATTCTGTGTTGACAATGTTGTCCCAAAGAAGGAAATAGTAGTTTATCCTAATAACAAACCATATATCACAAAAGAAATCAAAGATTGCATAAATAGGAAAAAACAGGCATTCAGAAATAAGGACAGGGCAGGACTGTCAGTGGTCCAGAAAGAACTAAAACAACTGCTTGTTAGTGCAAGGAAAAAACACAGGGACACAATGGAACAAAGTTTTTTGACTTCCAACTCTAAAAAACTATGGGACACAATGAAATCAGTGACCAACATGAATCCATCAAAAAGACAGATCATGACCCTAGACGAACAACAAAAAGCAAACGAGCTGAATGACTTCTACCTGAGGTTTGACACACGGAACTCTCAGGAGTGTGACCATGTGTTGCAGACCCTGCCAGAGACTGATACCAACTGCTGGTTGGAGGTAAATCCTACCAGCATTCAACGTCTCTTTAGCAGGGTGTCTACCAACAGGTCCACAGGTCCAGACGGTCTATCAGCTTCTCTTCTCAAAAACTGTGCAGAAGAACTAACAACAGCATGGTGTCCGCTATTTGAAAAGTCCCTGAATACCGAGGTTCCAGCTCTGTGGAGGAAGTCAATTATAATCCCTGTGCCGAAAAAACCTCGTGCCATGGAGAATAATGACTTCCGCCCCATTGCTCTAACTTCCATTGTGATGAAATGTTTTGAACGATATGTACTGTCTCTGCTTAGAAAACACATTGACCCACTGCTAGATGTTTTTCAATTTGCCTATAAACAGAACCGTAGCACGGAGGATGCTATTCTCTATATCACACATTCTGTATCCAAGCACCTCGAGAACAAAAAGGCCTATGCCCGAATTATGTTTGTTGACTTTAGTTCCGCCTTTAATACGGTACAACCCCACGTGCTCTTAGGAAAGCTCAAAGACATGGGTGTCAATAGTACTTTAATCAAATGGATCCATTCCTTCATGTTAGAAAGAGAACAGCAAGTGAAAGTCAATGGAACACTGTCAGTGACTAAACACTGCAGTACAGGTGTCCCCCAAGGTTGCGTTCTGTCTCCATATCTTTTCTCAGTATACACCAACGACTGTAAAAGTAACCACCCAAGCAACCATATGTGGCGCAACGTCATCGAAGTGCAAAACGGGCGCAAAGTGCGAATGCCTTAAATCTGCGTTCTAATTTTTCAATGCAAAAAAATCGGATTTACTTTTTTTGTAATAAGACGCACCTTGAAGTTGTGAAGTACCCACTCGTTATTTTTCGAGCAGTTTTCATTTAATTAAATACGTGTAATAAGTCTTCAAAATAAGCTTGTTTTATGAGATGAGTTTGAGAAGCTTGGGGGCGGGAACGTGAGCCAAGCTAACAACAACAATCGGTGTGAATGGCTGTGAGCTCAATCGACATAGCCAATAGCTGGGCGAGGGGGAGGGATAAAAAGCCACATGCAGGAACACCAGAAGGCATTTACACCAGAATGTGTTCGACTAGACTCTAGAGTAGTGGTCACCAACCCGTCGATCGCGATCGACTGGTCGATCTTTGAGACTTTCCCTGTAGATCTTTGATTGATAAATAAAAAAATAAAAAATAAAAAAAGTTTTTATTTTTTTATTTTTATAAATACACAAAGAGCCTATGTTTTGCACGCGCCTCTCTCTCTCTCTCTCTCTCTCTCTCTCTGACTGTTGTGTCGCAAATGCTGCATGAAAGTGACCAATCAGATAAGAGAATAGTACTGCTACGTGACTCGCCAAAAAAACATTTGTCAAAATGGTTTTCCAGGATTCTACAACAAAGGAGGATTTCTTCACTCTTTTGCACTTAAAGGAGAAAACGAGGGGTGTGGATATTTACAATGAGTTCAAAAAATATGTCGGTGAAAATGACATACCCATTCATAAACTAGTGGCGATTACTACTGACGGGGCCCCAGCAATGCGCGGTGCGCGCAATGGATTTATTGGACTGTGTCGTAATGACCCTGATTTTCCCTCCTTCGTCAATTATCACTGTGTGATCCATCAGCAGGCCTTGGCTGGTAAGGTGTTGGACTTTTCCCATGTAATGACACTGGTGGTGAAACCAGTCAACTCGATTCGAGCGAAAGCGCTTCAGCACCGCTTATTCAAAGCGTTATTGGACGAGCTCGACGCTGCTTACGGAGACCTGCTTCTCCATGCTGATGTGCGGTGGTTGAGTCGCGGCAAAGTGCTGCAGCGATTTGTCGACTTGCTGCCCGAGATCAAGACGTTCCTGTCGACAAGGCAAGTGGTAGTAAATATTTTCATAGGCAAAGGACTTAAATTGGTGTGGAAAGTCAGATCTTTACCTTTTCTTTTTACTGTTTTCCCCTGCTTTTATATTCATTCTATGCATGTATATGTTTTTATATATGTTTTTATTCACTTTATGTTCTTATTCCTGTTGTAAAGCACTTTGAGCTGCATTTCTTGTATGAAAGGTGCTGTATAAATAAAGCCTTACTTACTTAGGCCTACTTACTTACAAGAAACGAGGAGCACAAGGAACTGGCAGACGATGCGTGGCTACTGGACCTGGGGTTCCTGACAGACATAACCGCAAAACTGAACGCACTCAACTACGAGCTGCAGGGAAAAGACCGACACCTTCCCCACATGATAAGCGCAGTAAATGGGTTCAAGGCCAAGCTCTGTGTTTGGACCACACACACCTAAAGAATGGGAGGCTGACACACTTTCCCAACCTGGAGAAAATGGCACAGGCCTTGGAAGACAATGATGCTTTTCACCCTGAGCAGTACTGTGCTCCCCTGGACAAACTGGCAACAGAGTTCAATCGGCGTTTTGGTGAGTTAGATGTCATGGGAGATATTGCTGCATTTGTCTCAAACCCATTTGTGCCCATTGATATAGAGCAGGTAGCAGCCAAATTCCAGCAAGTATTTACTTTGCCAAGTGGTTGATTTACTAAATGACATAGAGCTGAAAGCCAGGTCAAGGGACAGTGACTTTTGGGGACTTGTCAGCAGAGAGAAGTTTCCTCTTCTCACTGCATGTGCACTAAGAGTGAGTGCCTACTTTGGATCCACATATCTCTGTGAAATGTCATTTTCACAGATGAAAATAATCAAATCAAAGTACAGGAGCCGCCTTACTGACAGACACCTCACAGACTGTCTCAGACTGGCAGTCAGTAGCTATGAGCCAAACTACAAAGCACTTGTAGACAGTATCCAGTCACAACCATCACACTGACTTGAGTGAGTAACATGACTGTTTCGATGTGAAAAGTGATGCTGCATAAGATGACTGCACTTAGCACTGACTGAGAAAGTACACATTACAGTTCTACTTTATAAAATGCTAATTGTAAATATGCTTGTCAATGTTAATAAGTAAGAATAATAATTAAGTCAGTCAAGTGTCAAAATGTCAAGAATGTCAGCTAACGTTACTATGAACAAAATTATTTTATCATACATTCCTCCATTCCATCATTCCATGCCTTTATTTTTTTGTGTTGTAATGAAATGACATAATCAAACTTTGAATTGAATTTCAGTTATGTACAATTCTTAAAGCAAGACAGCTGCCTGATATGCTTGATACAGTCTTTTTGTTGTTGTTGCATCAATTTTAATGTTGGACCAATGCATTGCATCTAATTAAAATACAGGCAAATAAACGTCATTAAGTTTAAAGTACTATCTTGGCTGTCTTTTTCTCTCAACGCTTCAATAGGTAGATCTTGCCTTCACCAAGGCCGAGGTCAGGGATCTTGGGCTTAAAAAGGTTGGTGACCACTGCTCTAGAGTCTAAGGTAAGATCTTCTATGTATGTACATGCCTTTGTTAGTTAAGTTAGTTGTTAGTTACTAGTTGAAACCAGTGTGTTCGTGTATTTAGACATTTCTTTATTATTACCCACGAGCAACTAACTGAAACCAGTTCAGTCTGTAAGCTGAAGATTGTTAGCATACTAGCATTGTAGCTCGGTATTCTGTCTATGTTGTAAATACGGTTAGTAACTTAGTATGTCTACGTTGTAAAAGTTGTAAGACTCATGTTCAGTGTGTAATACTGGAATACTGTAACATGTCAAGTGTAATAGATTACAGAAATGTTAAAAGTTTAAAAACATGTGCTTTCTTTGTTAGAACCGAGCTAGCCGCTAGTTGGCTAATGCCAAACACACTACTCTGATAATTTTCAATACATGTAATGTTTTTCTTCTCTTCCTCTTTTTTCTATTATGACCTTCTCCCTTACGTCCACTGACCCTCATCTACTACCTGGAGTTACTATGGAAGTATGGAGTTGGACAAACATACTTAGTGCTACAGTATGCTTAGTGCTAGCATACAGTGCTAAACTGCTGCCGTCCAATGTCACCAAAACCTCCGTCTGGCGTCTCTACAATGATGCTCTGCAAACATCTGGTATGTAAAATGTGTGTGTGGGACTACAATCCAAGATTACAGAAATGTAACATAATGTAAAATATGTTACATTGTGTTAAATATGCTAAAACAACTTTTTAAAATGACTTGACTGATGGCTGTGTTAACAGCCAGGCCCTGTGTATACACTGTGATAGCCATGCTAATGTGCAAACAGTTTTGATTTTGCACAACAGGTGAGAATAACTTCATCCTATGACACTGTTGATTTGGTTGATTGAATTTCATTTACCCACACACACACCTCTGTGATGTTACTTTTCACTGCATCTAATCTTTTTCTTATCTTCCTCTTTTCCCTCTCTTTCTTAGGTCCACTACCCCTCTGACCCTCATCAACCAGGGCCCATGTACTTTCTGACTCCACGCAAGTGCAGCATCTTTGGTGTCTCCTGCGAAGGGATGCCTAAGCAGGTGAACTACCTCATCGATGAAGGGATGTCATCGAGTAAGGGCAGCAACGCAGTCATCAATTACCTGCATCACTTCTTCGAGAAGTATGGAGTTGGAGAAACATACGTGGACCTGAACTGTGACAACTGCAGTGTCCAAAACAAGAACAACTTCATGCTGTGGTACTGTGCATGGCGGACCATGCATGGCCTTCACAAGACACTGGGCCTCCACTTCCTGATTGCAGGCCACACCAAGTTTGGCCCCGACTGGTGCTTTGGCCTTATCAAGCAGTGCTTCAGGAAGACCAGAGTGGACACTTTGGATGACATTGTTAAAGTCGTGAGGGCCAGCTCTCCAGTGAAACACGTCAACATCCCCCAGCTTGTAGGCCTGGAGAATGGCACCGTGCTGGTTCAAACCTACGACTGGCAAAAGCATCTGGGTGGCTACTTCCGAAAGCTCCCACAGATTAAGAGTTACCATCACTTCAGGTAATTCATTGTCATGTATTTACCTATTTCATTTTATGAACATAGTATGGCGGTCATATAATATCATTTACTGTGGGCAATCATTTAATGCATTGTCTTCATTCTGTTGCAGCTTTGATGCTCGGAAACCTGGCGTGGTTATAGCCTGGGAATACGATGGGGCAGTACCAGTCGAGTTTCAGCTACTGAAACACACTGATGTCAAGCCCCCCAGAGGTGATCTTCCTGTGCAAGCCCCACCCGGACTTGACGTGGCCAGACAGAAGTACCTTTTTGACAAGATCAGAGAATTCTGTACTGATGAGGCGAAAGACACTACATGCCCCTGCCCACCAGACTCCACAGCACCTCTGAAAAAGGCACCTCAGAAAAAGGCTGTCCGTTTGTAGCTGCAGGACAAACACACAGGAGGAATGCAGGAATTGCACACTGATTGTACTTTGCACAGCTTGCCGCAGTATTGTTCTGCTTTTTCCTCCTTAATATTAGTCATGCCTGATGTTATTTTATAAAGTCTAGATTTGAGCTGTAACTCTGTGCCTCGGATAGGAGCAATTTATCACTGTAATAACGTGCCACTTTTTTACTCCTACTTTTTTTACATGGTTCATTCTGATTGCAGTACTGTGATTTGGTACACTTTTTTTGTGCTTTGGTCGACATGACGTGACGTGCAATATTGGTGTGAAGTGTGCCCATATATTTTTATTTTTATTAGATGTGCTTTGGTCGACGTGACGTGTTTGTGAAGTGTGCCCATATTCTGTGTATGACACAATATTTACAGTGATATCTTTATCCTACCTATGCTTGTGTACTGTAAAATAAATTCTGATTCTGATTGAATACTTTTTTGTATCATTACAAGACTAACTATAACAGTTACAACAACCATAAATAATAAGCTGGGTAATTAGCTTAGGTAATACCTTGCTAGGTAATAATGTTATAGCTGTATAACTATAGCTGTCTGACCCAGTGACCAGTATTGACAGCTGATAGCTGTCAAGCTAGAGGGGGAGTGGTTGGGGGTGGGGTTGACCAGCTATTGTTACCGCCCATTACCTGCCTGTGTGAAGGTGTGAAAAAGTCCCAAATCTTTGAAGGGCTTTTTCTCAGGATTTAGTTTTCAGGGTTAACAAGTTTCAAATACTCATGTTGTCTTACATTTTTTCCCGATGTCTATGTATGACACATCATTTGAAAGATTACAATCTGTAGTTTAAGCATATGTAAAAAACAGAAAAATGACTTTGCCCCCTCTTTGATCATTCCACCAGATCGCGTCACATATTATAAAATATGCTGACGACACTGCAATTCTAAGTCTCCTTGATAAAGATACAGACCCCTCGGTGCTCCATGATGAGATTAATATATTCACTAAATGGTGCGACAGCAACCATCTCATCTTAAACCCCACCAAAACTCAGGAGGTTGTGTTAGACCCAAGGCAGGTAACTGACCATGAGCCTGTGGTCGTTAAAGACCAAACAATCATCCAGGTGCCCTCTTACAAGTACTTAGGTATTCAATTAGACAACCATCTCTGCTGGAATACACACTTAGACAGCTTATGTAACAAACTACAGCAGAGGCTTTATCACCTGAGGCGACTCAGACTTTATGGGGTGAGAAAGCAGATCATGAGAATTTTCTATCAGTCCATTGTTGAAAGTGTAATCAGATATGGAATAATCGTGTGGTTTGGCAACTTAACTGTACAACAAAAAAACAGACTAGTCAGCATTCACAAAACAGCTATGAAAATTGTAGGTGAAAGAGACTATGTGATCCTAAATAAACTATATGAAAAAGCTGTCCTGGACAAGGCTAACAAGATAATCGCAGACCCCCAACATCCGCTCTCCACAGAATACGAAGTTCTCCCCCTAGGTAGAAGGCTTCGCATGCCAAGATGTAACTATAAGCTCTTAAAACTATCATTTGTCCCATTCTCCATTAAACTAATCAATTCTCTCAAGCAGAAACGATGATTAGGACATGATCACCAGCACCTGCACTTTATCTTAGACACCACTTGAAGGGCCATGTGCAATATTCGAAAACACCACTTGAAGGGTTATGTGCAATATATATTTATATCAAATGATGCCATGTCCAGGTGGAAACTGCTGCCAATGTCACTCAATGTTTGTTGCTGTCCTGTTGTTTACTTTGTCTACTGTATGTTGTATGTATCGTCATTGTTGCACTTGAAGCATGAAAGTACCATGCCCAAGACAAATTTCCCCTCGGGGACAATAAAGTACAATCAATCAATCAATCATCTCTCCTGTTGACGAAAGCAATAATCTTGTTAGTATAAACATACACACAAGCACAGATATGTACAGTCAAAATACAATACTCCAGAATTGTTACAGCACTACTGGTTAGATGCTGAACTGCATTTCATTGGCTGGTACTTGTACTCTGCAATGACAATAATGTTGAATCTAATCTAATCTAATCTAATATCTATCCCTTCCCGTCCCCTGACTATAACCATACAATACACAGTACCGTGAAGGCTATACACTGGGACTGATCTATACCTATGCATCTATGCCTGAGCTTTAAAGAGCAAATAATAAAGTTTGGATGAGTAGGAAAATATTAATAATAATAATATAATAATAATAATTAATAATAAGTCATCAATCAAATACCAAAACGACTCAAAGTTAGAGGCTCTACACACAACATACAGTATGACATAGTACAGTATGCGTAATGTAACACTTACAGACTATTTATAGACATCAACCACATATCAGGGGTCTTATTCAACTTATTCATTCTTGATTCAATAAGCTATGTAGCTATTCAAGTTGTTTTTAGTGACTTTAGTGACACATTCTTAGTGATCGAAAGTTTACCTTGCACTCGCTCGTATCGGTCTCATACACAGCGAACGTTGAGTGTGTTGCTAAGAATGGATTAAACAACACAGCATTAATTCAGCAGGATATGTATTACATATATAATATTCAATATAATTGATGGATACATTTTTCTGCGAACGTGAGTGTTCAACATAGAACTAGCCGTGTCTGTCACGCTTTCTTTGTTGTCTGATAGGTGTGTTCTTTAAATATTTGTCTTCACTAACTGTAGCCAGGTGAGGCCCCATAGCTCAGTGGTTAGAGCACTGGTCTTGTAAACCAGGGGTCGCGAGTTCAATTCTCGCTGGGGCCTTCCCAAGGACACATTTTTGACCCCACAATGTTGACTTTATTTTGGACTCAGAGTTTGTGACCATGACACTGAGCATCAGTGTGTGTGTATATGTTACGGTACATGTGGAAAAACTAGGGTTAGGGTTAGGTGCTACGTCGACTTGGTACATGCTGGCATGTCTAATCCTAACCCTAACCCTACCCCTAACCCTAACCGTAGCACCTAACCCTAGTTTTCCCACATGTACCGTATTCCCACATGTACCGTAACATATATATACAGTATACACACACACCTCTTATGGTTGGTCTCGGTGGCTGTGTCCTGCGAACGTGAGTGTTCAACATAGAACTAGCCGTGTCTGTCCGTAGTCAAAAACGAGAGGTGCAAAGTGTTGCTATGAACTGACAACACCGTATTAATTTATATTAACAATTCCGTTGATAAAAACAATTTATAAAGCCAAGCTCAGTATCTGGACTTACCATAAACGGATGCAGTGAAGCTGAAGGTGACAAAACCGATGGACTGACAGTTCGAAATGTCATGAGTTGTTTGCATAATTATGATGACGTGCACCACCACTAAAGCATTTGGGCAACATGATTGGCCACCACCACTAAAGCATTCTAAAGACATGATTGGCCACCACCACTAAAGCATTCTAAAGCATTGATTGGCTGCACTAAAGCAACCACTAAAATGCGGGCGACATGATTGGACACCACTAAAGCATTTGGCGATATGATTGGATGTGCACGTTCTAATGAACCAGACTAACGTGCTCTAGGTAGCGCCAGGCGGCCTCACCTGTGTTCCAGGTTGTCAATCTGACTATTTAAAGAACAAATATTGTTGAACACACCCATCAGATGTCAATGTTGTTGAACACACCCATCACATGTCAATGTCATACCTAACCAAACAGGCAGGTTAGCCCAGCTTTTATGTGGCTCCCTGTACTCCACTCCATGGTCTCAATCATAATATAAGAAATGGTTGTTACTATGAATGCTCTTTCAAGTGTGTGTGTGTGTGTCTTGTTTTGTAGGAGGCTCAGTGGCCAGGCAGGGGCATTCTCTCCGGAGCTCTCACTCTCAGATACTCCTGGACATGTCTCTACGAACACACAGCCAGTGTGAGTAAAACACACAACATTCTTCTACACACAATTCTTCTGGATAATAACAACCTCAAGCATACCGTTTCCTGACACTTTTTACATTTGTGTGTGTGTACGTGTGTGTGCAGTGAGCAGTATGGAGTGTGTGCACCTGTGTGACACAGTGGAGCAAGCCAGGCAGTACTCCTACCACCTGAGACCACACAGTGCTGGACAGGGGACACAAGGCCGTGGAAAACACTGAGGAACACTGAGGAACACTGGGGAACACTATTGTAATATTATTGAAACGCCTCTGTGCTGTTCTCTGATCTGACTGCCATAGTAGTTAATAGCCAGGACATACCGGTAGTCTCCCTGTGCCAAGAATTCCATATAAAGCCATATGACATCACAGTCATGACCTCACAGGGTTATGTCTACAGACACGGTGTGTGCGCCAGATAACCTTTCGTCCATTTGCAAAGATAGAACACACACACACACACACAAGATAACCTTTCTTCTTGTGTGGAGAATGAGGTTACCTGTCAACAACAGGTCATACACCCAGCCCACCTGCAGCCAGGCACGCGCACAGCCCACACACACACACACACACACATACGCACATTCCCTCTACCCATAATTGAAGGTAGAGATGCACTCTTGGGTACTTTAGACGTATCAGAGGTCTAACAGAGCTTTCTGTCTCTGCACAGTGCTGTTTGATACACTTTATATTACTCTCTTTATACACACATTACTTGCTGCCTTATGGGGATTCTGATATCTTCATTCCTCAAACAGTCTTAAGTCAAGCTGAGTTCATATTCCATTGATCATATCATGCAATAGGAGAACTGAATGGTACCATTAAGGAGTGAACTCTCCCTTAGAGTACACAACATAACTCATCTTAATGAAGGTCAATACTATTCCTATCCTGTTAAAAAAAAACAATGCCAAGATATTATAATTATGATTAAATACCTCAATGTTGATAATGTTAATATTGTTTTGTACACTCCAATAAAGATGCCATGTGTTTCACTACAGCTTTTATTTTCAAATTTTTGTAACAAAACAAAGTCAACAGAGAGAAACAGGTGAGAGTAGTAATCTTAACTCCTGGTCCTAGAGCGCTACATGGTGTTTAGGCTTTTGTTCCAGCCCTGATGATTCATTAGTCATTAGTTGATTAGTATCTTGATGTGTCAGAAACAAGAACCTGCACACCCTGTAGCCTCCCAGGACCAGCAGTGATGAACTCTGCTCAGATTTATAAATGCAAAATGAAGACAGGTGAATGAAGAGGTTTAGGGATCGGGTTTGAAGCTGAATGAGAACAGAGTAAGAGATCGCTAGCCACAACAGGAAGACAGGAGGGTTTGGGTGTGAGGTGTCGTGTGTGAGATGTTTGTAGAGGTGTCGTGTGAGATGTTTGTAGAGGTGTCATGTGTGAGATGTGTGTAGAGGTGTCATGTGTGAGATGTGTGTAGAGGTGTCATGTGTGAGATTTTTGGGAGGGGAGCGGTCCAGGGGAAGATTTACAGTGCAAATGCTGCACATAGAAATGTAATGAATAGAGCTTGAAATATTCTATCCACTACATGATAGAGAATCACGTCTGAACAACTTCTGAATAAGATCTGAAGTTGTTGGTGTGTGTGTGTGGGAGGTTTCATTGAGGGAGATGTCCAGTTGTTGGTGTGTGCGTGTGTGTGTGTGTGTGTGTGTGTGTGTGTGTGTGTGTGTGGGGGGGGGGGTCCAGGCGGTGGTTGAGGTCAATAGATGTCTCGGAGGCCCAGGTTTCCACGGTGACCAGCCATGGTGGCACTGTAGCAGTACAGCAGGTCCGTCAGCCACTGCTCCCTCGCCTCGCTACGACAGTACCTCTGGAACACACACACACACACACAGTCAGTGTGAAGTTGTTTACATTTCCTTCCTTATCTGGTAGTGTAGGGGTAGTTTATGTCAGCGGCAGGGTGTGTGTGACTGTTTACCGTGAGCTCCTGTATGATGTGTTGCAGTACAGTGGCGTTCGCCAGCGGCAGGGTGTGTGTGACTGTTTACCGTGAGGTCCTGTATGATGTGTTGCAGTACAGTGGCGTTCGCCAGCAGCAGGGTGTGTGTGACTGTTTACCGTGAGCTCCTGTATGATGTGTTGCAGTACAGTGGCGTTCGCCAGCAGCAGGGTGTGTGTGACTGTTTACCGTGAGGTCCTGTATGATGTGTTGCAGTACAGTGGCGTTCGCCAGCAGCAGGGTGTGTGTGACTGTTTACCGTGAGCTCCTGTATGATGTGTTGCAGTACAGTGGCGTTCGCCAGCAGCAGGGTGTGTGTGACTGTTTACCGTGAGCTCCTGTATGATGTGTTGCAGTACAGTGGCGTTCGCCAGCAGATGGTTGCGTGTGTGCTGCAGCAGCAGGGACAGTATCTGGGCCAACATTGGAAGCTCCTCCTCACATAGGTCTCCAACGTGCAGCGACTGCAGAACCATACGCAGCAGCCGGGGAACGCTACTCACCGCTGACACACACGCCCCCCACACCGCCTCCCTATAGAGAGAGAGAGAATAGAAAACACCCACGTTGTTAACTGAACAAACTTGACGGTGGTAAACCTGCCTCTCTAGTTATGCGCTGACGCTTTCTTTGTTGTCTGATAGGTGTGTTCTTTAAATATTTGTCTTCACTAACTGTAGCCAGGTGAGGCCCCATAGCTCAGTGGTTAGAGCACTGGTCTTGTAAACCAGGGGTCGCGAGTTCAATTCTCGCTGGGGCCTTCCCAAGGACACATTTTTGACCCCACAATGTTGACTTTATTTTGGACTCAGAGTTTGTGACCATGACACTGAGCATCAGTGTGTGTGTATATGTTACGGTACATGTGGGAAAACTAGGGTTAGGGTTAGGTGCTACGTCGACTTGGTACATGCTGGCATGTCTAATCCTAACCCTAACCCTGCCCCTAACCCTAACCGTAGCACCTAACCCTAGTTTTCCCACATGTACCGTATTCCCACATGTACCGTAACATATATATACAGTATACACACACACACACGCACACACACACACCTCTTATGGTTGGTCTCGGTGGCTGTGTCCTGCTGCAGTGTGAGCAGCAGGGACAGCAGGCTGAGGCAGCAGTGG